>NC_044585.1:5458464-5761712 GCF_901933205.1 Camarhynchus parvulus
AAAAAAAAAGCTTAACTGATGCTGGTGCTATTTTGATATTATAGAAGGTTCTAAATATAAACTTATCACAGTAAAAATTCAGATCAGATAGCATGTACACCTTTCCATAAATAATTTATCTCCTGCAAGCAAACCTCATCTGCTGCTGGCGGCAGGATGGGATATTGGAATGAGGACAAATGCTTTCTTTAGCAACATTGGGGTTTTCAGTGACTTTCAAGCAAGTTTACAACTCCTATGGCTGAAAAAGTAAATGCATGTTTATCAAAGCAAAATCCATATATTTGAGATGCTTTGCTCAATGGGATCCAGGTCCAAGATCTGGTTTTAGGGACAAATGTAACATAAATGGGAAAATTCATACTCTGTTTCACAGCCCAGTGGATGGCACAGGTGTGAAGAAACAAGTTTGCTCTCCTGAAATTTTGGATGGGTGTGCCTTTTACACAGATTGCAACCATGACAGCATGAAGTTATGCAAAAATATACAAAGCAAAGGTGGACTGAGACAATGGAAAGCCACAGGTAGCACCAGATCCACATGGAGGTGAAGAGAAATTGAGGAGGGGGGGAAAAGGAGATATGCCCTCTGTTATCAAAAACAAGGAGTACTTTTCTTTAAAAAACAACTTTATCTCTAGGACGGCGAATTCCCACTATTCTGTTTCAGCCTTCAGTAACTACAGCTGAGACAGAGCTAAGGCAAAGCAGGAGAAGGGAGAACAAACAGAGGGGCTTGAGGAAAGGAGAAAAGAAAAAGAGAAACAAAAGCATTCAATGAGCTGAGTGGATAAAAATGAAAGCAGGTTTAGGGGTGGCAGGAGGTTTAAAAGCATATTTACATCAATGAGGGGCTGAGGAAAGTAAAGTCAGGCTAAGGGGCTAAGCCAGTCCCATAGGGCAGGGCCGGTTCTGAGCCCCACACAGAGGTTAACACTTAAATACACATTAAAATATGGTCTTTAAACCAAACATAAACCTGCAGCAAGCTTGTTGGGCTGCAGGCAGTGAGGGGAAGTGTAAGCAAAGCTACAGCTGGGACAGGGACAAGGCAGGACTTCAACATGGCATGGCCGCCACCTCCCTCAGCCTCACCTCAGCACTCCCTGGTGGGCCATGGGCTGCTTCAGTCCCTGGCCACAGTCCGGGCATGGTCATGGAATTCCGTGAGCCACAGGACACCTCTGTGAGGGTGACACACTCCATCCTGTCTGACAGCTCCATCCCACGATGAATTTGTCACAGCAGCCCCATGCCAGAGGGATCATGGGGGCTGTGGGTGCGTGAGGGGAAAAAGGCGGGAAACGGACCCAGGGGTGCCCGAGGGGAAAAAGGCGGGAAATGGACCCAGGGGTGCGTGAGGGGAAAAAGGCAGAAAACTAGTTTGACTGGGGGTGCGTGATGGGAAAAAAGATGGTGAAACAGGGCTGGGAGTGCATGAGGGGGAAAAAGGCAGGAAATTAGATCAGGGGTACATGAGGGGAAAAAGGCGGGAAGGTCCCCTAGTACCCTCAGAGTGCACTGCAGTGACCTATCAGGTGTGAGGAGAGCTACCATCGCAGCCCAGACAGCAGCTGTTGGGCAAATCTATCCAATTCCTACCCCTACTGTGAGTGTCAGGGATGTTATAATAGTTATTAGTACTGTTATTGCTGTTCACAGAATCACTGAATAACAATGTGGGAGGAGATCACCCAGTCCAACCCTCCTGCCCACCTGGAGCAGGTGACACAAGAAGGTGTCCAGGTGGGTTTGGAGTGTCTCCAAAGAGGAAGGCTCCAGGGCCTCCCTGGGCAGCTGTTCCAGTGTTTTGCCACCTTCCATGGAAAGAACTCTTTCCTCATGTTGAGATGGAACCAGTTGTGCTTTATTTTATGGCCATTGCTTCTTTTCCTATAACAGCATCACTGAAAAGAGTCTGGCACCATCCTCTGACATCCCTTGGAGACAATTACACGCATTAATGAGATCCCCTCTTAGTCTTCTGTAGACTAAACAGGCCCAGTTCCCTCAGTGTTTCCCCATAAGGAAGTTGCTTCAGACCCCTCTTCATCTTTGTGGCCTCCTCTGGACCCTCTCCAGTAGCTCCTTGTCTTTCTTGAGCTGTGGAGAACAGAATGGAACACAATACTCCAGATACAGCCTCACTTGGGCTGAGATTATTATTATTATTATTATTATTATTATTATTATTATTATTATTATTATTATTATTGTTATTGTTATTATTATTATTAAGTTATTAATGAGGCTACCCCTCTGGCATGTCTCTTTTCTCACATTAGCACACAGGATCACCCAAGAGGTTTAAAACCCAGGCAGTCCTCACAGAGAAGTTTATTTTGTAGGTTATTTTAGGTAGCCAGGCCAAAGTAGCAGTAGGAATTCCAGACACACACTCCATGTTTTTTCCTGGAGCAGTGCAATGATTCATGTCCTGTAGTCATAGGTTTGCCTGCCTTTCACCGAAGGGAATCCAGCTCTAGGGGCCATGTGCCAGCCAAGTTCCATGGAAAGGGACCAGCCTTTCTCCAAGGGCTGTGGTAACCTCTGCTGGCAGCTCCTGGCTGCTACATGGGCTAAGATGTTCTTAGTGGTGAGCTTGTACTTAAGCAGAAAACAAGACATCAGAAGAGGTATTTCACATTTGCTTACTCATACTTTTGTATGCATTTGCTACTACAGAGGATTGGAACTTTTTATTTGAATGTGTATTTTTAAAGCATCGGTGATTTAGATAAATTAGGACCCTGTTCATCCAAGTATGAACATGTTTATTTCCTCAGACAGCGCAGCTTTTATTACCAAGCAGGTCTGTAACGGCAGTTTGCAGCTAATCTACATTATTCTGTTTGAAGATGTGGATACACCATCGAGTGTCATCTGACATACCTGAGGGATGCCTTTTATGCATAGGATAATGTCAATAATGCTACTTTTTCTTCAGTGTTTAAACATGTCACCCTTGTGACTTATATCCAACCCTGTCCCACTTCTTCAAATGGTGATATTTCATATCTGTGTAAGACAGGTACTATTCACATCAATAGGTACATTAAAGGCTCCAGGTGAGGCCACGGTCATAAGCTGTAGGAACTACAAATGTTGTCGTTTTGCTCTGAGAAGTTTAAAATCTAAACAGATTTTGGGCAGGACGGGAACGAACAAAATGCAGGCAATGGATATAGGATTCTGATTTATCTGGATTCCTATTAGTATGCCTTACTCTGTAAGTGCCTGCAGAGAGATGGAACACATATGGGATAAATGAGAGCTGGGTTTTACTGGAAGCTTCTATCACATTGGCAAGGAATCAGGTGCTAGTCTTCATTTCAACTATTACCAGTAGAAACAGATTGTCACCTCATCCGTGGAAAACCTAACACTTGCTTCCCATTCTAATTGCAACTATAGTGGTCTTCAATCTCCTTAATTGAAATACTTAATAGAGAAGCTTCTATGAGGTAAGATTTCAGCCAGAATTAATTTCATTTTCTCTACTCTGCAGGTTTCTGTTATTTTACCATAGCTGAAAGAGCAGCCCACAGCAACAAACATCCTTCAATCTAAAGGCATCCTGAGAATTCCTGCTTAGGACACATACTTCTAATCTACCAAAACCATGATTTCTAAGAAAAATCTGTGGCCACACAACTGCCTCAAAATGGAAAACATCGTGTAGACAATGTGCATGTTGCTACAAGTCAGACCTTAATTGACCAAAAATATTAGATAGAGCTGTCTGTTTAATTAGACACGGATCAAAAATGAAGAACTAAGTACTTTCCCATCATTCCCTGCAGGTTTTGAAGTTGGCATTTCTCCCCTCTGCATATAGTTAGTTGTTTGCCTCAGGTTGTAAAGAAATGCAGAGGGCTGTTATTAAAGCACTGATAATTTGCTGAACTCCATCTTTTGTGGAACTTGCTGAGTTAGAAAATTCCTTTTCACCTCCTCCCCCACCCCTTCTTGACTAGAATTGAACTGAAGAACAAATATCACATTATGGTGCTAGGTAAAAGGATCAACTGTGTTTGCAGTTAAGTGACTAGCACAAGACAGAACAAATCCTACAGCTCAAACCTGTCCAGCTAAATGATGAGGGAAATAAAAAAAGCATTTGCTTTTTAAAAGAATATCAGAACAAAGACTCATGTTTAGGATTTGCTGTGCTTTAGTTCTTTATATTCAGAAATTGACTCCCAGTATAGTTTGTTAGAAAGTTTTACAAGCCTGGAGATAAAGAATTGCCACTGTAATGAGAGAGATTCTGAGAATGCAGAAAACATGAGGCCAACTCATCAACTGTTCAGTGGTAGGCTCAACTCAGAGGTCTGCATTTCAGCACTCCAGCCCCTGACAGGAAGGATTTTTATCTAGTTCTCCATGTAGCATCCTAGTGAAGCAGTAGTGGGTTCTTTCAAGGCCAGTGGCTCAAGTTAAAATTCAGCAAAGCTGGCAATTAGAACCTTCCCTTCTGCCACAGATAGCTGTTTCCAAATTGGTACAGCTAAATTCTATATCTGTTCCTCATTACATGTCAACTGCTACCATTTTTCACTAGCATTAATATTCTTGTAAACTACAGAAATCAGGCAGTATAGAACCCATCCAATTATCCCCAGCACTGACCTCAGTGTAGATAAGGAGAGCTACTTCTCCATCAGGTGCTCTCATTAAATCTGCTGCCAAACACACATCAAACAGCCCAGTCTCTCAGCTGACAAATAAAAAGGAGATGTCAGACACCCACAGAATTACCAGGCTTTTTGCAAGAGGGATGGACATCACTTAAACCACATAGAAGTATTATCAGGAAGCACAGATTTTGACATTTCTCATCATATCTTCCCAACATGAAGCAATCATTCGCATTCCTTCCCCTGCTTGATCCACTTTTGCAAAGGGTCTGATCTTTCTGTTAATCATTGATAGAAGCATGCTCTTGTCTTATGATAAAATGAAATTAATTTTCTGTTTGCCTCCACTTGCTTGCCTTTTTTACACATATTCAAATCCTTCTCTGCTCCACAACATTCTTCAAACTTATATTTTGACACAGCTGCTTTGTAGTTCAAAGAAAGACATGAGAAGAGGCAATATTTTGTAACACAGATTTTTAATGATTTAACATGTACAGACACTGTTTGAACAGTACTACCAAGGAAGGAGGATGCCGTTTCTGTCCCATTGAATGGACAAAGGTCACAATGCACTTCTGAACACATCCTGTTTTTCTAGGAGAGAAAAGGGCCAGGAATTCCCACAAAGTTGTCCAAATCACATTGGTTCGTATGACTTCTTACAATTACGGCTTCATGCAGTGGTATCACCTGCTAAGGAATTAATACCAAGTTGGAAAAAAAAGCAAGAGCAAGCCATCAGCATCGTGACCTCATCAGCCACGGTGCAAACACATGAAGTGCTGGAATATGTCTCAGCAGGAATGATATGATAGACCAAGCTGATGGCCTTCCTTAGGGAAAATTATTATGAAGTGCTGAAAAGGGGTGAAGAATCTGTTTAACACTGAAAAGAGAAGCAACCTCTGCCACCCTCTGAAGGCAGCATTTCACACTGCATCCTCACCCTGCTGTAGCACTCTGCTGCAGCAAGGTGCCATAAGATGGCAGCAAAGGGGAGGCAGATTTTCAGTTGGATAAACTGCTAAGGCTAAAGCTCTCAAGCTTTGGGAAAAACAAGGTTTCCAAGACAATCTGCTGATGGAACCATTATTTCACTTGATGACTTCTGGGAAAGAACAACGAAAACAATGCAAGTAGATTTTATCTGATGACTAGTACTACTTTTTTATATCATTTGTGATTGCAATAGCATTCTACAGATACTTTGCAGCAGGATACTCCACCATTGTTTGGTTTTTGTGGTTTTTATCTTCAGCACTTCTGTAGACAGACTTTCATCTATATTTTTATTTAATTTTTATTTTATGCAGTTTAGGCAAGCATACACAAAGTCAAAACTATTGGGGAGATGAATGGGACAAAACCAAGAGAAATGAGGCTCTGCATATAGACAGGAAGAGCACTGTTTAGTCTGGGGGAGCAGAAATTTAGTCAGCATTTTACAAGTCCTCTACCCAGCTTTTCTGTGTTGTATGGTCTTTAGAGAGAGAGAGTTGAAATTGCAGCTTTAGAGAGGTAGGAGCAACTATGGGAGAACCAAGGCTGTTGTAGTCATTCTGATCAGGCCACAATTCCAGAGTATGTCAAGTATGACCAACAGCAAATCAAAAGCATCGTGACTTTAGCTGAGCTCATGCACCACATTGACCACAAAGGAGGGTTTGCACCATGTTCTGATGTTCAAATTACTTCATGCACAAGGACACCATTACACACGTGTGTGGGGCTGGGCACTTGCCCTTATGCTCCAGGGGCTTCAGGATGCAGAGCCCTTCTGTTCCCTGTGGTGCTGCTGACAAGGGGGAGAGTCTCTGGTGCTGGGGCAGTGCCTGTAGTAGGGGTGTTGTGGTACCTCAGCACTGGTGAGGGGTCATGGGCTTGGCTGGGGCAGCTGCAGGTGCAGAGCCCAGCGCAGAAGCCCCTGCATGAGAAGAAAGTGGTTGGAAGAGCTGAGCTGGCTCAGGGGATGCACAGAGGATGAATGACACCAGGGTCACAGGCTTGGTGGAGGTGGCAGCAGAGGATGCAATGGCAAGGTAGGGTAGAAAATGTTCCTGCCATCCCTTGACATGGAACTTGGCTAAGGTTAAGGGGCCTTTGCCCACACACCTCAATCCAACTGAGTGTAGTCCTGTGGCTCCTGAAGCACATCAGCTTCTGGTGTCCTGGCTTGCAGAAGGACCTGTTTTTCCCAGCTGAGTGCCCAAGGGAGCAGGTGGCCTGAAGTTATCTTGCTGCAGTGATGGGCAAGAAAGAGAGGAAGCAGTGGGACAGAAGCCATCAGGAGATGTCGGGGGACACATTTTTATGGTGGGCCTGTGTCGGGTAGGCAGGCACATAAGAGGGTGTTGGGGGCCACAGTGTGAGGACATGGAGCTGCTGGGATCACACTGTGGCCTGGGCCCCTCCTCTCCTCACGGTGCTCACCACAGCTCAGGTGCCATGGCCAGACTTGCTGAGCCAGAATGGGGCCTTTGGGCACAAGGACCCTATCCTGCTGCCCAGGCAGGCCTGTGCTCCTGGGACACTGACTGACCCCCAGCTTCTCCCCTCTTTTCTCTCCCTCTCCAGGTTCCCTGGTCCAGGCAGCAGTGACTCAGCAGCCACCTGAGATGTCAGCCAAGGTGGGAGAGACTGGAGACACTGTCAGGATCACCTGCTCTGGGCTTAGCAGTAGCTATCCTTATGCTGGCTGGTATCAGCAGAAGGTCCCTGGCAGTGGCCCTGTCACTGTGATCTGTGCTAATGACAAGAGACCCTCGGACATCCCTTCGCGATTCTCTGGATCCTTGTCCGGCTCCACGAACACGTTAACCATCACTGGGGTCCAAGCTGAGGACGAGGCCGTCTATTTCTGTGGTAGTGTTGACGGCAGCAGTGGCAGCTATGGTCTATGGTGACAGTGAGTACCAGGAAATCAGAGAGATTACAAAATCAGAGGAAAAATTCTGGTCCTTCTCCATCCTGGCTGGACGTGCAGATGAGGCATATTCCTGTCCCTTCTGCATGGCCACAGCACGGAATGTCCTCGCTTTGGTGTTACAAAGATCAGGAAGTTACTGTGCAGATGGGGCCCATTGCCCTGTTCCCTACAAAGATCTTGGTGTAGTTGTGTCCCCCACAGCCTCTTGATACTGATGACCATCTCCTCCTGTGCTGCGAGAACTTCTTCTGTGCAGCTGTCCTTCAATGGGCTGGGCTCTTCTCCTTAAACGTGCCTGTGACATTGTCCCTGTCTATTCTGTCCTTGACTGTCGCATTCCCTGTAACCTTGTCCAGGAAGGTCTGTGCTCCTGGGAGGCTGGCTGATCCTCCTCTCCCCTCTCCCTCTCCACATTCTGTAGTCCAGGCAGCAGTAGTGAATCATCGTTGGTCTCAGCCAACATGGGAGACACCACCAGGATCACCACCTCGGGTGGCAGCGACAACTATGGCTGGTATCAGCAGCAACTATGGCTGGTATCAGCAGAAGGTCCCTGGCACTGCCCCTGTCACTGTGATCTACAACAGCAACAACAGACCCTCGGACATCCCTTCGCGATTCTCTGGATCCAAGTCCGGCTCCACGGCCACGTTAACCATCACTGGGGTCCAAGCCGAGGACGAGGCTGTCTATTTCTGTGGTGCTGCTGACAGCAGCAGTGATGCTGCACAGTGACATGGAACAATGGGGAAGTGATACCAAATCCTCCCACCTCAGCTGTCTCTGAAGAGTCTTATGACTGTGCCCATCCTCTGTCATTTGGGGAAGGGATGACCTCCCTGCAGCCCTGTCCCTGTACACTGTGCCTGTGCTCCTCAGTTGGTGCCCAGGTCCTTGCTGGCTGCCTCCCTGCCCAGCTGCATCAGGAGCCCCTCGGCATCACCCAAGGGGGTTTAGCCTTGTGGCCCCAGCAGTGAGTGCCAGGGGGATGGGCCAAATCTTTGCCTTCAAAGCCTAGGAAGGAATATTTCCCAGGGGTGCTGGAGCTCTGGGGTCATGCATGAGGCTGCCACAGCAGACCAGGGCTGGTCAGGGAATGCTCTGTTGTGTTCAAGAGGAGCTGCTAGGCTAAAGCTGCATTGGCCGTGTGTACTCAGTGCCAGCCCACTGGGCTCACTTTCAGCCTGTGCGGGAGCCCCCAAGCACCTCTGGCCCTCAGGGAAGCCCCTGACCAAGGACAGCATCCTGCTATGACCCCACAACAGCAAGGAGCCTGAACCCATCCCCATCCTGTGATGTCTGAGCAGCAGGCACCTGCCTGACCTCATCCCCTTCCTTGCAGTGTTATTCATCTCTGGTGCAGATATCCTGGCCAAACTCAGTGTGACCTGCTGGGGACTTTGAGCACAGGGGTCCAATCATTGTCCCACGGCCTGGAGAGATCTGTGCTCCCAGGTCACTGACTCACCCCTCTCCTCCCCTCTCCTCTCTCTCTCTCCAGGTTCCCTGGTCCAGGCAGCATCCCTGAGTCAGCCATCCTCAGTGTCAGCCACAGTGGGAGAGTACATCAAAATCACCTGCTCTGGGAGTAGCTACAGCAACTATGGCTGGTACCAGCAGAAGGTCCCTGGCAGTGGCCCTGTCACTGTGATCTACCAGAATGACAAGAGACCCTCAGGCATCCCTTCGCAATTCTCCGGATCCGGGTCTGGTTCCTCGAACACGTTAACCATCACTGGGGTCCAAGCTGAGGATGAGGCTGTCTATTTCTGTGGTGGCAGGGACAGCAGTGGTGCTGGTTATAGTGACAAGGAGATTTTCAAGTAAGGTACAGAGGAAGTAAAAATGGCGATTTTTCTGTCATTCTCATAATTAAGCAGAGTGGTGGATGTGGTACTGGGGCAAGTTTTTGTCTCCTCTGCACTACCATAGATCTTAGTTTGGCCCATTTAATGTCCGAAAGATTAGAAGGTGCCTTTGGGGCTGGGGATGATTGTTCTGCTTCCTACAAAACTAATGTCTTTGTCTCCCACTCCACGAAGACTCACAGTAATGACCATGTCATCCTGTTGGTGCCTGTGTGCTGGGATACCTGGGGCTGAGCTCTGCTCCCGACTTGTGCCTGTGGCCATTTTCCATGTCTGTTCTCCTTTGACTGTTGCATTCCCGATAACCTTATCTGACCAATCTTGTGCTCCTGGAACACTGACTGACCCCTGTCCTTCTCCCCTCTCTCCTCTCCCTCTCCAGGTTCCCTGGTCCAGGCAGCAGCAGTAACTCAGCCCCCTGAGATGTCAGCCAAGGTGGGAGACACCGTCCGGATCACCTGCTCCGGGAGTAGCGGCAGCTATGGCTGGTATCAGCAGAAGGTCCCTGGCAGTGCCCCTGTCACTGTGATCTACTACAATGACAAGAGACCTTCGGGCATCCCTTCGCGATTCTCCAGATCCCAGTCCGGCTCCACAGGCACGTTAACCATCACTGGGGTCCAAGCCGAGGACGAAGCTGTCTATTTCTGTGGTAGCGATGATGGCAGCAGTGCTGGTCAGCACGGTGGAGGCACCCTCAGGCCCTGTGTTCTGTGTGTGTCTCCACTCCACTTCATGGTATCTTTGTGGCAATTTGGCACAGGGACCCCATCCTGCTGCCGCGTGGGTTTGTGCTCCTGGAACACTGACTCACCCTCATCTTCTCCCCTCTCTTCTCTCCCTCTCCAGGTTCCCTGGTCCAGGCAGCGCTGACTCAACCATCCGGATATCGGCCAAGGTGGGAGACACTGTCAGAATCACCTGCTCCGGTAGCAGCAACAGCTACTATGGCTGGTACCAGCAGAAGATCCCTGGCAGTGCCCCTGTCACTGTGATCTACAACAATGACAAGAGACCCTCGGACATCCCTTCGCGATTCTCCGGCTCTGGGGGCACGTTAACCATCACTGGGGTCCAAGCCGAGGACGAGGCTGTCTATTTCTGTGGTGGCTTGGATAGCAGCTATGTTGGTGTAATGAAAATGACGGATTTTCAAATGATGTACAGAGGAAATAAAAATGGCATTTTACTGTTCTTCTCATTGCAAAGCAGAGTGATGAATGTGAGGCTGGGGCAGGTTTTTCTCTCCTGTGCATGACCATGGCTACAAATGCCCCCCTTTTTGTGTCCTAGCACACTGGAAGCAAACTTGGGGCTGGGGATCATTGTCCCAGTCCCTACAATACCCATGGTGTGGCTTTTCCCCCCATCCCACTGCCTCTTACTACTCATGACCACATACTCCTGCTATTGCCAGAGGTGCCCCCATGCTGGGATGCCTTGGGGTACATTTGGCTTGGCTCTGTTCCCCAGATTCACTGGGGGCTGTAGTTGCACCTATTCTCCTTTGAGTGCTGTATTCCCCATCCCCCTGCCCAGGAGATGATCATGTTCCTGGAACACTGGGTGAAGGCCCTCTATTCCCCCCTCTTGTCCTTCTCCACAGTCCCTGTCCCAGGCAGCATCTCTGAGTCAGCCATCCTCAGTGTCAGCCAGTCTGGGAGAAACCATCAAGACCTCCTGGTCCAGGGGTAGCAGTGGCTGTACCTGGTCCCAGCAGAAGGCCTCTGATGATGTCCTTGTGATCTATGAAAGCTCGAAGAGACCCTCAGTGGTGCTGGAAGACATTGAAATGACATGGCTCATGGAACTAAAGATCTGTAGTGGGGCTACAAGTCCCTGCCCTCAAAATGTCCTGTCCTATGGTTGCTCAGAGGAGCTGGGACAATTCCTGTCATGATCTCTGGACATTCGGGTAACCTGCCAGTCCCTGCCAGTTCAGGGCTGATGCACACTCATCTCTGGTCACAGCAACTGTGCCAAAGGACTCTATGTCTGTGTGAGAGGCTCTCCCCTGGGAGCACACGCTGCCGTGGCCACGGTGCCATGCAGAAACCCTGATGGTTGTGGCCAGGGCCGGAGCAATCTCTGGACCTGGTGGAAGCCGCGGCAGGGGTGAGAGGCAGCAAGGGCAGAGTGCTGTCCCTGGCTCTGCTCTCAGTTCCTGCAGCGCTGTCCCTGAGGCTCTTCTTGTCCCCACACGGTGTCAGTGTGGCTCCACTGCACAGGCGGGAGGCTCACGGGCCAGGCGGGAGGCGAAGGGGCTGTGGCCAGCCAGGTGCCAGCGAGGTTCAGAGCAGCCCCGCCGGCTCCTTTGGCGGCTGCCGTGGGCCGGGCTGTGCTCAGGAGGCAGAGGGGCTGCCCCCGGCCCAACAAGAGTGCAGGTGCTACGTACTCGTGATGGGTACAAACGCCGGACCAGCTCTACCCGCAGTTGCTGCAAAGCTGCTGGAGACCCTCAGCTCACTTTGAATTTGAAGGAAGTGGGGGCTTGATTTTCCTTTGTGTTGTTGAGCCTGGAAGCTCCTGATCTTGGTCTCCATTCCCTTTCAAAGCCCCATTTCTCTGCTCTGCACTTCTCTTGTGGCAATTCAGAGGCCCAGGGTGGCACTCTCTGTTGAAGCAGGATGTGGTTTTCCCTGCTGATGATCAACACCCAGGGAGTGCAGTGCCCTGGGACCAGGAGGCACCAACCAGCCTTGGGTGCTCAAGGGCAGGTGGATGTGTCCCCATGGCCAGGTAGTGCTGTTCCCTGCTCTGTGCACAGAACTCCTGGAGCACAGAGAGAGGCCATGGTCCTACTGGGCAGGAACAGGCTTGGAGTGGTCCCCAGATGATCTGAGAGTACATCAGCCATACTGGGGAAGGAGCAGGCAACCCGAGTGATCTTTGGTGGGAGAGAGGTGCCTGCAGCACACAGTAGTAGCACTGGGACAGGATCTCCAGGGAGCACTGGGTGCCACATATCCATGGAGAACCTGTGCCTGGGCAGATAGGGACTTAAAAGCGGGTCAAGGCCCACAGCACAGCCCCATCACTGTGAGGACATGGAGCTGGTGGGACTGCACCATGGCCTGGGCCCTTCTCTCAGTGCTTGCCCACAGTTCAGGTGCCGCAGCCACACTGGCTGTGCCTGAACAGAGCTTCTGGACACAGGGGCCACATCTTCCATTGGAAGGTCTGTGCTCCTGGGACACTGACTGACCCCCATCTTCTGCCCTCTCTTCTCTCCCTCTCCAGGTTCCCTGGTCCAGGCAGCAGTGACTCAGCCATCCTCACCGTTAGGCATCATGGGAGACACCGTCAGGATCACCTGCTCTGGGATTAGCAGCTGGAGCTATGCTGGCTGGCATCAGCAGAAGATTCCTGGCACTGCCCCTGTCACTCTGATCTATGAGGATAACAACAGACCCTTGGGCATCCCTTCGCGATTTTTCTTGTCTGCCTCCACAGCCAAAGGAGCAGCATGGAAAGGCAGAGGCAGGTTGGGGAAGGGTGGTGTGGAGAGGTCTGTGCAGGTGTGTGGGGCTGGCCAGGCTGGGCATTTGCCCTTGTGCTCCAGGGGCTTCAGGATGCAGAGACCTTCTGTGGTGCTGCTGACAAGGGGGAGAGTCACTGGTGCTGGGGCAGTGCCTGCACTGGGGGTGATGTGCCACCTCAGCCCTGGTGGGGGGCCATGGGTTTGGCTGGGGCAGCTGCAGGTGCAGAGCCCAGCGCAGAGCCCCTGCATGAAAAGAGAGTGGCTGGAAGAGCTGATCTCTGCTAAGATTGAGAGGCCTTTGCCCACACACCTCAATCCAACTGAGTGTAGTCCTGTGGCTCCTGAAGCACACCAGCTTCTAAGATACACCACTTGTGCTTGGAGCAGGACCTGTTTTTCCCAGCTGAGTGCCCAAGGGAGCAGGTGGCCTGAAGTTATCTTGCTGCAGTGATGGGCAAGAAAGAGAGGAAGCAGTGGGATAGAAGCCATCAGGAGATGTCGGGGGACACATTTTTATGGTGGGCCTGTGTCGGGTAGGCAGGCACATAAGAGGGTGTTGGGGGCCACAGTGTGAGGACATGGAGCTGCTGGGATCACACTGTGGCCTGGGCCCCTCCTCTCCTCACGGTGCTCACCACAGCTCAGGTGCCATGGCCAGACTTGCTGAGCCAGAATGGGGCCTTTGGGCACAAGGACCCCATCCTGCTGCCCAGGCAGGCCTGTGCTCCTGGGACACTGACTGACCCCCAGCTTCTCCCCTCTCTTCTCTCCCTCTCCAGGTTCCCTGGTCCAGGCAGCAGTGACTCAGCAGCCACCTGAGATGTCAGCCAAGGTGGGAGACACTGTCAGGATCACCTGCTCCGGGCTTAGTAGCAGCAGCTATGCTTATGCTGGCTGGTTCCAGCAGAAGGTCCCTGGCAGTGGCCCTGTCACTGTGATCTATGCTAATGACAAGAGACCCTCGGACATCCCTACGCGATTCTCTGGATCCTTGTCCACCTGGATCCTTGGCACCACGGCCACGTTAACCATCACTGGGGTCCAAGCTGAGGACAAGGCCGTCTATTTCTGTGGTAGCTGGGACAGCAGCAGTACTGGTGGGGATGATGAAGCCAATGAGTAATGGGGAAGTGAGACACAGAAGCCAGTGTCAAGAGAAGAAGCTTTTGAGCCATTTTTCTTCATGGACAAACAAAGCAGTGAAAGTGGAGTTGAGGGTGGTTCCTGTCCCCTACCTAAGGCACGAATGTGCATGACAAGGCACAGGAGGGGACTCTTGCCCCTGTCCCCATAATAGGAACAGCACTGCCTCATCCCCAGCCCTGTTGCCTTTTGCTTCAGGCTGCTCCCTCCTGCTGCTGCAGCTGCTGCTGCTGCTGAAGCTGCTTCTTCTGGGCCAGACTGGGCCCTGATTCCTCCATGTTTCTGTACCCATGACCAGGTCCCTTGCCCTCAGAGGGTGATGTTCTACTGCTCTGCTGCTGCCAGCTCTCCTTCCAGGGCCATGGGTCTCTAATCTTCCTCTCTGTCTTGAGGCTGTTTTTCCCAATGTGGCATCAGAACCATTGGGCACAGGAGACTGTCAAACTGCCTGGACAGGGCTGTATTTTTGGGGAGAAATATTTGATCCTTCTAGTATTACCCCTCTCCCTCTCTAGGCTCCCTGGCCTAGGCAGGATCACTGAGTCAGTCATATTCAGTGTAATTAAACATGGGTGAAACCATGAAGATCACCTGCTCTGGGAGCAGCAACAACTATGGCTGGTACCAGCAGAAGGTCCCTGGCAGTGCCCCTGTCACTGTGATCTATCTTAATGATAAGAGGCCCTCGGACATCCCTTCGCGATTCTCTGGATCCATATCCGGCTCCACAGGCACATTAACCATCACTGGGGTCCAAGCCAATGACGAGGCTGTCTATTTCTGTGGTGGCCAGGACAGTAGCTGCTCTCCTGGTCAAGGTCCAGGGCAGAGCCCCATCAGTGTGGGGTCATGGAACTGGTGGGAATGCAGCATAGCCTGGGCCCCTTCCCCCTCTGCAGTGCTCCCCCACAGCTCAGGTGCCATGGCCAGAGTCGTTGTGACTGGATGGCAGAGGGCCACATTCCCCTGCCCAGGCAGGCCTGTGCTCCTGGGACACTGACTGACCCTCATCTTCTCCCCTCTCTTCTCTCCCTCTCCAGGTTCCCTGGTCCAGGCAGCTCTGACTCAGCCACCCGAGATGTCAGCCAAAGTGGGAGACACCGTCAGGACCTGCTCTGGAACTAGCAGCGGCTACTATGCCTGGTTCCAGCAGAAGGTCCCTGGCACTGCCCCTGTCACTGTGATCTACTGGGATGACAGCAGACCCTCGGACATCCCTTCGCGATTCTCCGGATCCAAGTCCGGCTCCACGGGCACGTTAACCATCACTGGGGTCCAAGCCGAGGACGAGGCTGTCTATTTCTGTGGTAGCTATGACAGCAGCAGTGGCAGTTACTATGGTGTGACGTAACAGTGAGTAACAGAAAGTGACAAAGACTCAAAAAACAGGGGAAAGATTTTGGCCTTCTCCTTCCTGGCAGCTCATGATGTAGCCGTGTCTCCCACAGACACTTGGTACTGATGGCCAGGTCCTTCTGTGCTGCCAAAGCTGCTTGTGTAGCCATTCAGCAATTGGCTGGGCTCTGCTTCTCAAATGTCTATGACTGTGTCCATGTCTGACTGTCGGATTCCCTGTAATCTTGTCCAGGCAGGTCTGTGTACCTGGGACACTGACTGACCTCCTCTCCTCCCCTCTGTTTTTTCCCTCTCCACGTTCCCTGGTCCAGGAAGCAGCAGTGACTCAGCCATCCTTGATGTCAGCCAATGTGGAAGACACGGTCAGAATCACCTGCTCTGGGGCTAGCTATGGCAACTGGTATGGCTGGTACCAGCAGAAGGTCCCTGGCACTGCCCCTGTCACTGTGATCTATGAGAACACCAACAGACCCTCGGGCATCACTTCGTAATTCTCCAGATCCCAGTCCAGCTCCACAGGCACATTAACCATCACTGGGGTCCAAGCCGAGGACGAGGCTGTCTATTTCTGTGGTAGCAGGGACAGCAGCAGTGGCAGTTGGTATGGTGATAAAGAGAGATGTGGAAATGAGGTACAGAGGAGTTAAAGATGGAGTTTCTCTGCCCTCTCTCTCAGGGCTGAACAGGGCTTGATGCAGTTTCATATTCCCCCCTCCATGACCACTGGCTCTGAATGGCCTCCTGCTTGCCTCCTGCTATGCATGAGGAGAGCTGGGGCTCTGCAGTGCCTGGCATTGTCCTCAGCCCCACCACTCATTCTGCTGCCAGCCACGTCCTCTAGCTCTGCCAGGTCTCTTCGTGGGGCCCTGGCCTTGAGCTCAGGCCTTGGGATCTGTCTGAGGCAGTGGCCCCTCTGTTCCATCAGGACTTTTTGGCACAGCAGCCCTGTCCTGCAGGTCAGAGAGGGCTGTCCTGGGCCACTGACTGACACCTCTCTTCTCCCCTCTCCCTCTCCACATTCCCTGGTCCAGGCAGCATCTCTGAGTCAGCCGTCCAAGGTGTCAGCCAACATGGGAGAGGCTTTCAAGATCAGTAGCAGTGGCTATACCTGCTCCCAGCACAAGTCCCTGTCACTGCAATCTATGATAGCAGCAGGAGATCCACAGTGGTGCTGGTCCCTGCCAGTTCAGGGCTGATGCACACTCATCTCTGGTCACAGCAACTGTGCCAAAGGACTCTATGTCTGTGTGAGAGGCTCTCCCCTGGGAGCACACGCTGCCGTGGCCACGGTGCCATGCAGAAACCCTGATGGTTGTGGCCAGGGCCGGAGCAATCTCTGGACCTGGTGGAAGCCGCGGCAGGGGTGAGAGGCAGCAAGGGCAGAGTGCTGTCCCTGGCTCTGCTCTCAGTTCCTGCAGCGCTGTCCCTGAGGCTCTTCTTGTCCCCACACGGTGTCAGTGTGGCTCCACTGCACAGGCGGGAGGCTCACGGGCCAGGCGGGAGGCGAAGGGGCTGTGGCCAGCCAGGTGCCAGCGAGGTTCAGAGCAGCCCCGCCGGCTCCTTTGGCGGCTGCCGTGGGCCGGGCTGTGCTCAGGAGGCAGAGGGGCTGCCCCCGGCCGGACGTGACTTTTCCTTTGTGTTGTTGAGCCTGGAAGCTCCTGGTCTTGGTGTGGTTCCCATTCCCTTTCAAAGCCCCATTTCTCTGCTCTGCACTTCTCTTGTGGCAATTCAGAGAGGCCCAGTTGAAGCACAATGTGTGCAGCAAGGTCATGGTCCTGCTGGGCAGGAATAGGGTCAATGTGGTCCCTGGCTGATCTGAGAGCTCAGCAGGGATGGTGAGGAAGGAGCAGGCAACCCAGACCAATCTTGCTGCCTTTTGGTGGGACAGAGGTGCCTGCAATGGAGGGAGCAGTGGGACAGGAGCTCTAGGGAACACTGGGTGCCACACATCCATGAAGGGGCTGTGCCTGGTCAGATAGGGGCTTAAAAGTGGACCAAGGCCCACTGCACAGCCCCATCACTGTGAGGACATGGAGCTGGTGAGATTGCACCTTAGCCTCGGCCCTTCTCCTCACAGTGCCCGCCCACAGCTCAGGTGCCATGGCCAGACTCGCTGTGCCTGCACTGGGCCTTTGGGCACAAGTACCCCATCCTGCTGCCCAGGCAGGCCTGTGCTCCTGGGACACCGACTGACCCCTGTCTTCTCCCCTCTCTTCTCTCCCTCTCCAGGTTCCCTGGTCCAGGCAGCTCTGACTCAGCAGCCACCAGAGATTACAGCCAAGGTGGGAGAGACCGTCAGGATCACCTGCTCCGGTAGCAGCTACAGCTATAGCTGGCACCAACAGAAAGTCCCTGCCACTACCCCTGTCACTGTGATCTACTACAGTGACAAGAGACCCGCGGACATCCCTTCACGATTCTCCGGATCCAGATCCGGCTCCACGGGCACGTTAACCATCACTGGGGTCCAAGCTGAGGACGAGGCTGACTATTTCTGTGGTGGCTATGACAGCAGCAGTGGCAGCTATGGTGTGTGGTGACCATGAATAACAGAAAGTGACAGAGACTCCAAATGCAGAGGAAAGATTTTGGCCCTTCTCCCTCCTGGCAGCTCATGGTGTAGCTGTGTCCCCCACAGCCTCTTGCTACAGATGGCCATGTGCTCCTATGCTGCCAAAGCTGCTTCTGTGCAGCCGTTTGCAATGGGCTGGGCTCTGCTCCTGGAATGTGCTTATAACCATGTCTCTGTCTGTTCTGTCCAGGACTGTTGCATTCCCTGTAACCTTGTCCAGGCAGGTCTGTGCTCCTGGGATACTGACTGGCTCCACTCTTCTCCCCTCTCTTCTCTCCTCTTCCACATTCCCTGGTCCAGGCAGCACTGAGTCAGCAACCATCCTTGCTGCCAGCCAGCATGGAAGAGACTGTCAGGATCTCCTGCTCTGGGAGTAGCAGCTACTATGGCTATGGCTGGTACCAGCAAAAGGTCCCTGGCACCACCCCGGTCATCGTGATCTACAGCACTGACAAGAGACCCTCGGACATCCCTTCGCGATTCTCCGGCTCTGGGGGCACGTTAACCATCACTGGGGTCCAAGCCGAGGACGAGGCTGTCTATTTCTGTGGTGGCTGGGACAGCAGTGTTGGTCAGGATAGAAGCCCCCTGCAGGATGGTTGTTGTTGACCATGGATGCTGGGGGATGCTGTTTCTGAGGAATGACTGATGTTTGAGAGCTGCAGTTTACAGGAATGGTTATGCAGATTGATAGTGCATCAGACGCCCTTGGGTTTAGGGATCCCTGGTGGGACCAACACCCTGTTCTGCCATTTGGACATTTGGCCATCACCATGTCAGATGTAACTCATCATAAATCTGGCAGTTTTTCTCAGCAGCTGAAATGTGGTATGGGAAGTATCCTTTAATGAGTGAGCTGAGTGGGTGCTGAAGAAAGGTATATTGGCAAGTTCCTGCCTTGTGAATGGAGTCTTAATTTCATGGAGGAGCCACGGCCCAGACATGTGGTGGCTTAAAAGCTAGACAAGGACCACAGCACAGCCCAAACAAGGATGAGGCTATGGAGCTGGTGGGATTGCACCATGGCCTGGGCCCCTCCTCTCCTCACAGTGTTCACCTACAGCTCAGGTGCCATGGCCAAACTCACTGTGCCTGGACAGGGCTTCTACATGCAGGGCACATCCTGCTGCTCTAGGAAAGCTGTGTTCCTGGGGGGCAGATTGATCTCCTTCTTCTCCCCTCTCTTCTCTCCCTCTCCAGGTTCCCTGGTCCAGGCAGCAGTGACTCAGCAGCCACTCGAGATGTCAGCCAAGGTGGGAGAGACTGTCAGGATCACCTGCTCTGGGGGTAGCAGCAACTATTATGGCTGGTTCCAGCAGAAGGTCCCTGGCAGTGGCCCTGTCACTGTGATCTATCGGGATACCAATAGACCCTCGGACATCCCTTCACAATTTTCCGGTTCTGCCTCCGGCTCCACGGCCACGTTAACCATCACTGGGGTCCAAGCCGAGGACGAGGCTGTCTATTTCTGTGGTGGCCAGGACAGCAGCAGCTATGCTGGTGAAGTTACAAAGACAGAGGAAATAAAAGCATAGATTTTCAGTCCTCCTCGTGGCCAAGCAGAGTTGTGGATATGGGGCTGGGGCAGGTATATGTCTCCTCTGCATGACCATCGCTATGAATACCATTTTTTATTGAACGGGAGGCTGGGGACCATTGTTCTCATCTCTACAAAACTCATGTTATAGCTGTGTTCCACACCTCACTGCATCTTGCTAGTGATAACCATGTCCACCTTCATCTGCCAGAGCTGGCTGACTCTCTGTTCAGATGCCTTGGCCTGGGCTTTATTTCTTAAATATGCTGCTGACTGTGTCTGGGTTCATTCTTCTCTGACTGTGGCATTCCCGGTAAACCTCCTCCCCAGGAAGATCTGTTCTCCTTGGGCACTGACTGACCTCCTCTCCTCCCCTTTCTCCTCTCCCTCTCCCAGTCCAGGCAGCAGCAGTGACTCAGCCATCCACCGTGTCAGCCAAGGTGGGAGAGACCGTCAGTATCACCTGCTCTGGAGCTAGCAGCAGCTGGTATGGCTGGTACCAGCAGAAGGTCCCTGGCACTGCCCCTGTCACTGTGATCTACGATAATACCAACAGACCCTCGGGCATCCCTTCGCGATTCTCCGGATCCCAGTCCGGCTCCACAGGCACGTTAACCATCACTGGGGTCCAAGCCGAGGACGAGGCTGACTATTTCTGTGGTAGCTATGACAGCAGTGTTGCCCAGGCTTTTGGTAATGGTGGGGTAATTTTTTCACTTCTCTTGATTGCTGAACTTTTCCCTGTGTGGGGAAGAGTTCTGAACATTGGCAGTTCCTATCCTTGGTGCCTGCAGCTATTTTGGCTCTTGTTTCACCAGGTCTTGTCTTCAATTCTGTCCTCATGCCACATCTCATCTGGTGGCCATAGTGTGTTGAAGATGTCCCCATTACTTTGTCATGCATTATAACCACACAGAGCTTCTCACTGCCTAGGGACCCCCTGCTTTGCAGTACCTGACTGCTGGCCTGGACGTGGTTCCCCTTGGTCCATTGTCAGGGCTGTCTCCAACTGCCCCAGACACTGAGTGTCCACAGCAGGCCATGTCCCCAAGCTGTCTGGCCTCAGTGCCTGGGATGAGGAGTGCCCTGAGGGGCAATGGGCAGGGAGAGGTTTCAGGCTCTGGCTACAGCAATCCCTCAGGAGTGCCAAAGGTGGGCATCACACCTAGGGTGTCCCACATGTGTGCCTGAAGGCAGAATTCTCAAATTACTGTTCCCTTGCCTGGGGAGGGCTGTGCTCCTGTGGCACTCACTAACTGCCTCTTCTCCTCTCTCTCTTCTCCCTCTCCAGGTTCCCTGGTCCAAGCAGCAGCAGTGACTCAGCCATCCTCGGTATCAGCCAAGGTGGGAGACACTGTCAGGATCACCTACTCTGGGGGTGAGACCCACCATAGCTGGTACCAGCAGAAGGTCCCTGGCACTGCCCCTGTCACTGTGATCTACTGGAATGACCATAGACCTTCGGGCATCCCTTCGCGATTCTCCGGCTTTGGGGGCACGTTAACCATCACTGGGGTCCAAGCCGAGGACGAGGCTGTCTATTTCTGTGGTAACTGGGACAGCAGCAGTGGTGGCTATGGTGTATAGTGGCAACAGGAAGTGAGAATTCCAAGGATTTCCAAACTCCAAAATGAAAGAATATATTTCAGCCCTCCTCCCTCTTGGCTGGCTGTGGGGTAGGTTCCTCTGCCCTCTGTACAGCAATGGGTACAAATGCCCTTCTTTTGCTGTCCCACAGAACTGGAGGTTCTCTTGTTCTCCACCATGTCTGAAGGTCATTGTCCTCATTCCTACAAAGATCAGTGCGGCTTTGTCCCCCAACCCATCACATCTTGTTACTGATGACCATGTCCTCCTTCTGCTGCCTCTGTGCTGGTGTGCCTGGGGCTGTGTCACTCTGATCTATGGCAGCAACAACAGACCCTCGGGCATCCCTTTGCAATTCTCTGGATCCTGGTCCAGCTCCACAGCCACGTTAACCACCACTGGGGTCCAAGTCGAGCATGAGGCTGACTATTTCTATGGTAGCTGGGACAGCAGTGGTACTGGGGATGAGTAATGGGGAAGTGAGACACAGAAGCCAGTGTCAAGAGAAGAAGCTTTTGAGCCATTTTTTTCTCACAGCCAAACAAAGCTGTGAAAGGGGAGTTGAGGCTGGTTCCTGTCCCCTGCCTAAGGACACGAATGTGCATGACAAGGCACAGGAGGGGACTCTTGCCCCTGTCCCCATAATAGGAATGGCACTACCTCATCCCCAGCCCTGTTGCCTTTTGCTTCAGGCTGCTCCCTCCTCCTGCTGCAGCTGCTGCTGCTGAAGCTGCCTCTGCTGCATTGCCCTGGGCCAGGCTGGGCCCTCATTCCTCCATCTTTCTGTACCCATGACCAGGTCCCTTGCCCTCAGAGGGTGATGTTCTACTGCTCTGCTGCTGCCAGCTCTCCTTCCAGGGCCATGGATCTCTAATCTTCCTCTCTGTCTTGAGGCTGTGTGTCCCACTGTGGCATGAGGATCATGGGCACAGGAGGCCTATCTTACTGCCTGGGCAAGGATGTGCTCCCAGGGCAATGGCTCACACCATCTTATTGCCTTTCACCTCTCCCTCTCCAGGCTTCCTGGTCCAGTCAGTCATCCTCGGTGCCATCCAACCTGGGACAAACTGTCTGGGCTATATGCTCTGGGAGCAACAGTGGCTATGGCTGGTACCAGCAGAAGGTCCCTGGCAGTGCCCCTGTCACTGTGATCTACTGGGATGACCTAAAGACCCTCAGATATTCCTTCACAATTCTCTGGTTTTGTGTCTGGCTCCAGAGGGTCACTGGTGTTCAAGCTGAGGGCAAGGCCGACTACTACTGTGGTAGCTTTGACAGCAGCAGTGCTGATCTCATGGTGACAACTGTCCCACAGGCAAGCAAGATCTTGAGTGTCAAAAAGCCTGGTTTTGGTGCCTCATTCCACTCCACCAGGCATGACCACCTTCCAGCTTTGGGACGTTTCTATTCCCTTCCCTGTGTGTTCCAGGTCTCAGGGCTGTGACTCTGAGCATGATGTGGCACTGGAGCTGGTTTCCCAGAAAACTTGTGGATGACCCACCCCTGGAAGTGTTCAACGCAAGGCTGGATGAGGCTTTGAGCAATCTGGTCTAGTGAAAGGTGTCCCTGCCCAAGGCAGGAGTGTTGATGGTATTTAATGTCCCTTCCAACTCAAACCATTCCATGATTCTACGACTGTGTTCCCAGTGGCTGGGCCCTGGTGCTGCAGAAGCCCTGACCTGGGCTCATTTTTGCTGCCCAATAGCCATGTGAGGGGCAGAGGAGCCTGGGACAATGTTAGGAGCTGCAGACAGTGGAGCTGCCCAAAAACACCTTTGCCACATACCTGCCCCACAGTCTGAGTCCTGCCCAGGGCCTGGCAGCATTGCAGCTGCCCTGGCAGCTCAGGACTGGGCGTGTTGGCACTTGCCACCCCTGGGTGCTCTGGCTGGGCATGGAGAGCTTCTGCCTGAGCCCTGGTTCTCACATGGCTCTGGCTTAGCTGTCCCCAGTGTCCATGTCTCTGCAGCAAAACACCTTGATCTGCTGCAGGAGCAGCAACAATGCTTATGGCTGGTACCAGCAGAAGGTCCCTGGCACTGCCCCTGTCACTGTGATCTATGCTGGTAACAGCAGACCCTCGGACATCCCTTCGCGATTCTCCGCATCCACATCCGGCTCCTCGAACACGTTAACCATCACTGGGGTCCAAGCCGAGGACGAGGCTGTCTATTTCTGTGGTGGTGAGGACAGCAGCAGCAGTGCTTAGACAGTGGCATGCAGCAATTGGGGAAGTGATGCAAGAACCTCTTGCTATTGCAGATATCAGTCAGGAGTCTCTGCTGTGCCTGCTTGATGGAGGGTCAGGCTCTCATCATGGCCCTGCCCTTGCTGCCCTGCACTGAATGTGGCTGTGCCTGGTGCCTCAGCCTGGCACTCCCTTAAAGCCCTAGGTCCCCACCCGTTCCCTGGCACTTTGGGAGGGGATATGTAGCACTTGGAAACACACTCACCTCCATGGCCACATTACCCATGGCTGGGTCCAAGCAGAGGAGGAGGAGAAGTGGGAGGAGGCTCTCACTCTTCTGGCTGGGACGCCAGTGGTGATCAGGGCCATGGTAACTCCCAGCACAGGAAAAGGGAGATACAGGCCCACTGTTGTCCTAGTGAGACACCCTTGGGTGCTGCCTGCAGCTGCCCAGGCACAACATGGAGCAGCATCTATACCTGTGTGGCAGTTCTTGCTATGGGACACACGCTGTGCACCAGCAGGTCCTCTCCATCCTGCTCACAGGGAGACAGCCCTGCAGCCCTGCCGTGCCCGTGCCAGCCAGGCTCCTGGTGCCCTGGGCACCCACCCAGGGGTCAGCATAGTTGGGGACAGGGAGGATCCTGGGGGAGAGGGAATTTCCTGTGATGCAGCCACTCTTTGTCTGGGTTGAGTCTGCCAGAGACAGCCATGATCCCTATGCCCTGAGTTGGAGCAGGACTGACCAGGAGCTGCCTCAGCTCTGGCTGCTGAGCACCAGCACACTGGGCTCATGATCAGATAATGGGAAGGCATTGCTGAACCCTGGGGCTCAGTGCTGGCCCAATCCCATTGTTCTGGGGTGTGAATGCCTGGGAAGAGCAAAGGTCTTGGTCTTGAGTGGTGGATCTCAGCTGTCAGAAGAAGGGCTAGGGCACAAAAGCAGGAGATCAAGGGGGTATTTTACAGGCCTGGAACACCCGTGGGAGGGAAAAAGGCCAAAAATGAGTTGGGGAATGGTAGAGCTTGGCATTGCTCCGGTCCCATCACTGGGAGCTGCAGATACTTCTGTTTGCCCTTGCCACAGTGCCCAGCTCTCCCTTCTTAGGCACTGCAGCCACTCAGCCTGGTGTGGGGACAGGAGGGTCAATGCTGGTGGGTTTCAGGGTCAGAGCTGGGGGGTGTCTCCACTTTGTGTCTGGGGACAAGCCCTGCTACATCTGGGGTGATGGGGCAGGGAGGGATGTGCAGAGAGAGGCGCGGGCAGGATCCGGCCGTGACCGCAGGGTCGGATTTGCATGGAGGGGACGTGTCCTGGGCGGGCGGGGGCTTAAAAGGGAGTCAGGGTCCACGGCACAGCCCCATCATTCTGGGGACGCTGAGCCGGTGGGACTGAACCATGGCCTGGGCCCCTCTTCTCTTCGTGGTGCTCGCCCACAGCACAGGTGCCATGGCCAGACTCGCTGGCTGTGCCTGCGCTGGGCCTTTGGGCACAGGGACCCCATCCTGCTGCCCCGGCAGGCCTGTGCTCCTGGGACAATGACTGACCCCCGTCTTCTCCCCTCTCTTCTCTCCCTCTCCAGGTTCCCTGGTCCAGGCAGCGCTGACTCAGCCATCCGAGATATCGGCCAAGGTGGGAGAGACCGTCAGGATCACCTGCTCTGGTAGCAGCTACAGCTATGGCTGGTACCAGCAGAAGGTCCCTGGCACTGCCCCTGTCACTGTGATCTACTGGAATGACAAGAGACCCTCGGACATCCCTTCGCGATTCTCCGGATCCAAGTCCGGCTCCACGGCCACGTTAACCATCACTGGGGTCCAAGCCGAGGACGAGGCTGACTATTACTGTGGTAGCTATGACAGCAGCAGTACTGCTGCACCGTGACACAGAGCAATGGGGAAGTGGTACAAAAACCTCAGCTTACCCTTGGAGCCCCAAGACTGTGCCTATCCTCTGTCATTTGAGGAAGTTATGACCTCCCAGCAATGCTGTCATGGCCCAGGGTGTCCCATGTATGTGACTGCAGGCAGATTTGTCCTGTCACTGTTCCCTTGATCAGAGAGGGCCATGCTCCAAGTCACTGGCTGACCCTCATCTTCTTTTCTCCCTCCTCTCCCTCTCCATGTTCCCTGGTCCAGGCAGTGTTCTGTCACCTCTACTCGGTGTCAGCATTGTGGGACAAACCCATTCAAAGTCATCTGCTCCAGGGATGGCAGCAGCTGTGACTGGTACCAGCCTAAGTTTCCTGGCTGTGCCCCTGTCATTGGGATCTGCTGCAATGACTTGGGACCACCAGACATCCTACTGGGATTCTCCAGATGCCAGCCCGGCTCCATGAGCACAGTAACCATCTCTGGGGTCCAAGCCCAGGACAAGGCTGTCTGTTAATGTGGTAGCTACCAAAATGGCAGTGATGATGTTACCATGGTTGTTTCTGTATGTGGATATGAGGATAATGAGAATGGATAGAGCGAATGATCCTAGGTAGGCTTTGATTAGGCCGGAATGGAGGGCAGTGGCAGTTTTGGTTGTTATTAGTTGCAGGTGGACTAGTCCTTCTGGGCCTAGTATTTTGTATCAGGAGAGGTCAATTAGGTGGGAGGCAATGTTTTGTCCTCCATTGAGGAAGCTGGTTATGCTTAGGCGGTGGGTTAAAGGATTAAGTATCCTAGGGATGTGGAGAAGTTTGAGAGAGGAGTTTGTTTTGTGAGGATGAGTGTTTGGGTTATTTTTGAAATCTCTAGTGCTAAAGCGATGCCTAGGGCTGTCACGATTAGGGCAGTTATTTTGATGGAGAGTGGCATGGTTATTGGAGGGGTTTTTGTGGGGGTAATGAACGAGGTGATGAGGAACCCTGCTAGGATACTTCCTAGTGCAAGGCGAGTGATGGGGGAAGTTACTGCGGGGTTGTTTTCATTTATTGGGGTTAAGGGTGGAATTCAAACGAAGCCGGTTTGTACTAATACAGTCATACAGATCGTGTACACTGAGGTGAATGATGTGGCTAGGAGGGTTAGGAGCAGGGCTCAGGTATTTAGATAGGATCTGTTTAGGCTTTCGATGTTTTGGTCTTTTGGAGCAATGGAGATGGGATTTGGAGAAATGGAGCAATGGGGATGGGATACAAAGTCTTCCTGCCATGGCAGGAGCCTGTTAGGAGCCTGTGCTGTCCCTGTTTGGTGGGGCAGGTCCCTGGCACAACCCTGCCTTTTTTCTGCCCTGTGGTGGGTGTGCCTGTTTCCAGTGACACAGCTCCGTCCCTACAGCCCTCTCCTTGTCATTGGTGGATGAGAGCAGATAGGATAGAACTGAACAGACCATTTCAGATGGAACAGGCCTTCAATGATCACACAGTCCAACTGCATGGCCACTTCAGGGATGACAAAAATGTAGGGCATTGTCCAAGTGCCTGTATAACACTTGCAGGCCTGGGATATCATCCAGTTGTCTAGGAAACCTGTCCAATATTTGCCCACACTCTCAATAAAGAAATGCTGGGATAATCTCCTGTGCCTGCTGTGCTCCAGAGCCAAGATTCTTCTGATCTCCCTGGTTAGTGCCCAGGGCCCTGCTGATGCCTCCCAGCCCTGCTGTGCCAGGAGCCTCTGGACCATCACCACCTCTGGAAACAAAGGAGTTAAAGATGGAGTTTCTCTGCCCTCTCTCTCAGGGTTGAGCAAGGCTGTGGGCTTGATGCAGCTTCATATTCCCCCCTCCATGACCACTGGCTCTGAATGGCCTCCTGCTTGCCTCCTGCTGTGCATGAGGAGAGCTGGGGCTCTGCAGTGCCTGGCATTGTCCTCAGCCCCACCACTCATTCTGCTGCCAGCCACGTCCTCTAGCTCTGCCAGGTCTCTTCGTGGGGCCCTGGCCTTGAGCTCAGGCCTTGGGATCTGTCTGAGGCAGTGGCCCCTCTGTTCCATCAGGACTTTTTGGCACAGCAGCCCTGTCCTGCAGGTCAGAGAGGGCTGTCCTGGGCCACTGACTGACACCCCTCATCTCCCCTCTCTCTCTCTACATTCCCTGGTCCAGGCAGCATCTCTGAGTCAGCTGTCCAAGGTGTCAGGCAGCCTAGGAGAGACTTTCGTGATCTCCTGCTCTGGTGGCAATGCCAACAGCTACTTCAGCAGCACCGTGCTGCATCCAGCACAGCCTCTGTCCTCCTCCATGCCTCTGTGCAAGGAGAGCAGGACTGAAGAGATGAACCTTGTCCCCCTCTTGTCCTCCTACAAAATGAAACCAAAACCCCATTGAAGCCTGAGAAATGCTCAGAAAATGATCACCCACAATAGAGGGCAGTGGCTTCAGCTAAATGCTTTGCATATACAATTTCAATGATGTTTTTTCCTTTTTTGGATACTTTCAGACTTTGCACAAAAGGATAAACCTTCCCACAGGCAAAGCAAACCTCTGAAAGAGAAAGTGTCTCAAACCACAAAATCTTCAAAGTGTTACCTGTTCTACAGTGAACTATTTATAGAGTTCCTGTGTCTCAGGAAGTTCACTGACTCTGCCTCTTTCTATAACCACTTGCACAAGCCACATCATTTGAAAATCTGTGGGTTCAATTTACATTGATGCTGTTGGCATTCAATGGTCCAAGCTGAGCACTGAATCTGCCAATCTGTGGGATTAGCACCACACTGCGAAAACACTTTTCAAAGAAGCAGCCAAGCCTTTACAGGGAAATTTGAAGTTAATTGGTTTTACCTGAAACTCATTTTGTCTCACCCCTTCCTTGGCTATCTCAGCTTTATGTAGGCGTCTCTACCTCTTGCCTTTTCTTATTTTTAGGGTAAATATTAATAAAAATAAGTTGCCTGCAGAGACCTTCAGCTATTATCTCCATTGCTGGTGGTGGAAACTGCCCTGAAAGAGCCCAGCCAGGACCAAAACTCCACAGGTACAACTGTGCCCACACCTTCATCCTGCTGTGTCCGTCGAGGTGTCTCCATCCCATCACCTTCATTCCACTGCACCCATTGGGATATTTCCAGACCATTCTCTCCACCCTCCCACATCTGTGGGGTCCAGGACTGCTCAGCCATGAGGCAGGAGGTTTTTGTGTGGCCCTGTGTCACTGTGTGGTATATTCGGGGCCGGGACGAGTTTGACCGTCGAAGGTGAGTCGCCAACTTCCCCTCGGTCTTCCCTCTCCCACCACGGAATTTTGACATTCTGTCGATTTTGGGCGATTTGGGGTTTTTTCTCGGACTTGGCGCCGGGCTGGGGTCTGCCGCCCGTTTGGGGCTGGGCACTAAGCCCGGCCTTGGGGGCTCTGTCTCGTCCCCGAGGACTCTGACGACTCTGTGTGTGCCACGGAGATTTGGGGCGTATTTTCTTAGTCAAAAAGTCTTAAAATTTGTCCAGGAAATGTGTCTGAGGTCTCAGGGGGAAGGAAACTCAAGTTTAGGTCCCTAAAAGATGTGATTTTTGTCTTTGTCAAAGAAAATTGCCAGTCTAAAGTCTAAGTCCTCAACTCTTAGTCCTGAGGACTAAGTCTATCACCCCTGGTGAGGGGCAGGGGCTGTTCTGCGGGGTCCAGGGGTGCAGGTGCTGTGAAAGGACAGCCTGTCCTCGTCTGTGAGCAGCCCACAGTCATCCTGACTTTGTGTTAAAATGTCCCTGGAATCTTAGACAAAAGATTCCAGGAGTATCTTAAAGAGCCCATTTTCCAGGTAAGACATGTCAAAAATGGAGATTACCTGTCTGAAATGCTGCTGGAAATGTCGTTTGTCTGTCTTTGTCTGTAATTTTTAAAAGAATTTGGTGAAAAATCCCAATTTGAACCAAATTACACAGGGCTAAGACCAAGAAAAATGTTCTTTGGGCATTTTTTAATCAAAAATAATTTAATGGAATCATCCTGGTTTTTAAATGGAGATAGAGATAGAAATAGAAACACTACACTTTGGAGGAGGCAGCAGAACCACACCAAGAAGACCAAACATCTTTTTTCCATCTTCCTCTGTGTGATTTTTAGTGGTAGTTTTCAGAGACAAGAAAATGTCTGAAAGCAGAACTGGGCAGAAGACAGGATGGTTTGTCTGTGAAATTTTGGGGTTTTAAAAAAAATGCCTTGTAAAGGAAAGAAATGACTTTATGACAAAGAAATTAAGATTAAATTTTATATTATATATATTTTTTATATATTATATATAAATATATAAATATATATAAAGTAAGACTTTATATATATATATATATATATGAGATACAGAAATGTATAAATATCCATGTTAAATGCATTTTACAGAATTATACATCTATTCATATGATATGGATGACCTATGTATGTATATTGTACACTGTATGTATATTATGCATATTATCTGTATATATCTATCATATGTAATACATATATGCACATATATGTGCATATAGTGTATATAAAACATATATACAAGCATATATGAGATGTATGTGTATTGCACACACATATATGCATATATATTATATATATATATATATATATATATATATACCCCAAATGTAAATACATTACAGCTAGGAGTGCTAAGCTCTGGCTGTGGGGAAAGTGGGGAGTTTCTGGGTTGTGCCAGCAGGGCAGGCAGGGGCTGTGGTGGGGGACAGGGCCCCCTCTGACCCCGTACCACTCTCGTCCCTCGCAGGCCAGCCCCAGGTCGCTCCCACCGTGCACCTCTTCGCGCCATCCTCCGAGGAGATGGAGTCACAGGGCAAAGCCACCCTGGTGTGCCTGATGGAGAACTTCTACCCACGCAGTGTGACGGTGGAATGGGTGGGTGACGGCAACACCATCTCCACTGGCGTGGAGACCAGCCAGCCCCAGAGGCAGAGCAACAACCAGTACATGGCCAGCAGTTACCTGTCGCTGGAGGCCACCAAGTGGCAGAGTTACAATTCTGTCTCGTGCAAGGTCAGGCACGTGGCTGGAAACGTGGAGAAGACCGTGAACAGATCCGAGTGCTACTAACCCACCCTGCTGGCTCCCTCCTTCCTCCCCACTTCTGGGAACAGCGGCTCCCCCCGCCGCAGGTGTCTCTGCCCATGTCCGCCCGTCCCCTGCTCCTGTCCCCCCACTGTGAGTGTCACACAAATAAACACCGACACTGAACTAGCGCTGGCTCAGCATCCCTGGCTCTGTGTCCTTCCAACGCGCCCGCCCCCACTCGCGGCCTGGCAGCAGCCCAGGGAGGGTGGGATGGGAACACCTCCACCAGTAGGGAGGGTGGGATGGGAACACTTATGCGTGTGGAATTTGCAGGCAACTCCAACATGGGAAGAGATGAGAATCTTGACTCCATGTTTCAGAAGGCGGATTTATTATTTTATTATATATATATTATATTAAAGAAAATGATACATTAAAGCTACACTTAAAGAACAGAGAAAGGATTTAATCAGAAGGCTAGCAAGGAATAGAAAGGAATGATAATAAAATCTTGTGACTGCTCACAGCCTCGACACAGGTGGCTGTCATTGGTCATCAAGTAAAAACAATTTCACATGCTGGGTAAACAGTCCTCCAAATCACATTCCAAAGCAGCAACATGTGGAGAAGCTGAAGCTTCTCAGCTTCATGACATATATGTACACACACACTCATATTGCAAGGCCTCTGTGAAGCTTTTGCTCAACCCTGAGGACTCCAATGAAACCCCCTGGCACTGCCAAGACAGGGAACGAGCAGCCTGGGGCACAGCCTGTGCTCAGCCCCCACGCACTCATTGAACACACAGCCCTGGCTGTGCCATCCTCGCCCCTTGCTCCTGTGCCTCTGGGTGCCCACTGCCTTGCAGGCACATGTGGCCAGTGGTGGAGGCACAGCCAGCCATGTCCCTTTGCCACCAGGCCTGGCTCTGTCTCCATTTCATTTTCACCCCCGTGCTTCCTGGAATTATCACCCCCGTGCTTCCCAGAATGTAGCTGCCAGTTAAGCACAAACACCAGCCTGTCCATCACACCCTGTGCCACCACAACTGGGACTCCTGCATGCCACATGCCCTGTCCCCATCCCCAGCACAGCCCTGGGGAGGTTTCCCTGCAGCCCTGCCCATGGAAGGGCTCACAGCCATTGCTGTGCTGAAAGCACCAGTGCTCTGCTGTTGTCACCCCATCAGGGCAGCCAGGAGCCACTCCAGGGACAGGGGCTGGGAGCACCCAGCCATGCCATGTGCAGCTCTGGGGGAGGTGTCCCTCACCAGCCTCTTGGGAAAGGGGGGATGACCCCAGCACACCCCCCTCCCCAGGCTGTGCTAGTGGAATGCCTTGCTCCAGGCTTTGGGTTGCCATATGTCCCTGCAAGTGTCTTCTGGGGACACAGAATCATAGAACCCTAGAATGGAGTTGGGTTGGAAGGGACCTTTAAAAATCATCCAGTCCAAGCTCTCTGGAATGAACAAGGACATTAACCAGATCAGGCTGCTCAGAGCCCTTTTCATTCTGATCTTGAATCTTCCCAGGGATGGGACATCCACAGCTTCCCTCAGCTACCTGTTTCAACACCTCACCACTCCCACAGTAAAAAATTTCTTAATTTTACCTAGCCTAAATTAACCTTTCTTTCATTTAGACAAGAAACATCTCTTGTCCTATTGTATCGGGGCCTGCTAAAAGGCTGCTATAAGCTCTTGCCAGAGCCTTCTCCTCTCCGGGCTGAACAGCCCCAATTCTCCCATCTTTTCGTCATAGCAGACGTGCTCCAGAGCTCTGAGATCTTTGTGGCCTTCTCTAGACTAACCCAAACAGGTCCATGTCCTTTTTCTGTTGTGGGATCCAGAGCTGGACGCAGCACTGCAGGTGGGGCCCACCAGAACAGAGTACAGGGGGAGAATCCCCTCCCTCAAACCACTGCCCTCACTGCTTTAGATGCAGCCCAGGATATGTCTGGCTTTTTGGGCTGCAGGTGTACATTGCCAGGTCATTATCCACTGATTGCCTCAAATTCTTTGTAGCAGGACTGTTGTCAATTCCCTCGTGCCCCGGCCTGTATTGATATGAGAGCACAGTGCCCCTTCCCTCCTGCTTTTTGTCAGGGAGCTGGCAGCAGGCCCTGACCCCACCTGAGCTGCCCAAGGGCACCTCATGCTCCAAAACAGCTCCACTGGCTTTAATCCTGCTTTATCCTCCTCAGCTGGGCAGAGGAGGCCTTGCCATGGAACAGCCCCATGCACAGGGCAAAGCCCCCTTCCCATCACCCTGCTCAGGGGTCAGCCATAATGTCCCTTCCCATGTGTGGGATCACAAGCTCATGGTTTTCACAGGAAATCCCAAATCCCATGGCTACAGAGCAAACCCATGTGCAGGCCAGGCCCCTGGGCTGCTGCTGGCCTCAAGGAAGGAGCCAGCAGCACAATGCTCACCCTGTATTGGAGCCGGGCAAAAGAGGGAAGGGCAAATGATGGAGAGCTCTGTCCCTCTGTGTTTCAAGATAAGCTTCTTTAACAGAGTTTCCTGAGCAGAGAGGGCCCACCATGGCAGAGGTGCAGGGCTGGCTCCTGGGGGGCCACTGGGCTGTGGCAAGTGGTGCTGAAGGTGAGGGTCCCTGCAGCACGGCCACATCTGGGCATGCATCCATCCATTCCAGCTCGCTGCTGGGGAATGTGAGCCCAGAGATGGCAGCAGCTCCTGCACACTGCCACTGATCCCATTCCTTGCTCAAGCAAGGTTATTCCCTGCCAAACCCCTGCCTTTGGCATCTCATCCCCAGCCTTATGGTGCTGCCAGGAGAGCTGAGACTCTGCCAGCCAGAAATGCCCCAATGACCCAGACCTGCTGCCAGGGAGGATGTTCACTTCTTTTCTGCTGCAAAGATCAAGCCTCAATAATTACCAATTCCAGCAGTTGTTGAATCCTTAGTAGTGGTTGAGGCTGCAGTGAATGACAGGTGACACAGGGCCCCCATCCCAGCTGTGCTGCCAGGTTTGACCCTGAGAAATGCCACATTTCTTGGGGGGGGGGGGGCACTGGGGGAAGATGGCAGGGCAATGCTTTCCCCAGGTCCTGAGATTCACCTTGGCATTTCCTGAGTAGAGCCCATTCCTTGGTCACAAGACACCGGCTCCAGCTTTTGTGGGCTCAATTTGGGGCATGAGCTGGGGTTTTGCTTCAGCTCAGGCCTGTGTGGGCAGGGCACAGCACATCTCTGGCTCAGGGGGCAGGAAACCTCACTAATTATTGATTAAAAGATTTTTCTAAATCTTTTCCATAAGCAACAACTGTCAAGAAAAAAGCCTGATTAATTATAGATCAGTGGCCCTGGCCGCTCCAGGGCTCCCATCTCCCCCGCTGCCTGCAACTTGGCAAATTCCCAACCAGAGTTTTACCCTTAACAAACCTTCAGCAGGGCCAGAGAGCCTCGGCTGGGAATCACAGAGGGATGCAGGGCCTGATCCACCCCCTGGCAGGGCGGGAAGCAGTGCCTGGGAAGAGCAATCACCCCCCTCACTGGGGGCGTCTGGTGAGCAAATGTGCTGAGCAGAACCGAAACCTCCCTCCCCTCCCCAGCTGCAGCTCCTGCTCTCACTCTGCCTGTTCCTGCACTGCAATTTTAACAGTCATTTATTTTCTCATTTTCCCAGCTTGCCAGTAATTTTAAAATGAGGGGGATCTAATTTAGTAAATGAGATGCTTCGGGAAGGCTTTAATTAGCTGCAAAGAGAAGCAGTGGATCCCATGAAGGGTTTGGGCTTGGTAAGAACTGCTCTCTCAGGCTGAGGCTCCCAGATGAGGGCTTAACAAAGCTTTCAGGGGCCTTTTGATAAACCCTGGGGGTTTGGACATCATGGGCTTGGAGGGGTTCCACAGCTGAGAACAGAGTGAAGGATGCAGAAATGTTGGCAAAGGAATGTGGGACCACAGGAACTCTTGCAACCCTCGTTCCTAAACCACCGCCACAAACCTCTAGCACAAAGCTCTGCTCTGGTCCCCAAACCCTCCTTGTGCCCCCTCCATGATGACCACCTCTGGCCACATTTGTGCCCCAAAAAACAGCCCTGACCTGTGGTTTTTTATTGTACATCACTGGGTGATTTCCCCAGGCCAGGCAAGCCCCAACCTCTCCTACTAGGAGGAGGTGGGGTCTCTTTTTGTGGGGACGTGGCAGGAGAAGAGAGAGTGCACCTGGAGCTGATGAAACAGCTCGTCTGGAGAGGCACGGGCGGCGTGGCAGAGCCAGAGAGGAGGGGATGGGTCCCGCCTGCCCCCAGGCAGCTGCAGCCGCGCAAGCAGCCGCGTTCCTGGAGGCAGCAGGGCTGAAACTCGAAAGCAAGAGCAGGGTCCCAGAATAGCCCCAGCCCAGGCTGGGGGGAGTGGGGCAGAGGCAAAGCCACCGGGACAGCAGTGGGAGGATGGCACAAGCACCCTCGCTTTGGTGCTACATGTGTCCCAAGCCCAGGACACCCATGGTCTCTGCCCTGCCTGAGCCAGGGGGCTGCAGCCCCCGAGCACCTGGAGAGTGCTGCTGCTTCCTGCTCTGCATCCTGACACAGCCTGCACTCACATCACTGGGTTCTCTGAAGGACTTGGGGAAAGGCTGAGCAGAGCCCACATTGTGCCACGCCAGCACTGGGCCCTGTTTTCCCCAGCCAGCCCCACCGTGCAGCTGTGCAGCAGTGGGGCATCCCCTGGCTAAATTTACTCCTCACCGACTACAGCCCCCAATCAGAAATTCAAAAGGGCGCCCCAAAAAAGGAAGTGAAACCGTCTCCAGTGGGTGCTGACGTGTGAAGGCAAGAGAGCGCCACGCGGCCGAGCCTGAGCTGGCTCAGCCCTGAGATGGTGGCCATCATCACCTTGTGAGGGACATCAGCCCTGGAGATGGTGGCCAGCTCTGTGTCCCCAGGGCTCTCACCCTGAGGGGTCATCACCTTGTGGGGCACGTCAGCCCCGGAGATGGGGGAAAGGCCTTGGAGTGACATGATACTGCCCAAAATTGCTGCAGGGTGGGTGGTGCCGAGCAGGTACCCACTGGGGCTGGTGCCAAGGCTGTGTCAAGACTCTGTGGCATACCAGGGTATGTGTCCCCAGGCCAGGGTCACCCCTCCTGTCCCCTGAGGGTCCCTGACAGGGCACCCAGTGGAGTCTTGCCTGACAGGGTGGTCCCTGCCCTGGTGTGGGATGTCCCAGCTGCTGTACACACGCACACACACGTCTGTGCACACACATTGCACAGGTATGTGCAGATATGTGCACACACACCTCCCCTCCAGTGACCCCAGTGCTTCCAGCCCCGGGCTGGGCACGACTGACCCCACAGCTGTGGGCTTTGAGGCCAGGAGAGACCCTGACACTGCTCACGTTGTGGCCTTGTCTCCCTGTGCCACCGCCACAGGGAGACCAGCCTGGACAGCTTCCCGCTGCTACCCTGCTGTCAGGTCACCCTGAATTTACCCACTCATTTACTAAATTAAACGAATCAGTCCTTGCCTGCTGCCAAGCCAGTCCCTTCTCTGGAGTCATCCGTCAGTCTGATCTGTTGCAGGGTACAGGGGCAGCCTCCAGGTTCACAAAATATGGGGCAAGTTTCCCCAAATCTGGGAAAAAAATTTATAAATTAATAAAATACAAGATACAAATTATAAAATACAAGTCATGAATGGCAAAATACTATCAAACACCCCAGGGCAGCTCTGGGTCAAAGCCCCAGCTGGAGACAGCCAGAGAGTGCAAGACCAGGGTTTATTGCCCTGCAATTGGAAGAGAATTAAATGAAATAAATAAATGTTTCAGGCTGGTGTGGTCGAAAACACAACCTGAGCATTCAAGCCCATTTGTGAAGATGAGAGCAATCATTTGCATAACTGTGTCAAAACAGCAACTGCCAGGGCATGCAGCTGGCAGGAAGGTACCCCCTAGCTGGGGGTTATTTAGATGTGTATGAAACCACACCAGAGCCTGGGGGAGAGCCCAGTAAACAACCCCAAAGATAAGTGCCCGGGCTTGTAAGCAGATTGTAAACAAGCTGAACCAACTCAAAAATAAACAACTTTCAGCTGCTTCAAAATATTTATTATTTCAATTTTATTGTGTCAGGAAAATGTAATTCCCAGGAGAGCCTCAGCCTGGTCTGGGGACTCAGCAAAACCTTGTTTTCTCTCATATTTGAGGTAAACAGGTGCTGATCCCCAGTCAGGTGTACTGATAAAGATTTGATCACAGGGCTGGTGCTCCCTCTCTGGAGAAACATGGTCATTGAATTGCAGACCTTGTTATGACTCCCTGGGTGGGACTTTTTAGTTTAATGTTAAGAAATTTCTGGGTAGGGAATGGTGACAACAAGGTGGTGGCAGTGGTGGCTGAGGGGAGTGATGGGGGTGGCTGCCAGGGTCCACACCAGGCCCTCGGGGTTAGGCTCACCCGGTTAGGAAGGACTTTTAGCCAGATTTGCCTTTTTCCCTCTCCACAGCCAGGGTGGGCAGGGCAGACAGCAGGATGGGGAGTGGAGGAGAGCATTGAGTGCACCCTGGGGCTGGACCCTGCATCCTGTAAATGTGGTGTTCAGAGACATGGCTGGAGCCAGCAGTGTCAGTATGATCTTGAACAGCTTTTCCATCCCTAAGAGTTCTGGGTTCCTACGCCAGGCAGTGACACCCTCACCAACAGCTCCCTACCCTGTGCACATGCTGCTGGCCCCACGCCAGAGCCACAGCCCTTTCCCCTTCCTCTGCAGCCACTGCAGGGAAAAACTACCAGGTTTAAACATTTCTGCCATGTTTTGGGCACTTTTGGCCAGACCCCCCAGCTGGCTGTGGGCAGGGGTCTGATGCACATCACAGCCCCCCAGCTGAGCCAGGCACCCTCCCAGGCAGCTGTTTTGACCGCAGCCCCGCAGGTTGGAAACAGCCCTTGCTAAAATTACAGCCCGCCAAAAGCGAGAGCCCGCCAAAAGCGAGAGCCCGCCTGGGCCAAACATCAGCTGGGAGCCAGGAATAGCCCCGGCCCCGCTCGCTCCGCTGCCCTGGCACAAAGTGCCCTGCACGTGGCACCCGGGCACCCCTGCCGGGCCGTGCCAGGGCAGGGCAAGGGCGGGAAAAGCCGGGGTTTGGCCCCAACTCAGCAACGGCTCATGGAGGGGGGCATTGCGTGTTCCTTCCCTGGCAGCCCAGCACTCCCAGCACAGGCACAGCAACCCCCCAGATTTCGGGTCCCCACAGTGCTGCCCAGTGTGTGCTGAGCCTTTGGGGTGGTTTTGGTGTCCGGCTGTACAGAGGGTCTCTGCTGCCAGACCCTGCCTGGTGCCACTACTGTCCTCTGCTGGAGACACCACAGCCAGCCAGGACAGGTCCCCCAGGTGATGGGGACCCTGTGGAGTGCCTGGTCCCAGAGCTACTGCCCAACGTTTTGGCCACCAATGCCTTTGGGAGCCACAGCCTGTGCCCTCCATGGTCCCCCTGGGCAGGCACCTGGTCCCACTGCCTGGGTGCCCCTCACACCCTGGCCTGGCACTGGCCTGGACTGGGGGGCTGCAGCCACTTGGGGCTCACCATGGCTGCCTGGGCCCCCCTTTCTCACCAGCTGGGGCTGGGCCCATCCTGGGCAGGACCTGGGCACATCCATGGGGCAGCTGCCCTGTGGCCTTTGGGCACAAGGGGCTGGAGCTGGGCAGTGCAGCTGGAAATGGTGGGACATGGGTGGACATGAGGGAACAGGCAGAATAGAGGACATGGGAACATAGAGGGGCAGGGAACACAGAGGGGCATGGTGGGACATGGGAGGAAGAGAGGGCACAGCAGGGATGGTGGTAGGGCAGAGGGAGCAGTGGAACACTGAGACCAGGGACATGATGACACAGGGCACAGTGGCCTCTGGAAGTGGGGGACAGGGGCAAGAGACCATGGGAGCCAGTGGCACAGGGGACACAGGGGCTGGGGGCATGGAGACACAAGGAATGGTTGCATGGAGACACAAGGGACAGCAGCAGGAGAACATGGGGTACAGGGGCATGAGGACACAGGGGACAAGAACATATGGAACAGGGCAAATGGGAAAAGTGAATGAGGACACGAAGGGATAAGGGCCCCGGAATCAGGGGACAGGGGCCAAAGGACATAAAGGAAAGGGCCCCAAGGACATGTGGAACAGGGACAGGAGGACGCAGGCAGCAATGGCAGGACACAAGGACACAGGCACACAGACCCATGACAGAGGAGGCAGAGACAGGGACACAAGAATAAGGGACACAGGGACACAAGGCACAGGCACACGGGCGCGGGTGGCGGTGTCAGGGATGGGGACAGAAGCGCACGGGGCACGGGTGGCGCTGTCGGGGCCGTGCGGGTGCCCGGGGCCGTGCAGAGGGCGCCCCCTGGCGGCCCCCAAGCCGCTGCGGGCCCCTCTCCGTGCGCGTGCCCGCGGCGCCCCCGCGTGTCCGGCGTGTCCCCGTGTCCCGCGGCTCCCGCCCTCCGCTCCGGGGGGATCACAGAGCCACATCCCCCCTACGTGGGCATCGGGGATCTGCGACGGGGTCCACTCCGCCCACCGAGAGCCTCTTGCAAGGTTTACCCCAGGAGCCTCGCACGGGGCATGCTCAGGGGGATGCTCAGGACCCACGGGTGCGGCAGCCACCGCTGGGATTGGGGGCTGGAGCCCAGCACGGGCAGTGGTTCCATCCAGAAATGATGAAAAACGTCAGCCTGCCCCCTCTTCTCTCGGATAACGGCCTGTGCTCTTCACCCATAATTCAGGAGAAGGTTGGGAACATGCCTGGAGCTCCAGCACATTAATTATGAACCACCCCGCTCACACAGCCCTGCGCCGGCCGCTGCAGTTATTCCTGCCAGCACAAAATGAGCTCCGTGAAAAGATCCCCGTGTCCTGCACAAGGGCACTGCAGGTGCTGTGCTCCCAGGGACACCCCCATCCCTCCAACAGCCAGCCCCAGCCCTGGGGAGGGCGACAGGGCAGCGTCTGCAGCGCAGGGACTGCATGCGGGGCCTGGATCCCGAGCCAGGGGCAGGATTTGGCTCTTTCCTGCCTGCCTGCACCACCACACAGGGGATATCCCTGAATGTCACCCAGACAGCACCCCCAGCTCCCTCCCCACTGACCCCACAGTGCCATGCCAAGCACCTGCCTCAGATGGTGAAGGGACACAGAGCCAGCAAAAAAGAGGCAGCAACCCACTGACAGGACCTTGGCTTTATTCCAGTCGATAGAACATCCCCCTCACAGCAGCTCCCCCTGCCCATCTACAGGGGCAGCCCAGGGCAGCTCCAGACTTGCAGAGATTCACCTCTGCAGAGATGCAGGTTCACAAAATCTTCACCCAGCCAAGGTTGCAAGGTGCTTTTTTTCCCTTGTTTCCCATTTCCCACGAACAAGATGCATCACCTCCATCTCCGCTGCAGCAGGGCCAGACCCTACGGGGCTGGTGAGAAGAGGCTGAGCAGGGCCAGGGGGAGCAGGGCCGAGAGGAGCTGGTGGTGTTCCCCATGCAGGGACCCCCCGCTGGCTGTGGCCCCCCGAGAGGCAAAGACCTTGCGGCTGCGGAGGGGCTGCGGCGGGCGGAAGTTGTTGATCATTTTTAGGAGCGTGGATCCCTCGAGTGGGAAGTGCAGGGTGCTGACGAATGCCTTCAGCTGTGCAGGAGAGAGGGAGGGTGGGCAGCTGCATTGCCAGGCACCCCAGGCCCCTGCCCTCTATTAGCCCACCTCAGACTGCCCCACTGCCAATGGCACAGGACCCAGGGCGTGGCCCCACACCGGTGGATGTCCTCCCACCACCCCCCAGCGCTCTGCTGAAGCCAGACCCATAGGTAAGCACAGAGGCCGGTCCTTACAAGGATCAGGTCTTGAGTTTTAAAGGAGCTAATTGTGTTTTGGTGCCAGCAGTGAGCACTTAGAGAGTGGCTGGCCCATGACTCCCTCAACAAAATACATCTACTAAAATGCTTGACCAGCAGAGGAGAACTCCTTCCTTCCTTCCATGCATCCATCCATGCATCCATCCATCTCCTTGGAGCCTCCACTGAGCTTCAACGGATTCACTCCCATTTCTCTTTCTGAATGCCAAGGCTGGGCAGGAGTGCAGTATGGATGGGATTTCTCCCCACTGGCAGGTGGCCACATCTCCATTACTTAACCTTCATAAAATTAATTGCCAAGTTGCCAGGAGCATTATTCTAGAGATGACTTTCCCTGTGCTCTTGCTCTAGGGTCAGGAAGGACAAGGAGAGAGGTCACCCTGGGGACCCAGCCTGTGGGGTGCTGGCCCGTGGGGCTGTGCACGCCAGTACCTGCTCCCGGCCGATCTCCACGGGCTCCTCAAACACAGTCCAGACCACGGCCTCGCTGCAGTCGGGGGTGGTCAGGGAGCCCTGGTAGCGGTAGTAGCCCGAGAGGCGGGGGGCAGGCGGCAGCAGCGTGCTCAGGCGGAACGTGGAGGCCAAATCCACGGAGTCCCCTGTGCGGCAAGACGGGGCACTCAGCCTGTCCCCTGCCAGGGATGTGGTGGGGACAGCAAGGCCACCCCCATCAATTTCCCCTCAGCAGATGAACCCAGATGAGCTCAGAGATTGGCAAATTCCCCCATCCAACCCACTGGGGTGCATCCCTGCCCTCCCACTGAAGGGTCTCCCCTTTCCTGCCCTGCCCTGATGAGGAGGTGGCTCACCAGCATGGGAGACATTCCTCAGCCCTGCCACGATGGTGTTGTAGTTGGTGTTGGTGGTTTCAGAGATCTGTGTCCGGGGAGAACAAGTGATTGAATTCAAGCAGAGCCTGAGCAGGGCAGAGCTGGGTCATCCTGTCCTGCCAAGCAACCACAGGCAGAGCCAGCCTCCCCTGTTGCAGAGCACTGGGGAAGGTTCCCAGCCAGGTTCTCTTGCAGTCAGTGCGTTCCCCAGCCTCTCCTGGCCTTGACCCAGCCTTCCTGCCCCTTCCCACTCCTTCAGGACATCCGTACAATGCTCACCCAGCTGTACCGCCAGCACCCAGGTCCTAGAGGGCCCCTGCAGACCCACCTGGAAGAAGAAGCCGAGGACAGCCAGCCCATTGGGATGCCCCTTGGCCTCTGCCAGTGTCTGGTACATGGCATTCATGTGGACGATGTGCATCTGAGGAAAGCACAGAGGAGGCAGATGTGCGCAGCTGCCCCCAGCCAACGCCCTGGCAGCAGGACATTCTGCTATGGATCCTTCCAGCCAGCTTGGCCAGACTCTGAGCCAACCTCTCCCAGTAAAGCCCTTCTGGTCCTATTGGCACATCTGTGGAGTGGGTGCTTGGAGGATCAAAGAACCCCAGTGAAGCAAGCATTCTTTGAAGGGTGTGCAAAAGGGGGGCAGCAGTTCCGGGGTGCTCGCCAGACACAGAACATAAATTCTGCTTTCCTCTGGCAGATAATGAATATTTTAGAGGCGCAGAGCCTCTTTCATCCAGAAGGATCCCAATGTGCTTAGCACAGCACACTCCTGCTTGCTCTCACTTGCATTCACTAGCTCAGTGTGTGGTCCCAGCAGGGCACAGAGCCCCCCAAACCCCACTGAGTGCCTTGGATGAAGCAGCTTGGCCCATGCATGGTAAAGAAACACCTCAAGTCTCACTTCAGCTGCTTTTTCACCAGCCAGGTGCCTGTACAGAAGCACTGTTGATGCCACCAGTGCAGAGTCACAGAGCCCCATCACCTGCTGCACAACAACCTTGGGGTGCCCCAGCATCTCCCCTTCCCACCACACCAAGGGCTTGGGCAACCCAGAACGTGCTGGGGGTTTTTTCTCACATACCTCCATGGGGAGCTGGCGCCCATCCAGGGTGTGCTCGGAGCCGTTCCCAGCCGGGCTGCCCCAGTGGAAGTGGAGCTGGAGCGCGCGGTACCGGCCGGGGAGGCCCCCCCCGCTGACGGTGATGTGCTCAGAGGCCGACTCGCCCGCCAGGCTCAGCATCACTGCAAGGGCAGCAGGACAGGCTGAGGGGAGGCTCGGGGTGGGGAACAGCCCTGGCACAGCTCCTTCTCCCCGGCTTCATCCCAGCACTAACATTCATCCGCATGGGATCCTGCAGCACCCAGGAGTGGCACCACAGCCCGGCCCCAGTCAGGATGGTGCCTGGGGAGCTGGGACAGGGGAAGGTGCCCAGCTTCAGCACGCACCTGTGTGCCCATTGTTTGTGAGCCTCCACTTGCCAGGGGGAGCCTGGTCGTAGCCCTCGAAGAGGATGTCCCCGAGGCCACCATCCCGCTGCAGCCGGCGCCTGTCGATGTTCACAGGGGACTGCCTGTCGCCACCACACGTGGCTTTCAGCTCCTTCCAGTGGCTGGGCCCTGCAGAGGAGGAGCAGGGGCACCATGGGCAGCCACCAAACCACCGCTGCCCCCAGAAGGGGACACAAGCCCATGGGTGACTGTGTCCCCAGCCAGCTCTGCTGTCCCTGCCAGCCTGGCCTTGCATCCCATGGGAACTGCTCTCCTGCCCAGCTAAGTTTCCTTCCTATTGATGAGCAGGGGCTTATTGCAGCCTCATCCATAATTCAGCAGGATTTCCTCAAGGGGCTGGGGGCTATATTTAGCCTGGCAGCAGCGTCCACATTGACGCTGGTGAAGGGCAGGCTTTTCTCCCTGCCCCTTCTGCCTGTTGTAGCATGTTCAACCTACTCACACTGGTTCTGTCCAGCTGTGACAGGTGACAATGCAACCTGGCCACACAACTCATCCTGGGGCAAATCCTACACGTGTTCCAGAGTGACCACATGATGCCCATCAGCAGCTCCTGGGGTGGGGAGGTCACCATGGCAGGAGCTGGGAGGGGACACAGCAGTGCTGGCAGCTGACTGCACCCACTGCAAACCCACAGTGCTGCCTGGGGGCTGTGAGCAGGGTCCCCATGGCTGCCACCACGGCCGGACCACACAACCAACCCATATACGTGGCTGGCCCCATTGCCCCAGCATCACCTCTTCTTGCAACCCTTGTGGCAGCCCACAGCTGTAGGATGCAGCCAGCCAGCCAGCCTGCTGTTCACTGCTCCAGTGTGGCTGCCATGGCACCCCACTCCTCCTCCTGGTGCAGCCCAGGATTGAGGTGTCAGCACTGGGCAGCACCAGTACCTGTATTCAGTCCCAGCTGGGGAACAGGAGCTCCCTCAGTGTCTCCAGCCCTGTCCTCCTGGGGCATCTCCATTCCCAGGGGAGCTCAGCAGTCCCAGCAGGCACTGTTGGCTCTCCTCACACACACATCATGGCTTTGCCTACAGCCAGGGTTTGGGAACTGTTCCCCCAGCAGTGCCCCAGTGTTCAGCTCTGACATTTACCTTCCTCTTGGGCAGACCAAACCACAGACACTTGTGTGCTGTATCCTGCCCCCCTGGGCTCAGCCCTTACCCTTTATGTTCTCCTCTCATTACTTCAGGCAACTTTTTGCCTGGCAGCCCTGGGAGCTGCAGCCAGGCTATGCCCCCATCCCAGCAGGTTCCTGGCATGGTGTAACTGGGTGGTCCCACAGGTTCCCAGGTGCCTTCAATGAGGGGGGGCCATTCCACATGGCTCTGCTGCAGGCACACAGCCAGCTCCACATTGCTCCAGCCGCTTCCCACCGGCCCCTCTGCCCTGCCAAAACCTGCCCTCGCTGCCAACCCAGCAGCGTTGAAGTGGGTGAGACCGAGCCCGGCAATCCAGGCTCAGCAGCCACGGGGCATGGAAACCCAAGAGCTATAAAACAGCTGGGCCGTAACAGCTGATTAAATGCTTGATGATCTTTAATTAACCTTTTACAAGCTATTTGTAATTTGTATTTATGTGTTTTGAGACAAAGTGCCCCCAGCCATGCTTCCCTCCCCATCCAGGCAGGGCTGCTCAAAGGGAGCTGTCCCTCCTCAGTCGGGCCCCCAGACCCTCAGGCCCCAGTGCTGCCTACACTGCATGGGGTTTCTAATAGAGTATTTTAAAGCCTGGACTTAATTTGTTTCAGGTGGAAGGGGGAAAGCTGGTGCTGTCCCAGGAGCACCCGGACCTGGCTGAGGTGAGGGCTGGGGCTGACTTGCTCCAAGGGGCTCAGGTGTTTGTCAAGTCCCTACAGCAACACCCCCAAAAGTGGAGCTCCTCGAACCATTCCCATGGGGGGATTTACCCTTTTCCATGCCACACTCCCCACTGGGCCTTGCTGATGCTGCCCAGGGTGCTCTCAGCTGGGCCCTGTGGGGAGACAGGAGGGTCTGAGCCCTGGCCAACCCCAACACACCCACACTTGGCACCACTCACCGCATCGGGGGTCCTGTGAGTCGTAACACCACTGCCCTGCAGGAGAAAGGAGAGCTCAGGGCAGGTGATGGAGACAGGCACCCTTTCCCAAACCCACCTATGGCCATGCCCAACCCCCCGACAATGAGGACATCCCCCAGTGCAGCCCGGGGTCCCGCCAACACTGGTGTTCATCACGGTTATTTTTGGCGCTTGTGTTTTCACACCCTCCCTGCCTCCCCCACACGCTTCACAGGGAAACCTCCCTCAGTATCGCTGCTCCAAGGCAGCCAAACCTCCTGTTCACTGTGCTCCTTCCCCAGCTCTCGAGGAGCCATCCCCCCTTTTCCATCCTGGGCAGGCAAGGCTCACCCCACAGCAGGGGCGAGCGGGAACCGAGGAGAGCAGCCTCAGCCATGCCCGGTGTCCCTCTCCCTTGTGCCCGGTGTCCCTCCCCGCCGTGCCCCATGTCCCTCTCCCCTGTGACCGGTGTCCCCGCGGCTCCCGGGGCTGGCAGCGGCAGCAGGGGGCGGTGGGCAGGCCCGAGCCCACGCTGTGGGGATGGTGGCCGGCCCCGTCACTCAGGGCCACCTCAGCCCGAGCTGCCGAGCTGCCACCAGCGCTCGGGTGGCGCTGGGTACCGCGGGCTCCATGACAAGGGCTGGCGCAGCAGGTGCAGGGACGCCGAGGGGATGCCGAGCAAGCCCCCCTCCTGCTCTGCTGGCTGCACGCCCACCCAGGGCCATCAGCTCTGCAGAGGGGATGCAGGGCACCCCTTCCCTCCTCAGCTGCCCGTTCTGCTCCTGGCAGGAGGCACAGAAGAGCCGGTGCAGCCCGGGCCCAGCCCACGGGAAGGGTCCCTGCTGATGGCCGAGGGCGATGCCAGCGGGCCGGCTGCAGGCGAGCCGAGCCACGCTCTCGTGCCAGCCACAGCCGCTCGGAGCAGCAGGACAAAGGCAGCCCTGCCAGCCTCCACCTGTGCTGCTCAATGCCCCAGCCTGCGGCACTGCATCCACAGTCTCACTACAGTGGTACAGGAGGCACCAGCCCCCGAGGAGAACTGCGAGTGGGACAGAGCAGGCAGGACTCTGACGGTTCCCAGAGCAGGGATCTTGGGGTCCAGGGGCAAGAAGAACTCCTGAGAAATCCTCAGACCTGCACGCACCAGCCCTCGAGCATCCTCCGGCAGGAGCCAAGGTAGCGCCGGGCGCCCCAGCCTGGCCCGGATGCAGGTGAGCGCCCAGCGGCCCGGGACGGCAGCGCCCGTTCGCTCCGAGGTCTCGTCCTCATTGGTGCTTCCCGGTGGCGCAGGTCTGTGGGGCGGATGGGCTGAAGCCCAAGACCCCACTGTCCCAAGGGGGCCGTGGCCCCACCACCTCGAGCCCCCCCGAGGCCGGCAGCACTCGGGGCCATCCAGCAGCGGGAGGGGCCGGTGGGAGGGCAGGAGAGGGTCCTGGGACAGGCTGGGTCCCCCAGCCCCTATTGCCAACCCCTCAGCCCGCATCACCCCTCGACACGTGGGAAGGGAATGGAAAAAGCGGCGCCCCCCAGCCCCGCGCCCCCCAAGCCCCCCAACCCCGCGCCCCCGTCCTTTCCGCCCGCGGGACCCCCGGCCCCGCCGCCCCGGGCGCAGCTCACCTCCCGCGGCCGCTCGCACGACGAGGGGCAGTGCCAGGAAAGTTATGCCGAGCCCGGTGGGGCCCATGGCGGCGCGGGGCAGCGGGGGGACCCCCGCACCTCCCCGTCCCGTCCCGTCCCTCCGCAGTGCGCCCGGTGCCGGGCTGGGGCGGGCGGCAGCGCTGGCAGCGCCCGCAGCCCGGGAGATGCTCGGCTCCAGCCTGGGCTCTGCTCTTACATATTCATCACCCGGGCTGAGTTTTTAACTCCTCGGCTGCTAGGAGGGAGCGGGGAGAGCCCGGCCCCCGGCCAGCCCCTCGCGCCCGCCGGGTCCCTGTGACAGGGACAGGGACGAGCGGGGGCTGGCGGAGCCCACGGGTGCCATCCATCCGGATCTCCCGGTGCCATCCCGCTCCCCATCCCCAAAGCTGGAGGTCGGCGGCATCCCCGCTGTGCCCCAGCCCGCCCCCGCACAGTGTGTGGGACTGCAGATGGACTGCGGGGGCCTGCCAGGAGGCAGATCGGGCTGGGGACAGCAGCTTTGGCCCGTCCCCTCCCCATTCCTTGCAGACACAGGCTGTGGGACATGCCCTCTCCCCAGCTCTGGGAACTCCCCAGCCAGCAGCGGGTCCTGCATCTCCCGTGTCTGAGCGTGCTGGTTCCCACCTGATGAGGGGCAGGCGATGCCATGGGGACCCACAGACCAAACCCAACTTCTGCCTGCAAGCACAGGCCCCTCTCTGGAGAAAGGCCAGCGAGCACCTCCTGGAAGCCCCATCCTCGGGGCCCAGGCAGCCTGGACAGCCACGCTATGGTGACCCTCAGTCCCTGCAGTCACTAAGGAGCTGCACAGTGCTGGGGCAGGTTCAGCCCTTTCCTCTCCAGAGGGCACAAGGCTGCAATGGCTCACGCTCTCACAGCCATGGGGCAGTGCTGGGGCACAAGCCTTGCACACCCATCCGAGCAGCACCACAGCACACTGCAGGCATCCCGTGCTGGTGGAGGCAGCTGTTCAGCTCCTCAGCACAGAGGGAGCATATGCCATCCCATTGCACCTGTCCAGCAGGTCCCACAGGAGCCAGGATCTCAGCAGGTAGGCAGGTAGGTAGGAAGGGGGTGAGAACACAGGAGCATGGTGTTATCACATTCTCCTTAAATATCCGTGCCATGCTCACGCAGCAGAGGAAAGGAGGCCAAGGGGCCCAGCCTGCAGCTCCCCTTGCTGGCCCTGGCCGGGAGCACCGGCGAGTCCCTGCCAGGATGAACAAACCCGGCAGCAGCGCCCGGCCAGCGGGAAGCGGCCCCTGCTGCCGGCTTGGCCAGGGATGGGCTCTGGCTCAGCAGAGCTGCTCGGCTGCCAATGCTACAACGGGCTAATCCTCAGCAGGGATTCTTTGGGGCACCTTCTTCCCCCCCAGGCAGCGCCAGCCCCGAGCCACGTTTGGGCCCCGGTGCAGGGCACAGAGGAGGGTGGCAGCACAGGTGTCCCCTGGGCTGGGCTGGATCTGTGCCGTGGCTGACACTTGGCCCCTGCTCCAGGGATGAGGTAGTCTGCAGAGGGCTGCGGTCATCCTTCCGGAGAGCCGCAAGGGGCGGGCAGGTGCGGCAGAGGGTCGCACCAGCTCCCAGGCTGCCGATTGTTGCTGGGAAAGAGAGGAGCTGCTCCGGCACTCATGGAATCAGCACCTCCCTTGGAAACACGAGCCCACCAAGTGATCCCTCTTCCTACACGTCCACAGCAGGACAGCCTGTGTTGCCAGGAGTGGGGGAGAAGCCCAAGACTCCTGGGGTCAGAAGATGAGACTCATTGCCCCATGGACACTTTTTCAGGTTTTCAGGCTTCTCTAGTGGTGATTTTTAGCAAGAGGAGCAAAAGCAGAGTATGGAGCTCTGCACAGCCCCCATAAGAAGCAGGAGCAGAGTGAGGAAGCAGTGGGATCTACAAGGCATGTAGAAAGGCAGTGGCAGCACCACAGCCATACCGTGCTGCCACCCATCCCCACTGCACTGCTCCCTAGGCTGCATGGCTGGCTGCTGGCACTCGTGCCAGGCAGGAGCAACTTCCAGTTTCTACAGGAACCAGATGAAGCCTTGAAACTGATGGCCTTGCTGACACGTTGGTGGTGAGCTCACAGCTGATCCTGCAGTTTTGTGCCATCCTCATAGGGCAACACCACGTCCATCAGCCTGCTGCCTCTGAGCCAGGAGGTGGCGGGGTCCCTGCAGACACACACAGCACCAAGGGCAAGAGCCATGATAAGGGGAAAAATACCACTGCAAGATAATAGTTACTTAAGCTGCAACCATCGACTGGTCGTGGGCACGATGCCACCCTGGTGGGAACCCCCACCATGTGCACCATCAGCAAGCCCTGTGCCAGCACAAAGCAGAGATGCCAGCAGCTCCTGGAGGTAAATCCTTCACTGCCACCCAGGAGCCTGGCCGGGGACCCGGGCAGACAGGGACAGTGGTAAGACCAAGACTTGAGCCTCCACAGTGTGGTTCACATCACACAGGCATGGGTGCACGAAGAGAGGCAAAGTTCACAGGCAGTAAATACTCTGATCTTTGATCCCCATAATAAGCTGGTGCTAGCCCAGGAAGAAAGCCGGGAGCGGGGCAGGGAGTGCAGCAGGGGCCGGCCCTCCGGGGCACACAAAGGAGGCACTGTGGCCGGCAGATGCGCTCTGGCCACACGCCGCTGCACAGCCCCTTCATTCATGCCACGCTCCCGCCACCGCCGGGGTCAGCGACATCTCCCCCCGGGCCTGGCACCCCCGGGTCAGTGCCAGCGCACGGCCCCGGCGCGGCTCTGACACGGCCCTGGCGCGCTCCCAGGGGCTGAGCGCCCCGGACACGCCGCGCTCAGCACAGCTGCTCAGCACTCGCTCAGAAAAATGCATTTTAAGCTGCTAAGAGCTTACAGCAGGAGGCTGCCCAGCAATGCCCTGCCACAGCAGCCGAGGGTCAGCACACACAGCTGCCTCTGGACACGCGTGTCCCCGGGTCAGGGCGGGGAGCCCGAGAGCCCTGGCGGCACTTCGGACAATCCCCACAGGAGCTGTCCTGTCCCCAGGCAAGGGGCAGGAGGCAAGGGCAGGTTGTATCTGCACGGCATCTCCCAGCACCCGCAGAGCCCCAGGTGTTGCAGGCCAGACTGAGCCCTCCAAGAGGAGCCCCTCGTGCTGCAGCTGCTGCGGAGAGACGCGGGCGCTCCAGAGCAGCAGCGGGGCAAGGGCTGCGCCCATCGGCCCCGGCTGAGCCAGCACCGCCCGGCTGGAGCCGCCGTGGAGCCCTCTGGAGCTGCGCTGGCCATGGAGCTGCTCTCTGGAGCTGCGCTGGCCATGGAGCTGCTCTCTGGAGCTGCGCTGGCCATGGAGCTGCTCTCTGGAGCTGCGCTGGCCATGGAGCTGCTCTCTGGAGCTGCGCTGGCCAGGGCCATGGAGCGGCTGCGGTGGCAGCTGCCCTCTGCAGGCATCGGGACAGGAGCGGGGCCATGCCTGGCCCCACAGCGACAGCGCCCGCTGCAAACACTGCGAGCCCGGCGGCTCGAGAAAAAACAGCGAGCTGGGAGTCTGCACCAGCCTCTCCATTCTGCAGAACCCCCGGCGCCTGGACTCAGCAGCTTCCCATGGGGTTGGGGAGAGCAGCACGAATACACTGCACTTCATTTTCTTGGGTATACACTCAAGACCTTCCTAAAATTACACTAATACAGGTGAATCCCACTGGAACCTGTACACATAGGAACTCTGGCAGACTACCTTCTCAAAGTTAAATGCATTTATTGATCTTTTTGCAAGATCACAGCTCAGAAGAGTGATTTAACAAAACCCTCCTTCACAACACTGGGCAACCACATCGACGCAGAAATCAGGAGACACAATTGGAACACAGCATTTCTCTTACAGAACACAATTTATTTGGCATTTGGATGAAATGTTTCTCACAGCATCTTGAAAAAAAAAAAGAGATTAGTGCCAACCCCAAAGAAGTTAAAAACAAAAACCAGTGTCACAGGGACTCAATTATTATAGTATCAAATTTAAATTCTACATGGTATTTCACAGAATATCAAAATCTTTTATACACTGCCACAGTTAAGTCCAGTCACAAACCAACTACACAGGAGAAGCCTGCAAGTGCAGCGCTGGCTAAAATGATTTTCCAGAGGAAGGTACAAAGCAGTGTCTCATTCTCTCACAGCCTCCCAGGCACCCTCAGCCCAACACACAGGGATGGTGCAGCACAGCCACCTCTGCTGGCAGCAACCCTGACCCACTCAACACTCGAGGGGCACATCCTAGAAAATTAAAGCTATGTGGTACCGTAGCAGGCAGGCAATGCTGACTGTTATTAGGGGGAAGCACATCTTCATCACTGAAAGCATCTATTCCAAGGAAACACCTATTTCACTTGGGACTCGGGAACATGAGAAGCAAACATGAACTTTGATTCACCTCCTCTACACTCAAGTGCTCTAATTTTATGGTCCAGCTCCCAACTTGCAAGGGAAACTTAAAAGAAATTTCTGCATATTACATGTTCCTTAGCTAGGGATAAAAAAGACGTTTCAGCAACTGAAAAAAAGAGATGCACATTATGGATTGTACGAGGCAACATTAAAACATCAGTGTTTTGCCACTGAGAAGTCACAACTGAAAGATAAAAACATCTTTAAGTACCAAGTTCAAATTCATTTAACATGAGATGGGAAAAGAATGGTAATAATTACTGGTCACAAAAAACATTTTCTTCCCAAGTACTGAAACAGGCCATCACCCCATGGCACCTGTGGAGGCAGAGCACCCACCAACTGCTAGATTCAGCCTTCAGAAAAAAATGTCCACCTACTTCATATTTCGTCTAGATCGGTGTCCGGCTGTGCATGGCAGAAGGAACAGTCTGAGGCTCAAAGTAAACAGGACTGAACACTACACAGACAAGCTCCTTGCACACCTGAATGATGGTGCTGACCCTGCACAACAGAACCCACCACCCCTGTAACATTTGAACTCTGAACTCTCCCAGTACAGAGCCAGAGGCTGCTGTGGGACTGTGGATGGGCATCACTGACAAACCAGAGTGTCTGGGGCTGCTCTTAGGGAACAGCAGAGGCCTCAATATGGCACCACAGAACAGGGAAGCTGAGGAGCAGCTTTGTCTGAGGCCACAGTGGGACAAGACCAGCCCGGTACAGAACCAAGTGCTGGGACTTGACAACAACTGCAGTCAAGGGCAGCCCAAGAAAAACACACCCTGGGCTCCCACAGGCTGCTGGAAACCATGTGGCAATGCCATCTCCCTGCTGGGGCTGCAGGGACATTCAGGATGCACCAGATGTCAAGAAGAACATCCAGAGATGTGAATGGCAGTGGGGAAAAATCAATGCAGAAAGTAACTCCAAAGATCTCATCAAATGAATGGCAATCAAACCAGAGAGGTTTTCCTTGGGCAAGCACCAACTCTCTGTCATCAGCCCTCGGGACAAACTGCCCACCAGTCACCTTGCCAAGGGCAAGGAGGGTTTCCTGAGGAGTCCACTGTTGCCAAAAAAACTCTTAACTCTTCCCAAGTTTTTCCAGCAGTCTGAGTAGTTGAGACATTTTCTGCTACAAAGGCTCTTACTCCAAGAGAAAGTACTTAATGTGAAAAAGCTACATTAAAAGGGAGGGGGAAATGACAATTTTATTGCCAAATTAGAAGCTCACTGAGAGGTAAATGAGCTGTACTTAGTGAGCTGCTCCATTCAAGGCAGAGTTTCCCTTGTTTACATTTAAGATGAAGAAGGATAGGGGAAAACAGAAAATAGCAGCCTCCTGCCAATATACAAGTGGGAAAGGCTCAGAAGCAATGGGGAAAATAATCACACTGAGGTTTCTACAAAGAAGCCTCCATTTGGAATAGCTACAACCAGGAGCCACAATGAAGTTGCCAGTTGTAACTGAGCTTATTTGCAAATAAAATTCACCACAGAACCAGAAGTAAAATACAAAAGTATTGAACAGATTCCCGCAGTGTTAGGAGAAGTGTGAGGTAAGGTATCTGTTCACCTCAGCCACAAAATACAGCCTCAGAGACTGAACCAAGCCCAAAGGCTTTTTGTTATTGCGCTAGGATAGTACAAAGAACAAATACTCCATCTGGCTTCAAAAGAAATTGGAAATTTTCTACTTTGCACTGCTAACAAAGTATTTTTCAGGAACAGATTGCAGTAGCATAGACTTTGCATCCTATTTAAGTGTACACTATCACAGCCTGTCCTACAAGAGAGTGTAGCCAGCTTGAGAGAAGTATTAACCCTAGAGCCTAATTTCTATCTCAGGGCTTAGCTTCACCTAGCTGGACGCAGCACAAAGGTTACTGTCTACAGTATGTATAGATATATATATATATATATATAGATATATATATATATATATATATATATATATGTGTGTGTGTGTATATATATATATATATATCACCACCCAGAAACACACACACGCACACACACATTCGTACCTATAAAACTAAAGAAAAATCAGTACATACAATGTATAAAACGTATGAATGTGCTCAAAAATGCACAAAACCCGTTTTATTTTCATACTTCAGAAATGCTCAATAATTTGTATGCATGGTTCTGACTACTGCTATCCATCCACTTCATTAGACCAGGACTTGGAACTCGGAGAGGACTCGGTCAGAGATCCCATAGAGTGGAGAACTGCTCCTCTCGTTTCGTACCACTGCTGCTGGAGCCAGGCACAGCAGAGAGCAGGATGGGGTGGTGGAACAGCTCCAGGCAGAGAGAGGCTTCCTACCAGTGCTTCCTCCCACTCGTGTGCCAGCAGCGCTCCCAGAACTGTGATTCACGCTCTCGCTGGAGTCAGGGCTGTCTGCAGTGTCTGCACGTCGAGACACCAGATACGACCTCGATAACCAAACTCACAGTTTTCTGTGCAAAACGAGTTGAACTGTCAAGACCAATCCCCAAGTACAGTATAAGCCTATAGGCAAGACAGGGAATGGAAAGTAGCAGCATATTCCGTGGGGAAAGAGTCAGCTGCACTGGGAAACCACAACAGTGGGTTAGGATTTGTCATACAAGTATGATTTCTCATCATTACTAGAAAAATAGATCACATACACAGCCCCATGCAGTGCTTTCTTCCTGTCCCTCTAGGCTTGTACCCTTCATAAGGTAACAGGAGACCGACCACTCACAAGAGGCATTCTTTACAATTTCCTTAAAATTCATCTCATCTGCTGACTATTACAGTAAGTCAAGGAGAAGCAGAGGCAATGGGAGTAGGGGAGAAAAGGGTAAACTATTTGTACACCGAAATCCAAACTTAAATTTAAAATTGCCTGTAAAGATTATTTTATACTCATTAACAAAACCAACAGCGCTTGACTTTGGGTATCGTGAGGGACTGAATGAATCTTTGCCATCTGTAAATTAACTTAGCTTAAAGAGTTCAATACAAGGGGGAAATTTAAGTTGACATATCAGACTGAAGCAAACTGCTTTATTGATTTAAGTACACTAACCTCATTATAACCCCTTGTGAGACCTGGATAAATGGCTTGAGGGGCACAGGGGAAATCTCCAGAACAGGGTTGGCTATTTATGGGACTGAGATAAGGAAGAGGTGTCCAATTAGAATTAAACATCACCTATAGCACATGTTGATCACCATTTTTAAGTGGTATTTGTAGAACTGTAAAGAAGTGAAATGAAGGGGAGGGAACACACATGCTAAATATAGCATGCAATAAGAAAAGCAGGAACAGTGGTCTTGTATCTAGGCCAATTTTGTGCAACCATTCACTGTAAAGAAGTTAAATCACAAAGAAAATACCCTGATCTTACTTATGGGATTAGAACAAACAGGGGCTTCACACAGTGAACTCAGGCTGCATAAAGTTAACTGCCCCCATCTCTTCCCTAAAATACTTCCTAACACACGTGAGGGTTCCACTAAAGGGACATCACACAGACCCAGTTTTCTTCGTGGGCCAGAAGTTTATCCAACAATACAACAAATAACTGTAATTGCAAATCCTGTTTTTCTCAGTACCCATTTGTCACATATTGCGTAGATCATTCCTGCTCCAGCTCCTCTGGTGTTCTGATCAAGGCACTGTGTTTTACACAGTGTAACTCTTAATGGCATGAGTCCCACTCCATAAAACAGGCCCCCAGCCCCCTCCTCTGCAGCTCCATCTTCTCTGCTTGAACAGTGATTGCCCCCACCCTTCTTTTCCATTGTCTGTTTCCTGGGTCCAGTGGTATCCAGCCAAATCCAAGCAGCTTTTTTCTGATGTAGATTTTGATTCCTCTCAGGTTAAGAAAAAAAAAAAAACCAACAACCCAAACTACCCATACTTCTCACCTCCTCAGAAGTCAAAGGAATTCTCTGCTCTCCTTTCCATAGCCAATGGAAAAAAAGAGCAGTTGTACAATCCATATTTACAGGACAAATTGATTAGTGAGTGAATAACGACAGCCAAAAAACGAGAGGCACGATCCTAATCTAGAACATAAAAGCAGTATTTGAAAAACAAAGTGGAGATTCCTTCTGAAGTTCAAGCCACGGATTAGTGTTTGTCTGTGCAAACAGTTGCTAAAACTCTGAGCGGTGCTGGGCGTTTCACTCCTTTATACAATGGTGTTGAGGGAACAGTGGCTGTGGCGGCTGCCTGTCAAAGTTTCTGCTGGGGTGTTTTCATTTATGGGTGTGTCAGGAGGGACAAGAAAGGTGCTGCTGTCAGCAGAGTCTTCCAGCTCCACTGGAGAAGGACCAACTGAGGGAGGAAGCGACCCCTCTGTCAGCTGTGGGGATACATCACAGTTTCCTAGTGATGGAGGACTGCTTTGCACAGCCTGAGAAAGAACTCCATCTGCAAAGGACAAAAAACCAAGCAGAATCAGAACGTGGAGTTTACCATTTCACATTCCCAAACAGATTTATGATCCATATTTCTGGGAGCTCTGAGTTTTTCCTGGTTTTGAGCTAATGCACAACAAGATGAGACTGCAAAAGAGGAAAATTGTATAACAAAAATAAAACTTTGACATATAAATAAGATGCTTGCACTAATCAGGCTCACTTATCCTGTGAAATATGCTGCTATAAAATCTCAAATTGGAATGATTTCTACAGTATGTGAATATCACAGCTGCAAAACTGAAGAGCACTGGGTGAATCATTAGACAGTGGTATTTTTGGTCAATTTTTAGGGGGTGTGGGTGGGGGAAGCAGGGAGGAGAGAAGAGGCTGGATACATTTTATCCAGAATCTCTTGTACTTGACATTTGTTCTACTTCTTAATACCAAACTCTATCAACCTACCTTCAAAAGGCCAAAAATGGTAGCAGAATGTTAGAAAAAAGGTAACCAGCTAATCCATCCAAGGTTAGGCTCAAAAATAGGTAAGGTTTAAGAGGTAAACTGTTTACAGATTGGATTCCACTGCTAATTTAGGTGATTCAAAAACCTTTGAGAAAAACCAAACTTAATGATACATTTTAACAAAAGACTTGTCCATCACAGAAAATGGAGATTTTTTGGTAAAATGTCTTTTTCCCTCACAATAGCTAAAACACACGATTATAGCTTAAAAACATCCATCCTCTAGCCAAAATGAAAAAGTGGGAGAAAAGAGAAATTATTGTCTGCATACCTGGAGTGGAACAAAGGATGCTGTCTGGATTGACAGAAGCCTCATAAGGAGGAGGTGGGTCATCAGGATGTTGAATATCTGGGTACTTGTAAGCAGTATAGGGTGGAGGGGGATGATGAAAATGAAATGCTCCACCCTCCCCATCGTCTGAAAGATGCAGTGGAGTAAGGCCAGTTCCAAAACCATCGGGACCGTAATCAAAACCAGGCATCCTGCGGCCCAAGTTGAAATGGTGCACTATTTCAAGAGAAGGAAAAGGAGTAAGTGACTTTATCTCGTGCTGTCTTCTTCAGTTTAAGTCAGATGTCAACACTTTTTTCCACTTTTCACACCCCAGCAACTCAGGTCTCCTGAAGACCTAGAAAAGTCTACATAACCCATCCAAGTCAACTTGCTGCAATTACACAATACCCAGGCCCACCTGCTCCCAGTCTGTTTGTCCTGCATCACATCTAAATTTGACTGTAACCTCTTCAAACTACAGACTGTTGTTCACACAGAAGATATTTCAGATTTGGAGCACATACAAACAAAAATATTCTTCCATCATCCACTACAAAAGTTAAAGTTTGAAGACCCCCACCAAGACACACGCACAGTCAAGCAAGACAATGACATTTCTCCCCTTTCCATACCCCAATGTGTCAATATCCAGCACAAGGAGAGAGCTGATACTCACAGTTAGCTCCAATCAGAGACTCAATGCGCTCTCTCCGCCTCTGGCGCAGCCGGTGCACCATGAAGAGCAGCAGGGAGAGGATGAGGAAGGAGGAGATGCAGCTCACGATCAGGCGCATTCCACCGGCCATGGAGTCAAACAGGCTGTTGCCATCTGTTCATCAAACATAGAAAAACAGCCTGTTATTTTTGTTCAAGCTTCATTTCTCTTGATGCTCTTCTGTCAGTAACGGAGAGATAAACGTAGAGTGGAGATTCATTAGCCTGGTTTAACGCTTCTCCGTATTCCAAATATATAAGAAAATCATGAATCATCAGGTGATTTATCTTTTTACTGCAAGAAGATCTGAAAGTTTCTAAGAATATCTTCCTTGGGAAAAGGGGCAAAACGTTGAAGGCTTTGGGCCTCAGAAAATTGGAAAAAAGAAAGGTTAGTGGCATTTTGCACATCCACTTGTTTCCCTTGCATGGCTGATCACATTATACTAAAGAGGAAAAGGCTTGAGAACTAGCATATATATACACTACATAATTTCTGAACATCCTAACCCTTCCATTTCCACTAAAAAAATCTCTGAACATTGTCACTGTCACTCAGATGTGGCTATCTAAATTCCACATGTCACCAGTACACTGGTCAGCACCACTAAGTGATTGGAACATGGTAATAATCACTCAGGAACTGAAGAGATTAAGGTGAATGGGAATTAAACCTTTTCCTAGAGTCATACCAAAAGCAAGTGGCAGAACAAGAAACAGACCCAGGAGCTCAGAACTTTGAGAGCTCTATCCCATTGTTAACCAGCCCCACACAGGGAAGGCTCTTGTGAACAAATTACCACTGTACTCCCAGCACCAGGCACGAGAGGAATTAATTTCTCACAATTCAACTAATCCCCCTTGGTTATGCCTAAGCAGCACATGCACACACAGCTACTCTACACAAACAAAAACGACCTAAAGATGATGTACTGTGTTCTTTGCACTAACTTCTACTGAAGAGCTCTGAATGAGAAACACACCCGGGTTAGGGGTGGGTAAGAAACAGATGAGGTGGCTTCACAACGTGGTCACCTGCTGCTACAGGACACCAACACCAGCAGGGAGGGCCTCTCTTCCCAGTCACTACCAGAGGAACCAGCCACGTCCTGGCCACCTCTCCACACCCACTCCATACTTTTCCTTTCACTAACAGCAACTGAAGTTTTAGCAAAGATTCCTCATAAAAGAAGGCTAAAAGCCTCACAAAAATTTTAAGTATTAGTTTGCTACATATGCTAGTAACAGAAAAATCCACCTAATTTGTATCATTCCAGTCCATGGCTAACAGGCTGGCATTTATTATGTAACACCTCCTTGCCAAGAAGGAATCCATTTAATAGTGCACCACGCATAGAGCTCGAACATTACATCCTCTCAGATCCGGCTGTGCAGCACAACAGCCTGGGTGCTGTCAAACCCTTTAGCAAGTACCACTGACAGAGCTTCAACTGCTGCACTCACACACCTCCAACCAGCACAGCCTCCTGAACACCACAGACCTGCCCCTGCTCCTCCTCCATCTCACGGCCACACCGACTCCATCACCCCTGCAGAATACTCAAGGCTGTCAGTAACACTGAAGTGCCTTTAGTAAAATACATTCACATAGGTGCAGAGGCCCAGAGAAGCTGACTTTAGTCATGGGATGGGTTCTGGTGGTGCATCCCCCTCTGCAGGCTGCACTACGATCTGAGAAATGCTCATCAGACCTTGATGAGTTGCACTTAGGCTAAGCCCTCTTGAGCTTATCAGAAACACTGTCTGTTCCCAGGAACTAACAGGTATCTAAAGAACATCTGGTTTTTAATGAACAGCCTTGGAAACTCTTTTTTTTCTTTTTGCCTGAATAACAATCCACTTGGAGTGGTATTTTTGTTATTGCACCTTCAAAGAAAGTTACTGACTCAAACTGTAGCCAGGATGGAAAATTACTACAACTAGTGCCCATTCTCTTGTGACCCTATAAACAGGAGCCCAAAGCGGGATCCTTCTGATCTCTCAATTCCCAGATAAGGGGCTCATGTGTATGTCTCAAACACCAACAACCAGGTGGCTGTGGAGCCAGCCAAGGACTGCTAGTAACAACAGAGACAAGAATTGTTGTTAATAACCAAGGACTATTGGTATTAACATGCCATGAGAAGGAACAAGATTTGTCTGGAGAAGAGGAGCCAGGTGGAGATAGGGCAGCGCTTTTCTGTGAGAAAGAACCACATCACAGTACAGTGCAGGTGTAAAAATGTGTGGCAGGAAGTGGGCATGGACTCTAGGGTGGGATTGAGATCACCAAAGACACCTGAAGCCCACAAAAATACAAAATTAATTATTTCAGAAAACTTGGTTTTACCCTCAGTAGTGCCCTGTAACTGCACCAGTTCAGTCACTAGAAAAGCTTCAGCACATCAGTTCTTTCCAAGTATTTTATTTCTTCTACTACCTTTTCACAGTTGCAGGTCTGTCTTAACAAGAGCCATAAGAGAAAAATTATTTTCTACCACAACATGGAGTAGCAATAGACAGACTACCTTGGTTTCAAAATACTCCTCTGCTGTTTATCTTTGGCTAAATGAGAAGCATCTTTTAACTGAGTATAGCTGGGATTGCTCAGCTTACTCCTACCACTGAAAAATCCCCCTACTACCAAGTCCTTGAGTAATATTTGTTACCACTTGTAATCATTGCTCACCCACTCACGCTGCAAGAGCTGATTACCTGCCAACCCAACAGCAGGATTTATTTCTCCCAGGTCTCTCCTTGGGTGATTAATTTACTTACTGTTGATTAGTAAACTGTTTTCTTTCCTTTGTAACAGAACTTAGGGAAGATACATGAAAGAATCAGACAAAGATAAATACATGCTGATTAAAGAAAGTAATTCATTAATTTTTGTCATCTGGAATAGTCATTTATAACCACCCTGAAGGAAAACTGAAATGTTTAATTTAAAATTTTCAGTGTTTATCACTAGCTGAAGCAACTTCATGATGAAAGAAGTTGGATGACTGCTTGATAATTCCTCTCTAAAAAACTAAGTTTCTAAAAAATCCACCAGAACACTTCAAGCAAAAGTATAATGAAAGAGTCTCATTTAGCATCAATACAGAAGAAGAGCTTAAGGATGAGAAAGGATGTGGTAAAATACACTCTTCAAATCAGGATTCATGAAATAGTTAAGACCCACAGCAATGAGCAAGGATTAAAGAACATGACACGAGGTTATCCCAGGTCATCTGATCCTGTCTGCTGGATGATGCTTTGCTGACACTGGTCCTGAAGATAAAAAAAGTGAAGCCTAAGTCTTAACTCAGCTGATAAGAGTTGGAGGAAGACTCCTGCTTTTTCCCCACTCTTTCACTGCGGATCTGCCATGCCAGCTGCAAACATCTGTTCAGCTTAAAGCTCAGAACAAATGTGACACAAGGAGAGAGAGTGGCCTTTAATGATTAATCTCTCTAGTTAGGACCAATAAGACTGCAAATTTGGAAGCAAATAAGCACCCCTTTATTTGTAACAGATTGAAATAGAAGCCTCTGATGGAAGAGCTGACCTTTTGTGTTTTCCACAGGAGTTCAGAAAAATAGTTTCTTAATGCACTCAGATAAGATTAGGTTCTTTTAAAATACCAGTAAAACCAATATCACAGAATTGCTGAGGTTAAAGGGAACATCCTGAGATCATCTAGTCCAACTCCTGTTCAAGCAGCATCAGCAAGAGCAGGCTGTGCAGGACAAAGTCCAACCAGGCACTGAATATCTGCACAGAAGACAATTCCACAATCTACTCCAGTATCTGACCGCTCTCACAGTGAACTCCAAGCAAGCTAAATTCCTTTTCTGTACAGAAAAATAACCTCCCCAAAATCTGCACCCTAAAACATTGACTGACAAACAGTTCAAAGTCAACTTCATTGATTTAATCAATCCAAAACAAAAACCTCTACTGATATGCGAAATCAAATAATTAGGTTGTAGGTCCTGATTATTACTGAAACTCTATTTAATTTTAAAACCTCTGCTTCCCACATGATCCCTGCATGAACACTTCCACACACATAAATATGCTCATGACCAGAAAAATATGCTTAATTAGTGCTCAAGAGAAAACTGTTTTGTTTTCATGACAACTAAACATGACAAAGGAAATGTACCAGATGCTCTACTAAAAACCCACAGTATCATCCCCCTCCAAACTGAAAATAAACTACTGCTTCTCCTTTCTAAGGAGCATCAGGGATAATTCATTTTTACCAGCCACAGTCTGAAGTGTTTCCCATGATTTCAGACCCTTCCCCACAGGGTGGTTGTACCCAGCAATGTAGAGGCATGTAATAGACATATTTTATGAAAAATCCTTTTGCTAGGATTTTTCTCCTGAGAAGCTGAGAGGCCTCATAAATTAAGTGTAAACAATAATTATCTCCTGCTGTGGAATGCAACAGGTGCATCTTTGATTGGTCTCATGTGGTTGTTTTTAATTAATGTCCAATCACAGTCCAGCTGTCTCAGACTCTCTGGTCAGTCACAAGACTTTATTATCATTCCATTCCTTTCCTTTCTTTGCTAGCCTCTGATGAAATCCTTTCTTCTATTCTTTTATTATAGTTTTAATATATCATTTTTTTAATATATCATAAAACAACAAATCAGCCTTCTGAAACATGGAGTCAAGATTCTCATCTCTTCCCTCATCCTGGGACCCCTGTGAACACGACCACATTTGGTGAGCCCCGAGTGAGGAACATTGCCACAGAGGCACTGCAAGGATGTGTTGTTTCAAACAAAGCTATACCCAAAGATACCCAAGTTGAGCACTCAGCTGATTTTTACTGACAAAACTGTAGCACCAGAGTCATACCTGGGTCCAAGCAGGTGAATTTGCAGCACTCCTTGGGGTCCTTGCGGTACTGCTGGCAGCCCTGGGGCCGCTCACACAGGGCGGCCACGCACATCTCGGGCTCCCCGTTGTGACACGTGCAGCTCAAACAGGGATCGTTCCCCTTGGGAGTGAAGTAGTAGCCTTCATCCACAATGTTGTCTTTGATATCAACACAGGTCTGGCCTAGAACAGACAGGCACAGCAATGTCCATGGAATCCAGCTTCACTTGTTGTTTTAAATGATTTGTAAATGTAAGCAGAGCACCGGTTAAAATCCAGGCCTTCACACTGAAGAACTTTGAAAAAGGGTCTCCAGGGAGTGTGAAAGATAATGGATGGTCCCAGCGACACAGAGACAATTTTCAGCTCATTGACAAGGGGAGTTTTAGGTATTTAATGGAACTGACACACTTCCAAGCATCCCCTCCAAGACAGAGGAAAGCAAGCGGTCTGAGAAGTTTAACCTCACTGCCAAAGCCTGCTGCAGCTCCCTTCCTCTTCCCTGGAATTAGGAAAAGCTGTATCTTTTCTAGACCAAATCTTCAGGCCTTTTAACAGGCCGGGACTTAAAAAGAGAGCCAGGCAATAGTACTTCCACTCTCCTAGCAGCATCCTGATCCCTGCCCAGCAGGGGAAGCTTAGCTGCCTTTTGCCCACTGACCTAAAAGCAGGCGCCAAAACCAGAGAGAGAAAACATTGCTGGGAGCGGCAGCTGCACTGACTGCTCAGGGAGGATGGCCTGTCCCCTCCAGCCTACGCACAGTCAGCTGCTGGGGTCCAAAGGGAAGGTAAGACTGGGAGAGACCTGAGGAGGTCACCAGCTCAATCTCTGATCAAAGCAGAGTCAGCCATGACATCCCAATGGGTTGCTCAGGGTTTTATCTAATCTGGTCATAAAAAACTCTGAGGACAGAAGCTGCACAACTTCCCTGGCAGTCAGCTGCACCCTGTATAACCCTCAAGTTAAACAACTTTTCTCCTTGCAAAGAAGCACCATCTAGATCAGGTAATGTTTAAGATTACCTGATAATACTGCAAATACCTCTGCTGGTATCAAGGCTTTTGGAGTACAGGAATGCAGATACAGAAGATATGGAACAAAAGCCTTTTTTTTTCCCCACTTTTAAGTCAGTCAGCTCCACCTGTCTTTCCCTTCTAGGTCTAATAATTAGATGGAAAGAATTTAGTAGAACTTGCTATACTCTAAAATAAGTGTTTCCTCATTTTAATGTGAAATTAATAACTTAAGATCAATGTTTACTAACAAGACATTTATGAAAAAAAAACAAAAATTTTTTTTTGCCCAAGTTTATTTTGGGGCTGATACAGCTGCCTAATGACTTTTTAGTAGAACTCTGTACTGTGTGACAGCCACACATTATGATGCTCTTATTTATTGAAATCAAGCAGAAATACAACTCCACCCTTTTCTTCTTAATTCACTGGGCCAAAATTAGAAAGGGCAATGAAACAATTTCCAGCTACTTATTATATGCATATTTAAACACACAACACAGTTAACACTGAACTGAACCCAACTTACTCCTTTTGCAGAGGAATGAAGATTTCTTATAGCAGTTTTCAGCGTACCAGCTGTGATAACCGTCGCGCCGGAGGGAAGCAGAAGCGTAATACTGGAACTGGGCACAGAAAACGTTTTCCTTTCCAGACATAGCCGTACCAAATTTAGGGATAGGAGGTAAAAACACTTCTGGAGAGCCTGGAACAAGATACATTGGCATTAGTGGGTATGTAAAGTTTTAGAGAGTCTCTGTAACATCACCCATTTCCTGCACACCAACTCCAATACAAAGAGGCCTCCAGCACCAGCTCCCATTACCAGCACTGCTCTGGGGGAGGGCAAACAGCTGGGAGGGAAGGGGTGACTCACATAGAAAAGAGGCTGCTGTTTTCAAAGTACTGGGTAATTCTGTCACTCTGAACCAGAAGTGATACTCCAACATCTCCACAAGTGCTGCTTCACAGAGCCCCATGGGGTTTGCCTGACAATAGTCATACACCTCCTCAAACCACGCTGAGTTTGGTCACAGTTGCTACCAGTGGAGCAAGAACCCACACAGCAATTTTGTGCCTGGCACTCCATGCACCCACCAGTGCTTCCAAAGGTGTGCATCTGCCTGTGCAGCCCTCACAGAGCTGCTCCATTTTTGGGGGGAAGCACTAGGGCATCCACAGTTTGGTCCTTTCAATCATGAAACAGCATCCTGATAGGCTCCAAACAGTGCAAAAGGTGTTGAGGGCATTTTCTGGAGGACTTATGTTCCACATGTTCACAACAATAAACTAAAATTTTCAAGCTTTAGAAGCCTAAATCACTTTTCAAACAGGTATTAGAAATTCAGAGTCTGCATCAATAAAAGCCTAAGAAAAGTTTTTCACAAACTACTGAATGTTACTATGTACTTTACTTTGTAGAGGCATCTCTTTGTTAAATATAGAACTTAAAAACATAAGATTATATGTTATTGAGAAGGTTTAAATTCATATAATGCATGAAATTAAATAAAACTAATGATGAAGTTATGATGATTTTTCTGTAATTCATGCCTCCCTGTTGTGACCACTCTGTCAGCAGATGGCAGTGCAGTCAGCTTTCCAAAGAGAAAAGAGAGGTCCTTTTAAGGAGAATCTTTGTATTCATGTGTCAAAGGAAGTATTTTTCAAGACCCAACTGTTTGAAAATTCTGATCATAATTATGTGTCTGTACCTAAAGGAGAGTTTTCCTCCCAGATTATCCATGGATACTTAAAACTATGTGTGAGAAAAAACCTATTCAGATTAGTTTTCAAATGCTACACTGGGATTCACAGTGCTGATGCTTAAAAAACAACACCTTTGTTATAATTTCTCCATTATCTAAACCGGTACAGGAATTAAACAGGCAACTGTACACATAAGAGTTTGTATTATGACTTTAATCTCACTACTGAATTAGCTAAAAATAAAAGGTGTAGAAACATAGCTTTGCATTTTCAGCAGAGGGAGCTGCTTGTTTTGCAATTGAAAGGGTTTAGCCAGTGATACCCATCAAATTAATGTTCAGTTTTTCATATAAAAGGAGATGAATTTCTGGGATTACGCAAATTCTGACATGGTTTAAGTAAACTACCTGAAATACTTTTAAAAAGAAAAAAATCTCTGTAAATTCTGCAAAATTCAAGTGTGTTGTTTGAGTACGCAAAATTCTATAAATTTTTAAAAAGCTAAAACCTCCAAACACGCTACACTAGTCTGCAAATTCTAAAACCAGGAATCAGCAGTTCATCTAAACATTCACCACAAAGAATGAGAAATTACACAGTAATTCCCTTTCTCTCACTTAATCAAGGGGAAAGCCCAAATAAACTGACACGTTCTTTCCATGCCAGCATGAAAACCCATAAAACTTAAACTTTAAAATAAGAAGCGTGTTGAGTATTAAACTCTTCCACTTCTACCCACTGAAGCGAAGCAGTTCACCTACACTATTTCAACATTACCAGTGAAAGAAGTCATGCTGTTCTTTCAAATCATATTCATGCTTTAATACAATTTTCATGGGCACTGAAGTAAGCAGCAATTTGAGAGACCCACCTTTGTAAGCAACTTCCCAGTGACCTTCCAGAGAGTGATTTCTGTTGGTGATCACATACTGATATCCCACCCAGAACCTGCAAATCAAGTTACATTCTAAAGATACAGGCCAAAAACACAGTAACAAATTAAATTACACAGAACCTTCTAATGTCTTCCTATGTAAAAGCAATGTAGAGAGACTACAGTTGAGGAACAGAGAAAAATACTTGATAAAATACTTATTAGTTTTCTAGGTTTACAAATTATAACTGTGTCCTTTATTTCTATTCATAAACACCACCTTATTCTGTTGTCATGGCAGCATTTCAGTATCTCAAACCCAAAAATCACACAGCAGCATCCAGAAGTCAAGTATTTCTGAAGTATTACGTCAGACTGTTCTAGAGCAAACCACTTAACTCTTCACAGACAGAAACACACCATTACTCAGCCACTCCTGGTGATCTGACACGGCAGCCCAGGAGTGACAGAAAACCCACACACAGAAAAAGGAGGAATTGTTTATTGTGAACTAACAGAAAGAAGTATCTAAACCACCCAAACACAGTAGTTGCAACTCAAAATGCCTTTTTACTTCATTCCTATCTCAAAGTTGCTCTTTGTTAGAGCTACAGGTACTTCATAGAAATCAAAATTTTGTTGAAAAATTCACATAATTATTTCTATACACAGCAGTGCAGCAGCAGTCGCTGTTAAATCCACCTTCCCTGATGCAGCTCAAGAATATCTGTACCTTGCTAAGACAATCTGAAGATAAGAAGACTCTGCTGATAAAAAGACTCTGCTGAATTGAATTATCTGTTAATAATTATTAAAACATAAACTACAGATGAGGCACTGCCTAACAGCCAAGCACGTTCACACTGGCTTATTCACCTGATGTAAATTTTATCATTAGGTTTTCTACACAAACTGAACCACCAGCATTTGTAGCACACAGCAACCATTCTCTGTAACATGAGATCTTTGTCCTTTTCTCCCTACTCACCTACGATGGTTCTCTCCTTCAGATGCTTTTTCTTCGAAGTTCCACTCCTGCTCCAGGATGAAGTTGAGCTCTTGGTCTGCAGTGAAGGTGGCGAGGGACCCGTTCACCCGCTGACATGTCTGCACAGCGTCCCAGTAGTTCTCCCCATTTAAATACACCCTGTAACAGCTGGCTGTGCCCTCATAGTGGTGCCATCCTGTTGGGCACTTCCCTAGGAAACATGAAGAATAGAAGGGAAACCATTCCCCCCAAATTAGGATCTTTAAGGTAATGCATCCTAATCAATTATCACTGGGGCACGTACACACAACAGTGTGTACACTTCACCTCCACAGGAGGAGGTGCACACATTACAGACCCCTGAAGAGTTACTTTACTACCGTTTCTGATAAATGTTGATTTTTTTACATGTTTTTAAGAAGATTAAGCTCCTAGTAAAGTCCCATCACATTGTCACAGCCTTTAAAATCTTTAATTAAGACTGACCATCTACTGTGGAAGACGTTTCCCTGCACATCTTTATAAAACAAATAAATTTGATTAATCCAAGCACAAACAAGCAGCACAAAAACCCTGGAGGTGGCCAATTTAATGACTGTCTTTCAATTAGATGATTAGCAATACATTCAACGTGCTGTGAAGTGTTCAACCTACTCTTAGAGTCTCAATAGTACTCATATATTCCTGCCCCCAGAGTGAATCATTGAAGACGACAGAAGTTCTGGGGAAATTCTCGGTTGCTTTGAGAAAATCACCACTGTAAGGCAGATCTTTAGTAAATAAGAAGGCAATGGTGCAAACTGCTGTCCCTGCTTTCTCTCAATTAACTCAACTAAGGGAACCTGAAACAAAAGCCTTGTGGCATTTCTGGACGACATAGGCCCATGGGCTAACAGAAAGAATCACAGGACAGGAGGATGACATTTAAACCTGCACCTGCACTATTAATTTTGCATGGCCTAAGAAACTTAAAATTCAGAAACTGTTTTCTGTTCATTGCATCTCACAGTTCTGTTCTCAAGCCTCTTTATTCTGTTTTGTTTCTTTTGGTTTTTTTATTCTTTTTTATTCTGTTACAACTCTGCAATGAGTTCTAACAGAAAACTGCAACTCTGGTTTCACAAAGAGAGGATTAATAGGGACATAGGATTCTTTGCATGTACTGGTCTGCTATATAAACCATGCAGGACATATATAAAAGAAATGCACAAACACCGGAAATAGCATTGCATGTCAAAGTTTGGTCCAAAAGCTATGAAACAGAAAAGACTATTAGTTTTTAATTCAAAAATAGCCTAAACTTGTAAATGAATTAATTTAATTAATTAATTAATTAAAGAAAGATGGCCCAGATTTCCCAGTCTGCAACTTACTGCTGAAGCGGACGGGCTGAGCCACGTTGACGGTGTGGAAGCGGGCCCAGCTGTGCCTCGAGTCCACGTTCTCCTTCCCCTGGTAGCCTGGGGACCAGGAGGAATAGTTAGTACTGGTGAAAGATGCAAGCAAAGGCAGATTTCGTTTTATTAAACTTTCTCTGGGTTTTAATTCAATACATATGTGATACCTGACTCAGGTAAGCAAAGATGGCAGGTCCCTGCAATAACAGCTTGGCCATTTTACTCAGCAGGTAACTGAAATACTTTCAATTGAAAAGAACCAACAAGCCATTACACTAGTCGTGCAGGGTAAATGAAATATTTTGGCAGATTCTCACCAGCCTGCAATTGTACACAGGACTTGCTGCTCATGATTTCAACTGCTGCAGCAAATGCATCATCCCCAGCGCATTGTATCTGCTCCTGTTTACAGAACTACCCACTCCCCAGCTGCTTTGTTCCTCAGCTGTGTGTTCAAGGACAGAAGACAACTCCTCCAATACATTTTCCAACACATGCTCTGAGATGTAGGATGTAATTAAAACCAGGAAAGGAGACTGATCTTCAGCCAGAAGAACGAGGCTTTTTTTTATTCATTCTCAAGCTTCTAAAGGAAAAGCTAGTTGATGACTTCTGAAATAAACCCCCACACCCCTCATCTCAGTGTCAGGGTTAACAGGTGTACATGACCACCAGATTCAGTAATTTAGGAAGAACACAGTGTAAGATGTTATTCAAGAAAAGGGGCTGGAGGGCTCCATGTGCCTACCAGGAGTAAATAAGGAGCACCCAGTTCAGGTGGAGGCAGGGTGGGCCATAGCCAGCACAACTAGCAGGTTCCTAAGCAGGAAGGCTGGCATGGTGGTGGGGAGAAACCTTAGAGAAAGATGGAAGTGGGCACCAAGAATGATTAATGTGGAAACAAGAGATTAACCTTAAAAAGAGAGAAATTAAAAACCCAACAATACAAGCATTATAAATATCTGCTTGTATGTTACTTAATACTACTAGATGTTATTGAAGGTAGTAGGATTTACCAGCACAGTGCTATGTAGACATTCATTTCTGTATAAAAAATCTGCTTATTTTCCTTTAAAGCTGATTAGCTCCATTTAGCCTCACTAAACCAAACAAACAAAGACATGATCCCAAATAAAGAGAAGCTACACAGTCTTCTTCAACAGGTTTAACTACATCTGTTTGAAATATATATGAAACCACATCAATAAAACTTTCTCTTTTTGGACTATCTTTGGAAAGCAAGAGCTCCACAGCAATTTCATGGTAATATAAACCCTGAGCTGCAGGCTGTTCACTGCATTACCTGGGGGAAAGACTTCCACAAGACCCAACATCAAACAGTGCACTCCATGGAACAAATGTAGGCACTGATGAGCAAAAGAAATCCCTAGCTGGAGCCCAGAAACAGCAGAGTCGCTCTGCATTCATCTGTCTCTAGCATACTGAGTTTGCCCTGGGTTAATGGGATAAGCAAGGGCTATTTAATTATCACGTTATCCTAGGAATTACATGTCTACAGAGATCGCCCATTAAGGAATGGCTGTGCATAATACACTCACATGGCTTTAAGGAATAAAGCAGAAATTCTGGTGTTCAGTATTAGAATATGTTATCTATCACAGGCAAGAAGTCAGTGCCAAGAAACTCAGCATACACTTCAAAGGACACAAAACAATAAAATTATTTGACAGTGAAGATTACTGATTTTTTTATTATTTTAAAGGTTAATCTATTTTTAGTTTTAGAATCTGTTTTTAATCCTAATGGTTCGGTAGCACTATTTACACTATGATTTTCAGAGCAATACTGAGACACTGAAAAAGCAAATCTTCAATTAGAGCAAGGCTTTAAAAATAACACTAACTAATCTAGAATGCTTTATCAAATTCTACTGAGCTCAGCATGGGGAGCTCTATTTTCCCATGGCATTAAATGGTAGCAGCTAAACCCAAAGAACCAGTCAGAACCAAATACATGAAGACTCAGTTCCATCTCAGAAGTGAGAGCAGATGCAGCACCATATGGCTGACCCTCCGCAGCTAAACAGAACGCCCACGAGGACTTAACAATTTATCTTCCCCAGGAATAAAACAAAAGTTCACAGGTTTTAACATGCAAGGTTAAGGAAGGGTTACACAGGCTAACATCCTAAATTAACAGAATTTGTGCCAGATGCTTTGAAAAAATAACTACACAGATCCCACACAAAAAGAGTTCCATCACTTCCACCCAGGAAGCAGAACTCATTCCTTCCTCAGCATGTGCCCTTGTCAGCAGATTCATGCTGAAACCAGGACTGAAGTGGCACAAAGCAGACACCACAAAGCAGACACCACAAGCCACTTCTTCAAGCCCAACACTGTCAGCTGCTTAATAAACTGGCGCTCTTCAAATATTAAATTGCTTCTATTTGACCTGAATATCTGTCTCCCAAGAAAAGCAACGACGACAACTTTTTCCAGGGCAATAAAGAGATGCTAACAAGCCTCTAAGTCACTTGACTGCCATGAAAAGCTGTGGCAGATTCTGGTGGCAAAGGTGTAATTGGACTGGATTTCTATTCTACTTCTGCAATACTCTGCAGAAGAATTTTATGTGCTGTTCCTACTTCCTTTTTACAAATAATTTTATCTTTAAAAATAAATTAGAGTGCCATGGACTCATCTTTAGATAACAACTTAACTCAGAAGATCAGAACTAACTTTGAGTGTTTCACAAAGGAAAAGCCATCACTTTCAGTGCTTACACTTCATATCCTGAAAAGAAATGAAATTTTGGAAGATCAGTTATTTTCCAAGATCTTTATTCTTCTAAATACTACAATCACAGGCAATAACAGCAACAGTGGTATTTTTACTAGCCAAGACAGATAGAGATCTGCTTCTTTGACTTTATATAATTACTCCAGAAATGTCATTTGCTGGCTAGTTGGTGCAGAAAATGAAAAAATGGGTTCAAGGAAGAACCCATGGGGCACTATTTTTTTTCACCCTTTGAATATTAGAGTGGTGAACACAAGCATCCTCCAGTGTGTTTCCCAATTGATCAAATCATGATTAGTATTCACCCAGCTCCTTCCAATTTACAGTTGCTATCTAATTCACTCCAGCACAATTATAGTCTAAATATAGGGCTATCCATCAAGAGAAAGTTGTCTAACAGTGGTGATTCTGTGGCTATTTTCAGTTGTTTAAAACTTGAAGCTACCAACTCAGAATGGAAGCCTGCCATGCTGATGGCTCCTTCTACCTTTTGGAAAACTGTGTCACAGATGTCAAGTCACTCAAGCAAATCCCTTCATAAGGATGGATGTACTATGTCAAATTATGTCAAAATTAAACTGCCTGTGAAACAACCAGGTCTTGCCATATCTTATTAGTTCCAAGATTTGAGTTGTTCCTGTTTAAACACACAGATTCTCAAAATTTACATAAAAGCTGCCTTGTCCCCAAAGCTTCAAATTTTCTGTCCAGCATATTACTGAAAGCTTAGAAAGCTTCTAATTCCATCTGGTAATTTGAGAGGTGAGAGAACTTCAAGATTAAGGTCAGTTTTGTGCCTCAATATTTGAAAATACAGTTCAGAAGCTCCTAGAGAGGAGTGATTCTTCTCAGATCAAGCAGCTCCATGCTGTGTGTTATCAACTGTACTGTGCAAGGACATCAATGCCAAGCAAGAACAGCATCCTGCTGTGCTGAGTGCTATTCAAAGTAACGGACTGGCAGAAAACAGCTTATCATTTAAACACCACAAGGTAGGGTAAAAAACAATAGGAGTTCAGCAAGAGCTCAGGAAAGGTGTGGAAATGCTCAGAGGTTTTTATCATTAAGACCTAGGTTTTAAAAAAGAGATGTACTAAAAAGTGCACAAATGTCAAGAGTCACTTCAAGCATACAAAACATCCTTGCTGAAACAAAACACAAAGCTGTTTTTGATCACTTCAAAACAGGTTGCTGCAGCTGCTGCTTCATCAGAAGAGAAAGATGTGAAACTGATATGGATAGGATTTATGAAGGGCACTTGAATTTAAGACATCCATTTTCATTCATAGGCAACAGAAAAAAACATCAAGCCTGCAGTCTGGGAGGAAAACACAGCCAGAGCTATACTAAACCCTGCTCTGCTCAGCCTCCTGAAAATGAGTTACACCAGAAGGCCTGCAAAGAAGGCAGGATATCTGCAGAAGCTGATCTGATATTCTAGTAGAAGCAAAGCTGGAAATCCAATAAGCAGTAAAAGGTAAACTGCAGATCCCTTCCCCCTTATGGGTTTAAATACAGAACTTTTATAAAGGTGAAAAAGTTATGTTTCTACTTTGATTGCTTGTGTAGCAACATGAGAGAAAGTGATTAGAAAAAATAAATTCCATTTGTAAAAGTCGTTGTTGAAGATATTAATGCCTGTTTCTACCATTTCATAAAATACACCACTTTGGGATAACTATTTTTAGGATCAACTACTGTTGACATGGAAAAGTCCACAAATTTCTTGAAGCTCCACTGCTTGAACAGAAGCGAGTCACAGGCACATGCTACATAACGAACCCTCCCAGTAATTTTAGTATTGCTCACAGGAGTAGGCAGACACTGGTTTTAGTCTGTCAGAGAGATGAATTGAGGGTAATCACTGCAGCAGATTCCACTGACACATGGGTGCCTAGTGGGAAGGGCAGGGGGAACAGTACTTTGCACATGGAAAATATGTGACTGAGAGGAATTCCATGTTTTAAAGGAAAATGGTCATTATGATAAGAGACAGTGAGAATAAAAACAGCTATAATGACAATCTTCAGAGAAATATAGCAAAAAATAGGCATCTCACACACTTATTCAGTTTGTCAATGAATTAAATGTCTTACTTAATTGTGTTCTGAAAAAAATGCCAGAAGAAATTCAAACAAATAGTCTTACACTTTGGAATGTTTCTTGCACTTCAGCCAATATATGATTACCAAACTAATTTATTAATTATGGATCCTCTTCTTTTAATAGGACCTTTGTTACTAACACAAATGAAATTAGGCCTTAAAAAGGTGAACCAACAGTGGTAAACAACTTAGAATGGCTTTGTAATAAACCTTTCAAAACACCAACATGACTAAGGAGTCACTGAAACACACTTTTAACACCACCACAAAACCCTAATTCACTGCCATTGATCTGTTCTGAGTTGCTCATGTTGGAGTGTGCCATTAGTGGCTCAAAGGCTGAAGATTAACAAGCTTCACAACCAGATTCAGGGCCCTTTCTTGCATGCTTTCTTTTCATGCTTCAGAGAGTTTTCATGCCTTTTAATTTAAAGATGTTATAATTCTCCAAGTTTCACAAGTCCTGGTGGCTTCACTAACTAGTTCTTTTAGTCTTCAGACTGCCTTTATTGAAGGGAAGAACATTTTAATTAAAGTATTTACATTCAGCTGAATCATCACACAACTGCTCATCTAATCCAAAGGTATTTTCTACATTTAAAGCTGCATCATTTCTTGTTAATTCAGTGGCCAAAGAAGAAAGTTGCCAGTCCTGAGTATGACTGTGTTACTATTATTAGTAGCATTAGCTCCCCATCAATGTCCCAAGACAGTCCCTCCTGTGACTCGTCATGCCTGTACTGCTTTCCTCAACACAAACTCACTGCTCTTCCAAGCTGATTCTGCCCTCAGGTTTACTTTCATTGATGCTACTCCTCTTTATGCTCCAGCACAGCATTCCCATGCACACCAACCTCTTCTATTCCTGACAGCTCTGAATAACACCTGCTCTTCAACGCCCATTGCAGGTCACCATGCAATCCTACCAAGTTCATTGTTACAGGTATAATAGTTTTTACATCCTACACGAGTAGTTCTTGTTCCTCTGGTTTGCTGGCTGCACTCCTCACATTACTGTGCAAATATCTCAGTTCTTTCACAAACACCACACCTGCTTTCTGGCTGTTTTACTGAGCACAGCCTTTTCACCAATTACTTATCTAATTATTCCTCTCGTCAAGTGGAATATTTTCCTCTCTCTGCTGTCCAGCGTTTTCCCCTCTGGTATTTACAGACATTATTCTTCTCTTCCTGCACATAGACATGGTGGTGAATCAAGTCTCTCCCACATTTCATTTCTTTAACCTTCAAGTCCTTCTTATCATGTCAGGCTAGACAGTCTACACCCCGAACACAACACCAGAACCCACGTATTGAGAAATGCTACTCCCATAAATCCTCCTCCTATCAATATACCAAACATTCTTTGGAACTCCAGTCCTTAGTCAACACCATCCTGGTGCATACTCCAGGCAATAACTTAAGTTGCTGACTAATCCATCAGGAACAGGAAAAGATAAAAATAGTTTTCTATTAATGTGGAAGTTCAAATGTTCCCACAAGCAAAGTCTTCAGGGATTTTTGAGTAAATCCAAACACTAACATGACTCTGCCCTCCCCTAGACACTGAATTCCATTATACTCCAGAATTTTATCAGGTCCATAGTTTTTTTACATTTTGCCAAAGTTAGCTAACAAGGAAGAATAACAGCACAGCTATAAAAGTAATTTTCTTTAGGACATCCATATTGTAAAGAATATCTTTAAATAGACTATCAATGGCACAGCTTAATTTTCAGTGTCAGAACAAACTACCAACTGTTTTTCCCCTTTACTGCACATTCACACACACACCAACAAAAAGTTTTCTTGAAAGAGTACTGACATTCTTTCAATGTCCATAGTACACACTGAGGAGATGGCTAACTCCAGCACAGTTTCAAAGTTTGAATGTTAGATTTATTTCTCTAATTCCTTTAGATAATATGAATATTTAAAAGGATTTGTTGCTGTAAAACATCAATGTTACTATTTTGTAGCACCTCTCTAAAATAGCTGAGAACTCAGAATGATGAATGCTGTTATGGCAATGCCACAGAGTTCACGAGATTCTCTGCCAAGAGAATGAAGTAGAGTTCACTGGAAAAGAATTTCTTAAAACTGTTTTTGAATGTAATTTAGTTCTGCTGTAAAGATAAAAAGTTTTCAATTACGCCACAGTTGAATTCATGCTTTCAGATACCTGTCTCATTGTTCTTAACAAAAAAAAAACCACAGGTCAATTCACTTTTAAGAGACACAGAAAGAGCTGCACTAGCCTGTTTTTCAAGAACAACTGAAAACATTCAAAACTGTGATTGTACAGTCACAATATTTCTTTGCTTGTTTCTCAGCACAGCTCAGTATCCAGTAGCTTTAGCAGAGATCCACTGCTGCTGACAGGCTCCTGAAAGCATAAAGTCATAGGAGCTTATGAAGTGCAAATACACCAGCTTGTCTGGCAGAACAAAGTTCTGCACTCAAGCACAAGAAGCACAATCAGAACAGGGAGCAATAAAACAAGCTCTCTACCCGAGTCCAGCAATGTCACCCAGCACTGTCTGAGTGATATACAACCAAATCAGTAATTCCAAATTTAACCACAGGCTTATGTGTCATTTCAGTTTAACTGCAACACTTTTTCCTTGTCAGGAGAGTCTCTTTTCAGACCACAAACTCTCCTCATCTTCAGGATACCTGCTCTGACCATAAGAATGGAAGGATAATTCAGACAAGCAAAAAACTGTTTGCAGTATTAGCTGCTCAAAATGAAGAGAAGCCAACTCAGTCTTTGTTAATAATGGGTACAGTTCTACCAAATAATCACCAATTTCAAATAAAAAGAACCAAACAACACTGTTAGGAAAATTAATCCACAAACACCAGAGGTTTATGTCCAAAAAGGAGACAGAGGAGTCCTTTCTGGCTTTATTCAAACAAAGGGAGAGGCCATGGGGCATCCCCCTGAAATCTCTCAAATTTTTGGAGGATGCAGCCTCCTTTTTATCCAAATTTCCCAGCCACTCTCTCTTTCCTCATTGGCTGAGGTACTTGAGAGGTACAGACTCCCCAGTATGCCTGATACTGAAGATTTCCCTCTAATGTATAACCCTCCTTTTTAATTTTTAATTCTTACTCAATTTAGGGGTTTTTCTTCCCCATTATTTCTTTCACCTTTCAATGTCTAATTTCGTTTATCAGCAAACCTAAAGTTGATTTGTAAAAGCAAATATCTTTTTCCATTCATCAATCAATGGAATCCTTCTCATTATTTCTTTTATCTCCCAGTGCTAGTTTTATCTACCAGCAGACCCACAGCTTGTTTGTAAAGGCAAATTCACTATTCCTTTCAACCTGAAAGAGTCAAAGTACTGCTGCAAAGTAAGCTGGTACAGGGCTGAGCAGTCTTTTAGATTTACTTACCTGGACAGTCAACTTCATCACTCTCATCCTCGCAGGTGGGCCACCCATCACACTGCCAGGTTGAGGGGATGCACTGAATGGTCCCACTCCGACACGCAAACTGCCCCGGGGCGCAGCGCAGCTCTGGGAAAGAGGGAAAACATGGTGCTTCGTTTGAAATGTTATTTATTCTTGCAAATTTATACATATATTAATCATCTGTCATGTCACCGATCACTGATGCGTAACGGATAAAATCTCTGGTTAACTCAGCCTGTTAAAAACTCCGTCAGCTCAGCTCACTTCATGCCTTAAACTGCATGTTTGTGGTTTTAACAGACAGGAGGGTATGGGAAATCATTCTCTCAAGACATCCGTGGTAAAACCTTCCTGATAAAGATAGCCTGTGAGCGGCTATTACCACAGCATTATCCATTTGCTTCTTGTGGGGCACTGAGGAGTGCTTGTTCCATTTTCCCAGAGCTGAAGTTCAACAAAAATATGCTTTGATAGGTGAGCACTGCATTATGCAACAGCCTCAGAATCCTATTTCCATTCCAATCACTGTGTATGCCAGCACCCACCAGACTTGCACAAAAGCCCAATCTGATTTAGAGACATTTCACAGAACTACTTGTAACACAATATCTATATCCATGAACCTGTTTTCACTTTCTAGCTTCAGCTCTTTTGTAGCATTTCTCCATGTGAACGTACCCTTTACTAGAAACTGACACTCTCTGCAAACATGTTGCTCCTGCTTCTATGAGTTCACTGCCTACTTGCCATCACTACACTGTCACACCTAATTAGCATTATAAAAAGTACAACTTTTTTAAAACCTTTTTTTTTCAATTCCATCTATCAAATGCCAGAACCTAATAACTCAACTTCATTTTATGTCCTTCAAAACATTTTGCAGGGAATAAAAAGGTCTGTCTACAAAAGTGAACAATTCTAAACTTGTTCACAGCCGTCCATCAGTGCCAGCACCATCCACAGGCTCACTTTTGCACCTAACCATCACTGTCCATCTTTCTTCTAGACAGTGGTTGTCAATTTTCCAACCATTGTTTTTGAGCAATTTAGCACATTTTCCTCTCAGTGAGCTGCACTAATCCCAGGTAATTTATGTCTAGAGAATGAGCAGATTTTTAAACAGAAAAAAAAATGTTTATATGTAAAACATACTGATTTTGAATGGATCCAGTAGGCAACTGTCCTGCAGAAGGAAATCACTAAAAGAGAATTTAAAATACAGGTATGCATTCTCTCATCCACAGCTTACAACATAAGAGCAGACTGTAATTGCAATTGTTTCTTCTTGAAACACATGCCTAAGCTAAATCAAGACAGAGGTCACATTTAAGTGTTCAAACAACATGACTGGGCGTAATAACCCCGGTCACCAGGCACTCTGAATGAAAGCTGTACACATATACCTGGTAATTGGTATAACATATTGATAACAGGCTTCTAATTCCATGCTAGACTAAAATCCAGCCCTACTACTGGTTCCTCTATAAAACAAAGACCTGCTCTTCTAGAAAAATAAAAGCAGGCACATCCTCTTAGCAACCACCTACTCAGAGCAAACATTCAGGTCACAAGATGCTAAGAACTCACACAGACCTGCCAGACTACTGAGGGCAATAGACAGCACAACGAGTGTTCTCACCCATTTAGAGCTTTACTCAGCCCAAACAGAAAAAATACAATTACCAGTCATAATGACTTCCCCCTCAGACAAAAAAAAAAAGGCATAATTTATTTAGCCTGAAGAGAGAAAGAGGAATTAAACAGTTGGGGGCAGGGAGATTGTGTAAAAAATAGAGGAAAAGCTTCACTTTTAGCTTTGCTATTAGCTTCACCCAATATAGCAAGAGAGAAAATTTTAAATCTATCTTTAAGCTAAATAATTTCAAATCTAATATCTATGAGTTAATTAAATCTCCTTCTAAACAGAGGGAAAAACCCAACAACACAGAAATCACTAAATCAAACAAATACAAAACCTCAAGCTGAAATGGAAAGCACTCAGATTCCAAGAGCACCATTTGGTAAATAAATGATTGCAGCTTCTTTCGCCACTTTTGCACAAGGTCAGGACGCAGCAGGAGGTTCCTTAGAAAGTCTTGCTACTACAGTTTCAAGTACAGAATTTACACTGGGGCCTGTGGGAGATTTTTTAACACCTCAAATACTAATCTCAGCCCAGCTCCAGGTTTGCACTGCATCCACCCATAGTTATGGCAAAATTCAGTACTTTAAAATAAACTTGATTTTTTCTCTTACTGCTTATTTTCAATGAAATTCACACATACACCCTGTGAACAAAGTTATTCTGCAGCTTTCTGGCTTCACAGGCAGCGTACACCAGGAAGGCCAACCTGCACAAGGGAGAAACAGCCAAGAATACTTCTGTCTGTCTGCAATTTCACACATGCTATTACTATTTTATGTACAATTACATATGAGTGGTTCCGATAAAAGGATGACTCCATCTCAGCATTATGGACATTAAAAAAATGCCAGCTACATGCTGTAATGTCATGACTTCCTGTGTTAGAGACACTCCTCTCTGAAGAATGTGGATACATGGAAGAGTACAAAACATTTCTAGTAAAACACCTTTCAGACCAGCTGTACCATTGTTCCCAATGGAGATCATGCTGTCAGATGCACTAATTATTTCAGACCAAGGAACATGAACTGCTAAGCAATTCTGCTGTGGAGGGGGGAAATGTGACACAAAGAAATACTGTGAAATTAAAATCTCTGTCTTCTAAGCCATCCCAACCCATAGCCATCAGCAGTAAGATACACACATAAAAATAGATGGAAGTCTACAACCAAGCTGTAAGATACTTAGCCCAGGAATGGAGATATTTGGGAGATGCAAGGATGCACAGGGTATGTGCTGGTCTCCAGAACCCTGTGAAACCTTTCATGTCAGTAGCCTATTTTTAAGTTAAAACAACAGATAAATGAAAACATCTCAAGCCCATCTCCACCACAGAAAAGGGAACTCACACTGCCAGCAGCAGGACAAGAGTCAGGAAGATGGATGAGCAGTACTGAATAGTACAACATTATGTGACCATCCATCTTTCCTGGAATGCAAGTAATCATTTAACATATGGTCAGACTTTGTACTTTCCAGGAGTGTGGTAAATAAAAACTGTTTCTTCACCCATATATTTTCAGTTCTTTTGAAGAACAGCAAAGACTTCAAAAATATCAGCACATTTCTGTCCTTAAAGCCAGGTATCCCTCACAGTTCACAGCTGTTGATGGTAACTCACAGCAAGAAAGGATGAAGTATGTACCTTAAACTATCACCTCCACACAACACTAAACCGTACTTTCTACCAGCTGTTAAATGCAGAAACACTTCATATTTTCAAAATCATTAGTAAATATGCAATGGCACAAGTTCAGCTAAGAGCAAGCAGCTGTTGGAGCAGAAGCACAAAACAACATTAAGCCAAGGGCATCAACAATTGCCTCGAGGTGAAAATGTGGAAATGCAACCTCCCCCAGCACTCACATATGATGTGATGAGTGACATCAGCAGTATAATGATTCACATGTGCAATTCTAACATAAAAGGCTCTTTTTCTTTTCAGCCTCAGATGCAGTCTTTGCTATGCTACAAGATGAAATTTAGTACACTGAAATCTTATTGCAGAGCAATTAAATTTATCTGGCATTTGCTGGGAAGAAAGGAGACAACTACAACACTGCAAATAGCAGCAACTGTAGTTTTTGCACTATACAGATTATAAACTTACAAAACATCACAACGTTCAGGCAGTGTGAGAACATGAGAACACTTGAAGCAGTGAGGTGTCATGATAGTCTCTTCATTTCACTACCTCAGAGCACTTCTACAACATTAACCCTCTAAAATCCTACCAACCAGTGCATCCTCATGCCACAGTTACAACGAAGTACAGAACAACTCAAGAGTTTGCTGCCAAAGGCTACAGACAAGAACCTGCAGGAACCCAGCTGTCCTGACTGCTGGCACTGTGCTTTCATGATGACACTGGGTTTACTCCCTAGACCCCAAGCAACCTGCTCGTTCACCAGCACACCTGCACCTGAACAAATGTCTGCCAGAAATATTAAGTAACAACAGTGGTAACACTTCACCTGTTTCTCTACTATAGACTGGATACAGAAAACAAGAAATTCCTTAACTTGATATAAAAAGAGCAGAAAAACTGAAATCAGATTCAGACCATCAATTCTACAAGCAAAATATATAACCCAAGATAAAACTTACTGTCAAATGATGGCCAAAAAAAACTTATACCAACTTGCTTGGACATGTTATTAGATAATATAACTCATCCACAAGTCACTCATCTGAAAGAAGTCTTACCAAGGCTACTTGTGGACTTATAATTCGAAATTTAAAAGAAAACTTACAAAACAGTTGGAAATTTATTTCATCAAACCAGAAATGACAAGATTATAAATCAATTTAAACACTGCCACACAAACAAGAGGCCTTCATCTGCTTTAGCTGTCACATATTTTTCTAAGCTAGCAACAGCAAAATCAACAAGATTTTTGACTAACAGAAAAACTGAGGTTTCATACAGGAAAAACCTAATCTTTCAAGGTGGTTGCTTACATGCTCACAGAGAGCTTTCGTTCTGAAGATTTTGCCCACTGCATGTTGAATGCTAGGTGTTCCACAGAACTCATTGTGTATTTCAACACAGGGGTCAACCAGATTTTTGAATTTTCTTTACAGCAGGATAGTTTCCTGATTTTCTGCAAAGTACTCAAAAAAACCCCACTATTTACAAGAAGCATTATCCACAGGAAGGACTTCATGACAGATAATAGAACACACACACACGCTCCCTCTAATTTCCAGCCAGCTTCATCTGTTTCACAAAACAAACAGATTTTGACCACTACAGAATGATCCAGGAAGCCCTTTCAGGTTTAACAACCTCAAGTACTCCCTCTGTGTAATTGAGAACATTTTCCTCCTGGAGCCCAAGCACTGAGAAGCTGCAGTGCATCCTTCCTGAGCAGATGCACTCTGGCCACTGAGCTGCCCTGAGCATTACACATCCTGAAACCTGAATTTTCTGCATCATTTTTAAAGAGGTTCATTTGGACTAAGACGCCTTCTGCTCACATCTAAACTGCAACTAAGTTTTTGTTAATCTTCTCTGGTTTTATGCAAGACATAAAGGATAAATGGTTACTCAAAACAATTGGTTTATTTTAAAGACAGGTAGGGAGGATCCACATCCAGTATGTGAAACCACTTTTTCAACACAGTACATCTCATTTTAGAGCTTCCAACACCAAAGCAAGGCTGTAACAGACACAAGAGACAAAATGTTGATTCTAAACAAGTTCACCTTGCTGGTTCAGTTTCCTAAATGAATGTGATCAGTTGGCTTTGAAACAGCAAGCTTTAGATCAAATTAGCTACTGTCTGTACACATTAAGTCAGATCAGCTCTGGTTTGTCCCCTTGCAACCAGAAAGATTCCATGCTCCAGCTAATTCAGCAGAAATAGGGCTGTACAAATCCAGTAACATTCATGTGGAATTGGGGCATCATAACAGTTGTCTGCCACCAAAGACAGAACATCTCCTAATGTGTCTGTTGTTTTAAATATTTGTTCAAACACTGAAACAGTTGGGACCTTCACCTCCACAGCAGCAGAAAAGCCTGGAGTGAGCAGCAGGGTCACAGCTCTGAGGCACAGAAGGCTGGTCCCAGGTCACACCACTGGGGTGACAAGGAGCAGGGGTGGAAACAGCTCATGGCAATGAGCAAAAGGCAGCAGCTGGAAACATTTCCTGCAAAGATAAGCTGCTGGGTAAATGAGAAAACTTTGATACTGTTTTAGCAGGATTATCTATCCTGCTTCAATTGAAGACAGAGATACAGGAGAAATTCAGCTGGAAGAAATGTTAGATGCAATAAAAATGATGAGGCCCTATCTCAGGCACGTGTAATAAACATCTGCTGAAAAGCATCACATCAAAGTTCTCAAAATCTAAATTTCAACCTTATATTTTCAAGACACCAAAGATTAACCCTACAAAACCTGTGGAAAAAGGAGCAATAGATCCTAAAGTAGAAATGCATCCCTGACAAACAGAACATTCCCCTCACCTATGTTCCTAGCCCTAAAATACAAACTCTCCAGCAGTATAAAAACCTTGATATCACAGCAATTCACAAATTCAGAGGTACAGATGAGGAACCAGAGGCTAAAACTAAAGCCTCCAAAATATAACTCTCAATTCAGCAAAGTGCTTTGATACAGAAATTAAACTCAGTGACTACAATCACTGATTATGAAAGTTTGGGTTCCTCTGGCTGCAATTACTGAAGTTTTCTTTATTAAAGGATTCACAAGTTAGTCAAGTCTGATACATTATAAGATAGTATTTCAGTAGCTAAGACTACAGATGCACTAGGTGTTCGTGTTTACACAGCAAATATAGATTTTAATCTATTTCAGTTTTTAACACAAAGAAATGTAATTTTTTATTTGCTACACTAATTGTTCTTGTCTGCTGAGCTTCATTTGTATGGAAATTGAGATTTGATTAAATGTACACCCAGCATTTAATGTTATTTCAATTATAAGCTATTACTCTGAAATTCATGTACTGGAAGAGATAAGCTTGAAGTACATGGGTTGGTTTTATACATAAGCTTTTCATGAACAATGGCAGGTTTTTGTGTACATCAAACTTACTTTGCTTATTTTAATCACATTTCTCAAGGTTGGACATGCTAGATTCCCTGGCATCATTTTTATTTACAGACCAAAGGAAAACAAAGGACAAAAATACTTCCTTCTTTCTCAGTGTAAGTCACTCATTGTCCCAGACCAGATGAACCAACCTGTAAGGGAATATTCTGTTCAGATTTCAAGAGGCAATTACAGTCATCAAAACCTGATTAAGCATTAACAAAAACTCTAACTACAAGTGCTTAGACCAGTAACTCTTCTTATTCAGATTTTAACTTGTCCAACAGGTCTTTCTTATGTTTTGTAATACTCAACCTACATACTTAAGACCTGCACCTACATGTTGCATTATCCTTTCATATTTTAACACATTTAGGAACAAGTTTACTAAAATTCAAAATTATTTTTTTCTTAAATCACTGTTTCTATATAACCTGAGCCATGCTACACTGCATGAGGATGATCAGATCCAAGTCCCTGCCAGCAAAAAGCCCAACTCCCTAAGTCCTTCACTCTTGGAGATTCTGCTGAACACCAGTGCTCACCAAATGCCTACAAACAAGCACCAGAAACAAAACAGCAGAAGGAACACCACACCCACCACCATCAAACAAACACACACCACTCTATATCTAATATTTATGCTCAAGAGGAAGCACAACACAATCAGTATTGCTCTACACTGGTATTTACTGCAGTAACATAAACTTTAAAATACTCTTAAATACTTCCAAAACAACAACATAATGATGGTTATCATAATGTAGTCCTCAGCAGGTATGTGAAAAAACTGTCCTTAAGGTAATCATCTGTACTTAAAAAGCAGTTTCCCTAACTTGGATGTGTCCCAAGTCCACAGGTGAAGGTCACTGGAGCAGGTACAGTGTACATCTCACAAAATTCCTGCCAATCTGCCAGCCTGAAGGAGCAGGGCTGTGCTGCCCCACCTCTGCTCAGTGGCCAATGCCAGTTCTGAACAGCTCCTGGGAACAGAGCAGCTCACTACAAACTGCACCTGAGGATGCTCTGCTCTGACTCAGTCCTAAACAGGCTTTCTTGTTTTTAACCTGCCTTTGAGGTACCCTCAAACCCCTACAAGGGCTCTGCTCTCAGGGAAGAGAAGCCATACATAAATGGTATTTCCCTCAGCTCCAGGCTCAGAGAAGTCCCCACTAACCACTCATTTCCCAGCAGGTCCTTGTGTCACTCGGTGAATCTCACATCCATTACGTATTTTTGAGTTTATCATTATACCACCCACTGCTGCATTCAGTGTAGCAGAATAAATAAATACAGTACTTTATAACAAAATAACTGTAGGAGGAAAACAGACTACAACACTGATCTTTTCCAGAGAACAAAACTATTTATGAAGCTCATGTGTCACCATCAGTTACCCATTTCATAGACAGTTTATTCATTTCTGGTTCTCCTTACTGTTCTTCAAATTAAAAGCCTACAGAATAATTAAAATTAAAAACCTTCAGAAGAAATAAAAGCTAGAGAAAAACAGCATTCCATTTTCATGTCCAATTCCACAGAAAATAAAATGCTTGGTGATTCACCCATGATACTGAAAACATGCTTAGGAAGTACCCTTAGAGCATGTAGCTTTGGTTCATCATGGTCTGAGTATGTGCAGGAGAGTATGAAAGCACAACAGCACCTAACAGCACAAAGCCTGGAGGGGAAAAAAAGGCCATGTGATATGCTTATAGCCAAAACACAGCCCACACTTATTCTCAAATCTAATTCCAGCTCCAAAAATTGGAGATTCTGAAGCTATAATCCCATCTAATAGGAAAGCATCAGTTTCAAAAATAAATAAATAATACATGTTAGAGGCATTGGCATTTTCTTCATAACCTCAGCATGCTGTTCCATGGAGTAATTAAAATTGTGACAGCATTCCAGCTGAAAACTGCAAATCCTTAATGAGTAACACTCATCAACACTCAGTATTACTCAGTGTTCTGTCATAGTAAGTTATGCTAGATCACCTCAACATCCATCAAAAGATTTTACAGCACAGTAAGGAATGGTAGCAGTCTCCTTCCCCTCATGTTTGTTCTCCAGGTACCCACTCCCCAGAGCTGGAAGGCAGGGACAGGGAGCAGAATGAGGCCCCCACACCCCAAGGAGAGATGTTCAGTGACCTGCTATGGCCACTCAGACACACACAGGTCTATGGGGCTGGACAGGATCCACCCAATGATCCTGAGGGAGCTGGTGAAGCGCTCACCGAGCCACCTTCTATCATTTACAGCAGTCCTGGCCAGCTCAGCTGGTCCCAGCGGACTGGAAATCAGCAAGAATGACAGCCAGCTGCTCTAAAAAGGGTCATAAGGTGGATGTGGAGAATTTCAGGCTGGTCAGTCTGACCTCAGTGCCAGGGAAGGTTGTGGAGCAGATCATCCTCCATGAATGGCACGCACAGGACAAGCAGGTGATCGGCCCAGCCAGCGTGGGTTTGTGGAAGGCAAGTCCTGCCTGACTAACCTGATCCCCTCCTAGGACAAGGTGACCCACTTAGTGGTCCAGGGAAAGGCTGTGGATCTCATTTACCTGGTAGATTTTAGTAAATCTTTAACAGCACTTGCTGCAGCATTCTCCTGGATGAACTGGCTGCTCATGGTTCAGAGGGTAAACTCTTGACTCAGTAAAAAACCTTCAGACGGTGGGGCCCAGGGGAGACCTCACCACCCTCTAGAACCATCTGGAAGCAGGTGACAGCAAGGTGGGGGTCAGCCTCTTCTCCCAAGTAACAAGCAACAGGACAAGAGCAATTGGCCTTAAATTGCATCAGAGGAGGTTTAGATTGGACAAGAAGGGCATTGGAACAGGCTGCCCAGAGAAATGGAGTCAGGATCCCTAGAGGTATGTAAAAGAGGTGTTGATGTGACTTTGGGACATGTTTTGCTAGTGGACTTGGCAGTGCTGGGTTAATGGTTGGACTAGATAGTCTCAAAGGTCTTTTCCAACTGGAATGATCCTATGATTCTATATTTATTATACCTACACTCTGCACGAGCTTGGAACTGACCCAGTTTTTCCTTGCTCACAAGTGTCATTCACTGCAATTCATTGTCTGCTCTTTGTCTGGAGGGCAAACTCAAGGCCAGGAAGGAAGGAAAAGAGAAAAAGAAATCAAAATAACTACCAAAAAAAAAAAAAAAGGCAGGGGGAACAGACACAGCATTCAGCCAAAGCAACAACATTATAGCTTCTTGAATGGGAATCCTGGCTATAATTTTTTTAAGACAGAAAATAGACTTTGAGCTCCATGAAAGTGGGCACTTATTCCTAAGACTGAAACAGAAAAAATGTATTTCCCAATTCTCCAGCACTGCTAATACCAAGGAGAAAACAAAACTTGCTACTTGGACTAAGCTGAAAGAATACTGTGAATTAGGCAATGAAGCATTCCAGACTGAAAACCAGTTTATTTTCATAGTGAGAATACCAGGCTAAGCAACAGTCTTGCACTTCTCCCCCCCAAGAAACTGTTATATTATGATAATAAGAGGCAGAAGGGAAAAGCAAAATACAGCACAGGCACAAAGAGCAGTCAGTACAAACAAAACCAAAGCCACTGGCACTTGAGAAGCCTCTAATATGGCTCAAAATTCAAGCCCACTGTCTCACTAATTACCTTGTCCAGGACCTCCAGTGTTTTGTACAGCCTTAGCAGGATTTCAGTGTTTTAGTACAACAGTGACAAGCAACTTACACCTGTGCAGCACCAAATTTTTAACCCTTTCCCTAAAGAAAGCTGATCAGTGAAAGTGCCAATCACACCTCAAAAATTCACTTAACAATTTCAAGCAAGCTTGAGAGAAGTAAAACCCGGGAAACTAGCATATGTCTTTCAAAAGCTTGCACAAGAGAAGCAAATTCTGACCTTCTTGAGCTTCAGAGGGCAGGAAACCCCCAGCTGGCTTGCACTGCTCAGCAGGTGCCAGCCTGCCAGCACACCTGGTGTCACACTGTCACCACCGGGGCGGTTTCCCAGCTGGCAGCGGAGGGAAGTGGTGAGCTGGGGTAACTGAACCTTTGCAAGAGACCCTGCAGGACCCCCAGCTTTTTCATGCCAGAGAACATATTGTGGACAGGCAGAGGGACACTGGCCTTATTAAATCAGTGCCAAGCAAGGGTACTGCAGCAGAGGAGGGACAGAGAGAAGCCCACTGGAGTCCAGGTTTCATTAAGCGCCACTGCTTATGAAACATGCTCACAGGAAATAGTGCTAAGTAAACAGCATTATTCCTCACACAGAATTTAAATACAGCCACACACATAACACACTAATTCTCCCCAGAAATGAAGCAACAAAGAAAAAGTCCATTAAGAACAACATCAGCACTGATATACTCAGCAAGACATCAATTGTGTCCAGAAAAGGGCACCAAAAACAACAATGATTTCTCCCTAGAATCCATACACCAGGTCAGGGCAGATGGATTATCCCACACACACCACAAATCCTTCAACTACCTGGGTTCCACAGCTCAAAGTACTTCTGTATCTAAAGCTATTACCTGGTAGCTGCCCACCCAGAACTATTCCCAGAAAAATCCAGGCATGCAAGATGGTTCCTCTCCTCTTCCTGTATTCTCAAGATTAATACAACTCACCAAGTCAGTTTGGATAAGTATATGTCCATATACAAAACAGTTTCACTAAGAATCAGCAGAGGAAGAGGCCCTTTGACCAAATAACCTATAGACGTACAAACAAAAAACAAAAACATCCCCAAACAAATAAACAAAATCAACACGAACCCCAAGCCCACCAAAAAAAAAAAAAAAAACAAAAACCTACCCAACAACTAAAATCTAGCAAATAATCTACAGAAACTCATTTTCCTCCGAGGAAAAATTCAAAGCCAAAATTTTACATGAACTGAATTAGTATTTCCTTTAGATCACGTTTCAACAAGAAGAGTACCCAGATGAAACACGATAACAGCAATTCAAGAACTGTCAGAGCAATCAAGGCTAATTTGTAGCCACCATTTAAACTGAAAGTAGGAATTGCCAGATTTCAGCAGTATTACTTAGCAAGCCCATTTACTTCAGCAAGACAACACATGTTCCTTCTTTGCAGGAAAACAAAAAAAGTTCCTATCTCATCTTTTTCTTTTTTAGTACATGATTCAGCAGTATTTAAGCATATTCCTTAAACTTTCAGCACATGAGCAATCCTAACAAGTCAAATGAAAATATACAACTTAAAGCTAAGTATGTACTTCAAAAACTTTGCTGAACTAAAACATGAGGAATTGCAGTAGTCTTTAAAGCAAATAGGTGATAAAGTACTACCTATGAAATCAGGTATTTTTTAACTACACCACTCTCCAAAAAACTAACATATTTTTTAATTTTAAAACCAAATTAACAAGGAAGAAGTTCTCTACAGAGCCCTAAGAAAGCTAAAGGTCTTAAACAAGAATCTAGCAATTCAGGGAGACAGGAAAGCTGTGCCTGAGCACTATTCAAATGCAGGTCACACTAAAAAAAGCTTTTGCTCCTGTTTCACTTTTGTTCACATCTTGTACAAGACTCGATGAGCAAGCACCTAGAACACTTGAGAGCAAAAATTCAATACACAGAAATATTATGACCTCAAATACAGAAACCCAGTTTTATCCTTGCACAGGAGCTGGTGCAGTGGCTGTCTGTACTGGAGCCAATGGCTCATGCTTTGAATAGCATTCCCCTGCTCCACTGAAGCCCAACAGGGCAGGAATGTGGCCAATGTCAGCCACAGCTCTGTCTGTCCACACTGCATGACATCCTGTGCTTCCCTCTTCTCCAGCAAAACAAACACCTGAGGAGAAATTCCACATATCAAGCTCCTAAGTTTAATAGTTCCACCAGAAGTCAGCAAATACAGATCCAACCTAGCTGTAAAAAGGCACAGAACCCTCAGAGTAATTTTCTCATCCCCCACACCTTCTAACAACTCAAGTACTGCCAGCTCTCTTCAACATCTATTATGCCCGTGTGTCAGGTACTATGCTACAAAACTTGATCTTTGCCATTTTTTAGCTGCCACCTCAATAGAAAAAGTACATTCAATTCCATTAGTGCTCAGAAAGACAAAGATGGGCACTACAAAGATGGGCACTTTCTCCAACCTGCTTACTGCCAGAACTGAGGTGGCATGATGCCTCTTCTTAAGTCTCTGATCTCCCTCCGGCAAGATCCCCAACATTTCATACAGATTTTCCCAGAACTCATTAATAGACTACTCTTATGTTACAGATTTTAACCAGTGAAGAGTAATTTAAGTGTATCAAATTCCCACAAATCCAACAGAGACAAAACACAAATGCAGTTTTAACCATCCCTAGATTAAAACAAGCTTCAAGTTTTAGAGGCTTAAAAAAGCAAAATGCTACTCATGCACAAACTCAAACCCAGCAGGTGCTAGAAGCAGCATTATTTGTTTTCTTCTAAAGTATATAAAAGATGGTAAATTACTTTTAAGTCAGAATAAATCTTTTTATTTATGTTGCTAAAGAAATACTAACACAAACCAAACACAGAAGTGCTAAGGGACAACACCAATCCAGTTTTGCAGCCAGCCCAGAACACTCAGCATCATTCTACTGCAAATTGCACTTAATCCCATTTTTCTATTAGCTTTGACTCTCAATTCCACTGGGCACCCCAAGTAACTGGTCCTGTAGTGGGAAAGGCATGAGGGAGCACAACAGAAGCAGTGTATGAAAGAAAAGACAACACAGGAAAAAAGAGTTACACAAATGAAAATATGACAAAGAAAAATCAGTTAAAGGACAAAAGAGCAGGGAGTATCCCAAGAGCAGACACCAGAAGCTACTTCTACATTTCCCCCCTGATTCTTAAGCACAATAATCAATAAACAGAACAGAAGCTAAATATAATGTCAGACCAACCAATTTTAATTAAGTAGGAAGTTGAATGTTATTTAGGTTAGTTATAGACAATGAAGTAACTATCAATTGCCATTAAACTTAAAACCATATTATTAAATTCTCTGAATGGCAGGAAAATACTACAAATAACTTTCTTAGGAGATCAATTTAACAAATACCATGTAAACCCTGTTCATGAAACCCAGAATTAGCAGGCTGACCCTTTAAAACAAAGAAAAAGTTAAAGTTTCACAGAAACCACAAGATGCCAGAGGATTTCACAGTTTGGGGAATATGGATTAAAGGTTAATCCCAAACTCATGTTTTTAAGCAACTAAATTGCTTGAGTCCTGCTGCAGCAAATCAACAGCTTCACCACCCAATCCATGCTTCCTCCTGGACTCGGGATCCTCCACAAAACCACCTCGGAACCGCAGCGCAGACACGTGAGCCTGCCATGCAAGGATCCAGCATGAAACAGAAACCCTTGAGGGAGTGGAGAGCCAGGAAGGACTGGGCACTGGCAGGCACCCACCACACTCAGTGCTGCAGAAAAACTGGCACCTGAACTGTCCTGGAAAACTGTGAATCTGTTCCTTAAAGCTGCAGCTTATGAGGGACCCGTGCATTAGGCTGCATTTATACAAATAATAAGCTATAACTGCAGGACAAACAAACTGGTCACTAGAGTTAGCAAAAGAACCTGGTGTTTGGAGTTTGTCACAGGAAATCATTAACAATGTGCTTGACAAACGCCTTCAGGAGTTGCCTGGGTTTGCCAGATTTTCTTTTGGGACAGGACAGATGACACCATCTCTTATACTCCTTCTAGCCATAACTTTCTATCAGCCTACACAGAATAAAAGATTAGCAAGGCTCTTCCCATCACAGGTTAACCCTTCAGATCACACAGGCAAAGATCTGCAGAGTCTCTCATTAGCTGTGCTCTGCTCCCTTTTTATCTAAGCTCTTCCTTGTCCAGGCTATCACTGCAAGAACCCAATGCACTTGTCCACTTCAAAATACAGAACAACCCTGAGCACACACATTAAGGCTTGAAGGGCAGGAGCTGTGATTCCACTCAATTCCTTTCAGGTTCTGCTCCAGACAGAACCTTCAGGTATCAGAAGCTCCACTCAAGGTACACAGGTCTGCACTGCACAATGGGAAGTTCCGCTAACTACAAAAGAAGTTACTCATATGCACCTCACAGCATCAAACAAGACCTTATAAAAGTTGCAAGAAATCACCACGTAAAAACCCAGAGACCCAGGCATTACTCAAAGATGGACCACAGAGGTATCTACTACTCTTACATTACAATTCAACATCAACACCAGCCCTAACAAAGGTAATGCCAGGGGACAGAATGATTCATTGAAGTCTTGACTGGTTTTCTGACATTCACCAAGGGATTTTACATCTTTCATGCTTGGTATCTAAAATTCCTCTCTTCAGTCTAGCTGTGCCCTTCCCCTCACACACCAAGGAAGAAGCACAGCTGCTTCCTCCTGCTGCAGAGAGAGGCTGCGACAGCGCTTTATCCTCCATCACTTCTGCTGTTCTGGGCCAACCTTCCCCTGGCCCCACACCTACTGTAGGGACACAGAAGTCATGTGTCTGCAAACCCCCAGGGTGCCCCTCTTCTTTTTATTACTTCTCAGAGACAAAGCAGTGCAAACAGCCCTGCCTACTGACTCCCTTTTTCTCCTTCACTTTGTAGCCACAGCTAGCACAAATCCACTTGCACCTCAAAAATTTTGCTTTATAATTAACATCAGGAATTACCAGTCTTAAAGTATCAGACCTGCTAATAAGATCTGATACCTTCTGCTTCGTCTCTCTGCTACACTGAGATCGGCCACAAAAAAGATTTTTTGCATCCGTCAGCCTCGCTCTGCAGCTGTAAAAACAACAAACAGCAGAGCAAGGAACATCAGAACAAAACTCAATAATAGGTAACAGCGGAAGAAAAATAAAACTTAAAACCAGTAGATTAAGAAGCAAAGGGATGAGGGGGAAATACACCAGACTGGAAGACAGGCCAAGCCCTACTTTCAGCAAAATTAGCTGAGGAGGTGTGATAAAAACCCTTCTACCCCTCACTCCTAGAACCTTCCTCTTGGGAATTCACCTAAATACACAGACAGGAACTGCAGCTAGCAACGACATGAACCTGAATAAATATCACTCACCACAGCTCTCACTGACATGGAGACAGTGAACAAAGAGCAAAATAATGGTTCATGTTTGCCTACCAACAAAGTCTGTCCAGAGCAGAGGAACACTGGCCAGAGCAAATTTTATGACTCATATATATGGGTCTGCATTTGAATTAATCAATACACTTCAACTGAACAAAACCAGACCCATCCAGTTACAGCACAACAGTGGATCACCTTGAAACTGCTGATCGTGGGTTTGCTTAGACCTCTACTCTGATATTTCTGCCTTGCATGTAAGACCAACACCCCTTGACTGAAAGACAAGGAAGAGTTAGCAATTTGAGCACATTTGTCAGTTGTATTGTGTCAAAACACCAACAACTCACCTGTAAGAGCACAAGCTCAGCTGCCAGCAAGCTCCAAAGTGCATGGGAAGTTCCAGCTGGGAGCTGGAGGTGAGGTTTTAACCAGACCACTTGCACTGGCAAGTCTTTCTAAGCATGGCAGATTAAGTATGTTGTGCAATATTTTTTTGAAACAGAACTTGGGTAATAAAATTACTTCCTCTAGCTGGCTTTGAAGTGGAGAAAAAACGCTGCAAGAACAAGAACTCAATTGGCTTTTAGCTGCCTGGCAAATGCTCTAATAAGAAAGCCCGATGACCTACATTCACAAGGCTCTGTACTAAACCACTATTACAAAATCCAATATAAAGCCTGACCATGTTTAAGTGTTTTCCATTAGCAAGCAGCAGTATCTTGTTAGAGAAATATGAAAACGTGTTATTGTCTTTAGTAATGATGATCTTAATTAATCCTCTAAACAGTATTCTGAAACATGTCAGCGTGGTCATTCCAGACAAGCTCCCAACACTACAGAAAGACACCAGAACCTCCACTTCTCAGTGGGATGTTAACAGAAAAAGAAACTTCTTAAATATTCTCAAGCTGTGAAAGACTGAATTTATAACAACTTACATCTCTGATGCTCTTCCAACAACCAACAGAAATGCACTGGTTCAGAAACTCGGGCAAAATCTAAACTAGCACCGGAACAGATTATTGCAACTCAGTTAACACAGCACTGAAATATTTCCTCACACAAAGACATCAGCTATCTCAGCCAGCTAGTCAGATAACCTGAAGCAGATGGGTTTGAGTTGTCCTGGAAAAGATTTTATTAAATAAACCCTACTGTGGTAAATATCCCCAAAAAGCAACAGATAGAGTAAAATCAGCAAGTGTTTAAAGGAAATAATAAGTTAGTCTTTCACTCTACACCCATACAGTCGGAAGAGTTTGATACATTCAGCTTCAATTCACATAGCAGATTCCAAAAACAGTGAATAACACAACTCAAGGAGAAATGCCCCACCTTGAAAAAAAAAGAACGCTTTCAAAAATGCACTATAAGGCAGGCAACTAGTCAAAACAAGAAGGATATGGTCAAAACAGAACAGGAAAAATGGAAACACAAAACAAAAACAAAAAATTCAAGTGGCAATTCTCAAAGGCTCAAAATTACCATTACAAGTCCACAGGACCAGAAAAATCCAACTGCCCACTGGTATGCTGAAAGGACCTTGTGCTGTTAGTGATGGCAGTAGCACAAAACAGATGCATGTAACCAAGAGAGAAAAAAACTGAGAAAAAAAGTAAATTTTAATTAATTTCTTCCTAATTTACTAAAGCCCACCTCACCCTAAATGCAGAAAAAAATAGATCCATGTAAAATCACTGCCTTTCAGATTGCATGAAAAGATACTACAGTGGAGGAGGCTTAAAAGAAGGTTTTATTTATCTGAAGAGCACAGCAAGAACATGGATACAAAGCTAGTGTCAAATTAACATGGAAATACAAAGAGATGCCTGATCTGCCGGGACTGAATTGTGAAGGGACTACACATTCATCTCTGAGTACATAAAACCTCCCAGGGCTCTGCAGCGCTCATCTGATAGTTCCAAGTACAGATTTAAGCTAAGCAAGCTGCAGGCGTCCTTCCTAAACCAAAAAGACAGTTGCTACAACACACAGGTTTAAAGAAGTAAAAAGGAAAGCAAACACCACCTGGGAAACAAATTCTAAGTCCAAGGACTCTTCACTTTCTGCTGTCTGTCCCCAGAGTAGACATGAGAGACTTCTTCACCACTGATTAAAGTGGTGAATTTGGTTCTGTGTGTCCTCTGTACTTGCGTGAGCCACGTTTTCCCTACTTGCACCTCACGTTTCAGGATCAAACCATGTGCTCCTAATCTATCAAATGGGTGATTTGTTTGAGACAGCAGATTCAAGATATAAATTATGCAAACCAAACAAGCCAGGTGACATCGGCAAAGAGCTGTGAGGCCACCCAGAAGTGATGGACTCTGCTCGGAGGAGGAGGGAGAGGCACCACCATGGACAGCTCAGCCACCACGTAAACAGGACGGATGAGTCTATTCCACATGGAACTCAAACTCCTCACACAGCAAGGAATTCCAGCTGCAATACCACATCCAGATGCATCACCTTGGGCTCAGGAATACATATGGTTTGAGCAAAATTCATGGAATGCTTATGGAGCTGCCACAGGGGAATTCTAACACTGCAAGTTTCAAAGCCAGTGGTGTAGAACCTGAGTAGATTAGAAAAGGTTTGCTCACAAGGACACTTCTGCCAGTGAGGCTACAGCACCACAAATCTCTAAAGCAGGTACATTACAGGTACAGCACCAGTGGAAAAATATCATTCATCTTAACAAAGTAAATCTAAGTGAAAAACTTGTGTTCATCCATCATGCATCAGCTATCGACAGAGATACTATATCAAACTGGAGTGACAAATGTGACACAATATGAAAAAGGCTATTTTTGAATTTCTAGGAGGCTCAACACCAGCAGAGTTCAGGGTCAAGTCTACCCACCTATAAAAGCACAAAGACAGCTCTGAATAAGCTGAACCTTTTCACCCAGCAAGGCAGCAGCCTGTAGCACTTAGTGCCAGCAAAAAGGAGCTGCTTGACATCAGTTTTACACAGTACCTTCTCAGCCATAAAAGCCTCTAGCTGTAATAATACTAGGCTACCAACACAACGGGGGCTTTTTGGCTACTTAAGTGCATATCATAAGCCCTGTACATACTGCACTGCCAAAAAAACAAGCTAAAACAAAACAAGGCAGACACAGAGACGTTTCAACACCCAAGTTAGTTATTTCAATAACTCTGCCTACACTGACCCAATTGTGTTTCAGCTCTGCTGGGAACTCGCTTAGACGCAGTTCATTAATACTGTTACGTTTTATTAGTCTGGGTCATAAAAGTTATTTCGAAGAGAAAGAACAAGGGGGTTTCAAAGTACGCCATGGTTCTTACTCTCCTATTTACGAGGAGCACGAATCACCCAGGAACAGTCTCTTGGTGCGATGGGAGGGCGATTCCCAAACCTGCAAAGCCACCCCAGCCAGCCTCACACTTTGGCTACTGATGCCATTTGCCAAGAGCTGCCCATGATTCCCGAGGGCTTTGCCAAGCTCCAAGAGAGTTCAACACCCAAAAAGAAACGCCAGCTGAGCAATATACCTAGAAAAACTGTAGTTTTCTACCCGCAAACACCAACCATTTCTCCTAAATTAATCATCTTAGGATTTTAAGCACCGTGCCTAGCAGCTATCATACAAACTCCATCGCTGAATTATTTCCGTAAAAGAAGCACAAACAGAACCAGACAGACGGACCAGGTGCGGCAGGTTTTTTTTCTCTCTTCCTGGCAGGATTAAATGGCACTTCGAAAGCAAGCATTTTGTCCGGCCGTGCAGGCATCCAAGGCCCACAACATAGGAACAGGTAAGCAACAAGCACCTGAAAACTTCGTCACCACGTTTTCTGCGCTCATTACCCGCAGGATTATGTAGATTTCTAGCCAAGCTTTCACACTTTGACACCAAGGTTTTACCCCGACTCCCAGGGTAAATCCAGGCTCTCTCAGACCCCGGCAGCCGGCACAGGGGACCGATGCTCGGCCGCGTCCCGGTTCTGTTCAAAGGCACAAAGCAGCGGCACAGCCCAAACCTGGCCCCGGCCGCCCCGGCCCCCGACCCGGGCTGACCCCGCGGGCTCTCCCTGCCGTGCGCCCGGGCCCGGCACCCCCGGCCCCGCCGCCGCCCCTACCTGGCCGCAGCGGCTCGGTGATGCTCAGCACCAGGAGCAAGAGGAGGAGGAAGGTGCCGCTGTCCGCCTTGGGCACCATTTATCCTCCGTTCATCCTCCCCCGGCACAGCGCCACAAACCCGCGGGGAGGGACGCGCGGAGCGGCGGGAGGAGGGGCCGCCGCCGGGCCCGCGGGGGGCCCCGGTCCGCACCGAGCTTTTCCCCTGCCCTCCCTCCGCCGTTCGCCGCCGCCCCGGGCGGAGCCGGCGGCCCTGGCTGCGGCGGGAGCGGCGCGGGTCGGGCGGCCGCGCTGGGGCGGCTCGCAGGGCTCCGCCGGCGCACAAGATGGCGGCCGCGCCTCCCCGCCGCCGTGCCCGCGCCGCCACGCCCCCTCCCGCCGCGCGCCGCCCGCCCAATCGGCGCTCAGGGGGCGGGGCCGAGCGCGCGGATCAGCGCACGCCCCCCATTTACGGCGGTGGGCGGGGCCGGGCGGGGCCGCCGGCAGGGGGCGGTGGCGGGGCGGCCCCCGGAGTGCGCCCCGAGCCCCCGGTGCCCCGGGATGGCGCTGATCGGCACCACAGTCCCGCAGCACCGCCTCTGTCAGCCCCTCCGTCCTCACCACAATGGAAACCCCATTACCCACAGGATGGTCTTGCTCAGTTTGCTCTACCTCCCCAGGGCAGCCTCTATCAGTCCCCCCTTCCCCGCAGAACAGCATTTCCCTGTCCTTTCCTGCTCACATCCATCACTCCCTCACAGACTTTCCAATCCTGCTGGAACAGCCCCAGCCAGGTTCCTCTGCACCCCGGGACAGCCTTTCCAGGTCCCTTCCATCTCTGCTGCCATGGCCTTTTCCCGCCTCTGCAGGGACTTCCCAGTGCCACCACCTTGCCTGGCCCGCAGCAGAGGCACAGAGCTCTGGCCTTTCCCAGCCCCAGCACGCTCCCAGCTTGATCAGCTTTTACTTCTTCATTACCCTGGTCACCCCTGCCCACAGCGGGATGAGACAGCCCCTGTTCTCGTGTCTGCAGAGTGACAAGGACAAGCAGCACCCAGGGCTGGGACATTCCCACAGCCAACCAGGGGTTTCCATAGCTCCTGGAAACATTGCCTTCCCAGTTGCCGGCCCAGACAGAGAGGAAATGCATAAAGAGAATTAATTGTGTGGCCCAGGTTATTGCTAGTGGCCCTGCAAGTGACAGGTGCCTGTAGGAATTTGACCCTGGGTGTTGCCAGCTGGGCAGGGTGGTGGCTGTCCCTGGCTGCAGACAGTGGCCCAGTGCCACAACTCTCCTGGTGCTGGATGGAGGTCAGCCCAGGTGGCATTTGGGATCAAAAAGGCAGTTTTAGCATAACATTCACTTTCCAAATTCATCTGGAATTTCCACTGGCTAGGGCATGTGTTTGGGCAGCAGCAGGACGTAGGCTCAGCCAGGGGCCAGACACAATGGCTGACCCACGGTCAGCAGAGCTGCCACTTTCCTCTGCAGGGAATTCCAGCTTTTTAGTACAACCTATTCAAAGTCAAAACCTAGGAAGGAAAAACCTGCCGTGGAAATGTTTACATATTTTTAATATTTACAATGAGGTGTTTTCTACTCTTTTGCTGCAACTAGTAGTTCTCAAATTAAAAATTGCAATTCCAGTAAGGTCCATTTTGACCCAATTTTACCCACTCCCCTTTTCTCAGTTAATACCAATTACTCATTATACCCAGCAGCAAACTTTTCTCAAGGGTTTTCCAGATGGATGTAGAGCTACTTCTCCTTTCACGGCTCCTGCTCCCCCTCAGTCACTGACTGCCCCATGGGTCAGCTGCCAACCTGCAGGCAGGGAACAGGGATTTCTGTGGGATTTCTCGAGCACTCACTACCTCTGTCCCCCCAGGAGCTGTTGCTGTGCTCAGGTCAGTAGCTCCAGGGAGGTGCCTCTTTCAAACCTGAATGTGCAGTTTAACATGGGAGGGGAAATCGGTGCCTGTCAAGAGCTCCTCAGAGCTGGGGAGCAGCAAGCATGAGCCTGGAGCAGTGAGCCCTGGGGCTCAGGAGCACTGTGTGCCCAGGAACGGGCCTGGGGACCCGCTGGAGTAGCAGGGCACTGCCTGAAGATTCAGGCCAAAACCCACTTTCCCAGCTCTCATGTGCTGCCAAATACTGCCATGATCCAAGAGCCTGTGGGGACCTGAAGTATGACAACATCCTCCAGCACAAAGTGTGAGCATCAAACTGCCCAGCTTTGCCCCTCCCATGGGATGCTGTGGGCACAAACTGTTCTGAGCCTGGTTTGTACAGCACAGCCCCACAGGCCTGATCAGGGTATCCTTATCCACCCAGGGCCAGGGCATTACACCACACAGGGTGATGCATAAATAAATATCCTATGATGCCTCCACCATGAGAGCAGGGTGCTGATCCCTGGCTTTTGTCCCAAGGCAATGCAGGCCTCGTTTCCCTCGTGCCACGTCCCACAGCACCCCAGCTCTGAAGAGGGGGGGCCCAGAGCACAACCATGTGCCCAGCAGCCCTCAGCACCCCTGAGCAAACAGGCCATGAACCAATGGCCCAACAGCACCAAAGTGAAGGGTGAGAGGTGCCCAGAGCCCCAGATTGTGCCAGGTCAGCTGCTGGGGCAGGGAGAGGTGGGAAGGAGCTCATGGTGAAGGTGGTTGAACCCATCCCTGGCCCTGGCCTGACCCTGAGCTGGGGCTCATAACCAGCTGCTGTAATCCAGCAGCCCTGAGCTGGGATTGAGGCAACACATGCAAATAGGAGGAACTGAGAACTGCTCCATTTCCCTCTCCCCTGAGTGTGAGTGGACCCATTTCCTTTATCTTTGCAGAGAAATAACCCAATCCTCCAAAACAACAAAGTATCTCCAACCACAGCTTCCCTTTTGACCTAAAGAATCAGTTCCCTTACTGGAACCTGCTTTTGGAAGGGTGAGAAGCTGCAGTCCCTGCACCAGGGCAGAGCTGGTTACCCTTGGGCCAGGGAGAGGCTCCTGGCCCTGAAGGTGAAGGGCTCAGAGAACCAGCTTGGGGCTCAGGGATTAGACTTACAAGAACAACAATCTCCTGTGGTCTCCCATTGTCTTTCCTGCCCGGGGCAAGGAGCCAAGGCCCAAACTGCACACAGCAAGCCCCAACAGCCCCGGGACGTGATGGTGTTCATACCACATGGACAAAGGTCTACCAGGACTTCCAAGCATCCAGTAACACACCACAGCCAGCCTGGCCACCCAGGAGAGGCCTGGGGCCACCACTGCTCACTGCCAGCTACTTGTGCAGCTCAGGAGAGCTCCACATGCTCTTATGGCGGAGAGAGCAAGTGTGCTTCGGCCTTGCACATAGGAAAATGCAGATACATTGCAACAGCAAAAGAAAAATAATGTGCTGAAAATGGGAGAAAAAGAAATCACCAGTCATCAAGAACCAAGATGTTCTTTCACACTGGATTTGGCCCTGTAAGGCACTTGATCTGCCACTGCTACAGCAGCAAAAATATCTGGCAATGAAGAATTTAGTGATTTGCTAATTACAGCTAACAGGGGCTGAACTGCAGCAGGAAGCAGAAAACAGACATTACAGCAGGCATTACAGGAACAGCTAATCTGAAGAGCACTATAGCCCTTTCAACAGATCCACTTTTACAGCATGTAACTGAAAATAAGTTCCATTTCCAACAAACATATGAAGGCACATCAGTGGCAGAATCAAGACTGTGATTTTAGTGTGGCTGTCTAGGTTAATTCACTTGAGGGCAAACACAAAACCAGCACCATCCACAGAATACTTAATGCAGTCTGCTTTTAAGCATGAATTGCACAATGTGGAACTAACCACGCTCAGATATCACATCTCCCTATCATTCCAGCTACTCCTTGCTATGAGCACAGCCAGTTGGAAATGCTGTGGCAGAGAGATGCCACATCCCACTCCTGATCCATGTGTCAGGAGTCCCATCTGCAGTCCCTCGAATGCTGCTCAGCCTTTCTGTGCATCCCACACTCAGAGGAGCTTCTGCACCCACAAATGGGCAGGAATCTCAAATCCCAGGTCTGCTCAGTGACCCAAACTGCAGGCCAGGGTCTGACCTCCTGCCTGTCTACCTAAAGAGAGGTCCTATGCCTCATGGAGACAAGCATTTCACTATGAAATAAATAATTAGTATTTGAAATTAACTAAGAACTTGGTTCATATTTAGTCAGTTCAGTCCTTAAAGAACAATTCTGAAAGCATGAAAACTTTAGTAAACACACTCCTTTTCCATTAATTCATGAGTACCTGAGAATAACTTTTTTGCTTAAAGAAAAAACAGAGCCTTCAAGTATTTCTGGACCAAAAAGGTAAAAATTACTAATTTTTGAGTCCTAGCAATGCCATGTTGATACATTTATTTTTACAAGGTGCACTATAAAAACTGAGTCCCTCAGAAGGGTTTTTCACAGTCTGGGACACGACTTTTGGAAGCAGCAGAGGAAACCACACAAAAGGAAGCTCTCCACCAAGACAAACACAGCACCCAATGCCCCAGACCTCAGAGAATGCTGCAGACACTCCTCAAGTTGCTGGGCAAGACTTTCCATGGATGTTCCCTCAGCAAAACATCCCCTGACTACAGCAAATGCCAACACTGCCAAGTGTCACATAGGCTGTCTTATACTCAGGTGTGGTGCAAGAAATGAAAACATCTGGCTACACCTGCTTCCTCCTAAAGGGTGCACAGTGCTTCTCCAGGCTGGATCACACCACACAAGGGCTCATCCCACACACAAACATCAGCTCGTGTGCAGCAACCACAGCACTGAGTGCAGGCTATGTATGGTTAAAATTGCTTTTCCTTTTTTTTGGCCAATTATAAAAACTAAAGCCAAAAGCTCCTAAGAATGGGAGGAGAACACCAAACAAAAGCCCCAGTGAGGCTATCAGAAGTATCATTTCTGTCCTTCAGAATGGCACTGTCATCCTGGTGGGTGACACAGGACTGTCTCTGGCCCCTGCATTGTGATGATCAGCTCTCTGGAGTCACACACAGAGCAGCTACAAAACAAATCTGATCTCTTCCCTCTGCCAGCTGCAGAACAGTACAAGCCCAAAACCTGCAGAAGTGAAGTCTGAGCAAAAGCAGGAAGGCAAATCCCATACTGCAAAGTGTAAGCAGTGGAGGAGGAAATGGGGTCCTCTTAAGGAATGCTGGTTTCAACAAGATCACAAAGTTAGTCAAACTTGTGAACTGCATCAGTTTAAATTCAAGTTAAAGAGAACCCCTCTAAAATTCTGTGTCATGCCTCAGTACACACATGGTTGTGTCCCCTCTTCTGCAAACTCAAGTTTGACAAACTGGAGCCAAGTCCAGTTCAGCCTTTAAGAAAGGCTGACCCCACTTAAGAAACAGACATAGCTGTAGAGAAATTAATTTAAATGCACGGCTCTCTTAAAAACAGAAATATATCTTTAAGAAATGATGTCCATTTTCCCACTTTCCAGTATCCAGTCCACAGTTCACTGAGCACAGCCAGATCACTATCACCTTGGTGGTGACTGGAATGTTCAGAAGAAATCAGATGCCTTTCTTCTTTTGGGAAGCTGCAGCAAATTGTCCGTGATGGATGTGGTATCCTGAGATACTGGTGTCTGAGACACTGTCCTAGACTGTGGGGTGCTCTGGGGGGTTTGAGGCCCACTGGCTGGGGTCTTGTAACCAGGAGTTCCTGTGTGGGCTGGGGAGGGGGTGTAGCTGGCTCGCAGGGCTTTGTCCGTGTATTTACTTGCAGTCCTGTTTACAAGTCTTTGCAAAGCTGGTGACATTGCTGGGCTTAGTCCTTTTGGGGTAAGGCTGAAACAGAAGAAACAGTTTTAAGAGATTTTACAGTAAAAAAATCTGCCTTTAATCAGGAGAAGCAATATTGCCTCCCTACATGAGTTCGCCCACAGAGCAGACCCACTGCCTGCAGCTAAATGCAGCCTGTCTCTCTAGAGAAACAAGTGACAGAAAAACCTCAAACATCCCTCCCAAACCTGAGTGGCACTGCCTGACTTTTCCTTTGAGCCCATTCTATCCTTCCTGCGACCCCCCCCAAGCAACTCTTATCGTGTCTCCTCTTTGCAATGAGGCAAGGCACTGATCCAGAGGCATCACTGGGTGGCTGTAGGGCAGAGCAGTAATGCTGACAAAGAGTGTCAGGGACAGCCACCAGCCACTTTCCCTCAGGAATTAAGTTTTTTAATTTCTAAATTTTTAATTTCTAAAAACTTTCAGCCCAAATGTACCTCTTCCTATCCTTCCTTACCATCATTCCTCCCTTTCTACATGTGCTGATTTACATCTCATCAGATAATAGCCACCCCCAGTTCTGCTGTCCAAACAGAAGTCTCACCTGGCCAGGTTTTCTGTCACTTTTCGAAGCGCCTCCTGCTTCTTTGCTCGGTTTTTAGCTGCCACTTCATTGGCCATCTTGAGTCCTAACCTCTCACGGCGTCCGGGCTCCAGGATCTATAAATGCATCACATACAGCTCACTTGCCAAGGCACTCAGGAGTGCTGAAAAAATGAGTCAAAGCACCTTCAAAGCTGGATTTCAATGTACAGGGATCTAAGGCAGGGAGAAGTGGGGTCAGCCCACACCTCTTTGCTGCTGCATAAAAGCCAGAGAGGACACAGAGACCTTCAACCTGCCTTAGCAAGTAACAAAAATTGCAAAACCAGTCCAGTCAAGGAAGCAGCCATTACCTCTGGCATTTCCTCCTGCTGTTTCTTCTACACAAACAATGTCACCTGTGTCTTGCCTGGCCTGTAGCCAGCCAGCTCTCAGCCATACACAGACATTGTTAAACAGCAGGAGAACCAGTCAAGGCCTCTGGAGTCTGACAAAACAGAGGCACATACAGCAAATTACACCTTTCTTAAACTAAGAGTCTCAGACATCTCACATTCAAAGACACCAGCAGGAGACAAGTAGCATGCAGGGTTAGGTGCCATTAGCAAAGCCAGAGTGTCTTTTCTACTCTCAACTGATACATCTGCCTCAGGCTGCAACAGCCAGAAGATAAAGACAGAGGGAAATGCGAAATTTCCACCTATTCACACATTAAAACCAGAAAAATTGAGCATGTCTTCAGCTTCCTCTGAAAGCTCCTCTGCCTTGGCCCACCACCAAATGCAGAACCTCATTCTCCTGCCAGCAGTGTGTGTTCCACCTCAGGTAGCTCCACCAAGAAGACTTCATGTGGATCCATGCTCACCTCCACCCTCCAAGCACAAACTAGATTATTAGCTTCAAGGACTGGGAACACCACCCAGAGATGTGTCACACTCCATGTTAATCTATTACTTACTCATTTGCCTTTCCCTTCTTAGCTCTTCCCCCCCAGAAAAGAATGTCATGCTGACATGAAATACCTTGAAAGCTGGGCCAGGTGTTCTGTCCACGTAAGGTCTTTCTGACCCTTCCAGACGTAAAGGGGTGCTTTCAATTTCACCCCATGTCATAAAAGGTGACTCATTCACACCTAAAAACAAATTCAACAAGTTATGCCCATGCAAGACATTTCACTATTCATCCATCACAAAAAAAAAGGGGGAAAAAAGAAGAAGAGAGAGAGAGAGAGAAGCAAAACAAATTAGGAAATGCACAAATTCATCAACAAAGGAGCCCCTCTACTGCAGAGGAAATCACAGCCAATGTCAATAGGAACATGTGGTTCCCATTAAAGGGATTGCCTGTAGCTGTGTCACCCTCTCAGTTACAACAACCAAGCACCACCCTTTCCATGCCTTCATTTTTCCATTTGCTAAGCTTTTGATTAGTGACACTTTCATTTTTCCCTCTACAGTACTAGTCCTCCCCTCTGCTGCTGTATGAAAACTCCGTGAACACAGGAAACTCTTTAAAATTAAGAAAACAGGCAGAGGATTTAGGGACATGTAATAGCCAAATGTACCCTCCAATCATCTCAGGGGCAGCCTGCTCCAAACAGTGACTGCACCTTGTCTAACAGGTGTAGAATGGACTCTCAGAGCCCATTTAAGTCTCTGGCTGGAAAATCCCCCTGTCCAGGGTTTGGAGAAGGCATTCACGATGGAGAAGGGAGGTGCTCCAAACGCCACCTACAGGTTTCCCAGAGGGAAAGCCCCAATTTGTTCAGGCGTTGGCATAACCACAGAAAGCACAGAGAAACAGCATGGCTGGTGCAGAACAGCTACAAATTCAGATGCCACGTTTCAACTTGGAGAAAAATAACCAGATTGTTCTAACTGAAAGTACCCCACAGCTAGATGATTCCTGAGCAATGGCACAGCAACTTCAGAGTCTCTTGGTGCAGTGTGATTTCTCCTACCAGTGTATTGTATTTAAGCCCTGCATGCAGCTGGTATACACAGTACAAGGTTCTACTCCTTATCTAACCCTGTAATGACACTCTAGTGTTGAACAGAGCATCAAATTGCAGTGATAGTCCTGTTAAAGCAGAAGAAATAAGAAAACCCTCTTACCTGGGGCAGGAGAGGGGGTAGCCACAAACCCATACCCATTCACTTTTGGAGAATCTTGGGGTATCAGTTCTTTCCCATCAGGTCCCACTTTGCCCTGTTTGTACTGAAATAAAAAAAGACAATTTGTTCTTGTTCATGTGGAAAAAGGTGAGAGTCAGCTGCATCGAGCACACACACACAGTTCTGGAGGATGAACCACACCACAGAGCAAAACCTAACTAGAAGTCAGAAGTAAAATTATCCAACCTGAGCATTGAGGGCTGCAGCTTGTTGGAGCTGTGATTTGCTCACAGCTTGGCTAAAAGGGTCCTTCACAAAACGTGTGTTTCGATGCACAACTTCCCTGGGCTTCTTAAAAACTTCACTCTCATCAGGTACACCTAGAAAAGCAAAATGCTTTTTAAAAAAGAGCTCTTCACTGGTTCACAGAAATTATCAATTGTACATTTACAGCCAAAAAAAAAAAAGTACATTTACAAAAATATGTATTTTTCTATAGCAACAAAAAGACTAACAAGTCCAAGGAGGACTCTTTGAGCAGAAGCAAACAAAGAATGAAGATGACAACAAATGCTCCTAAAGAAGACAGGCCAGGAAAGAACTTTGGCTGCTGAAAGCAAGTACTTCTGTAAAACAGATGAGCTTTTCAATGGCAAATAGAACATGATCAAACTTTAGAATCAGAGGCCAAGAAAAAAAGAAAAAAACAACTTTACAGAAGAAAAAGCACAGCATAACCTGTAAGAGCTGCTCAGTCACACACAGAAATGCTGTCAGCCCTGTCTGGAGCCAATGCCTCACCTGTGGGATAATACATGAGGGTGTTCCGAGCTGTGTACTCCCAGGTATCCAGCCCAGCTTTCACGTTCTCCAGAGCTTGCTGCTCAGCTGAAGGAAGTGCCAGGTTTTCATTTTGTCGCTGAAAGGGCAATGGAAAAAAAAAATAGAAGGTGAAAAAAAAAAGTCAAAAAAGTCTGAAGTAGCTTCCTGCAATCTTTTATTCAGGCAGACACAACTTGGAGAGCTCAGTCACAAGCTCAGCCACCTGCCCTAGAACACTTTGCATAAGGTATGTAACAGACTGTGAGGGATAGTTGGGATAACAAAAATAACACTCCCTCAAGAAACAGGAGCAAACACCCACACGTCAGTGCCAAACTTCATGAAAGGGCACTGCACCCCACACCCATCAATGTGCCAGCTGCTCAGACTGACAAGGCAGGCCCAGAGCAGCACCAGGACCTCCCCTGCAGGGGGCTGAGGAAGGCAGCACAGCCAGCCATGCTCATGCAGTTCTGTGCTTCAGCAGCTGAGTGGGTTACCACTGATAACTGAAACTGAAATAAGACAGACAAACTGCAAATAATGAGAGGCTGATGGACAAACAGCAGGAACTGTGCTCAGCTGCTCTCCCTGGTGTTGCTGCTTACAGAAGAGGCTGCCAAGGACAGCAATACACTCTGTGCAGTACTTTGCAGTCTCAAAACTTTCAGAAGAGACAAAGCCTCAGCAACTAAGTCAGCACTGCTCTTGTGTGACAGAAAAAAAGGACTGCACAAGGAAGCAAAGAGCAGTCACAGGACACAGGGAACTGAGCTTTAGCAGAGTGAAATGGTGTTTCCCTGCTGTGTCCCTCTGGCAGAGCAGAGCCATTCCCTACCCGGGTGTACTCCTCCTCTGCACTGTACAGCCAGGCGTGCTTGACCTTCTCCTTCTCCTTGGCCACCTCCATGATCTGCTCAAAGGACGCGTTGTCCTCGCTCGTGTGCTTGGCCAGGAACGTGTCCAGGCTGGGAAGAGCATCTTTATCATCCTTCTCTGCTTCTCCTACCAAGAGAAGGGAAGAAGCCTGAGGAAGGTTAATGCCTCCCTCTCTAGGGCAGCACTGTGTGTGCTCTTAACCTTCCTCCACAGACACACCAATAACTACCATCAAGCTTGGCCAAGACATAGATCCACACAGTGGTGCAGTAATAAATCAGGTTTGGAACACATATAACCAACTTTCAATAAACCCTTTTATGGTATTTATAGCAATTTATTTTAAAGGTGAAATGTACAAGTGGCCAGTTGCTGGTAGGCAATTTATTTTTGGAAGAACTCAGCTAGATAATTCTCCTACCTTCCTCTGCAGTCTTGATGCCAGCTTTAGATTTATTTCCCACTGGAAGGCCACCTGGATGCACTTCTGGGGTTTCAAATGTGGCTGGGGTAACATCTGCCACCAAAAAAAAAATCACCTGGTTACTGGAGCACACAACAGGACTTGCTGTAAGGATGATGTACCAAACAAGTCACAGAAGTCATATCAAGAGAATAAAAATTAAATTAGAAACTTAAGAAAAGAACTCCACAGTGCTCTATTCAATTCTGTCTCAACCTCCAAACAAGATTTTGGCCTCACCTATGACATTTTTCTGCTGCTGGGAGAAACCCCCAGGAGAGCCACAGCCCAGTATTTCTGCTGTGGGAACCTCTGATAACCACGAGCTTCCCACACCTTCTGTCCCTGATACCCAAAAATCTCAAATGTCTGTAGATGCAACAAGAACCCCTAAAACTACAAACTAAAATAAGCATTCAAGACATAGCTCAGGATTTCTCATAGTAGAGAGCACATAACATTCCCAAGGGAGCAGGAACTTGGCAAAAGATGCCTATAAGGAATGTTTATTAAAAGGCTATTTTTTCCAAAACCCTTCCCTCAAGGAGTGATTAGACACCATCAAAGAGAAATTCAGCATGAGCCACCAGACACTGGCTGCTGCCAAACTGGTACACTTAGCTCTCATGTAACATCAACCTTGAATCTATAAGGTAAGCATTGCCTGCACAAACTTAGATAAAGAAGAGCAGCAATATCAGATACAATCTCCTCATGCCCCACAGAGCCAGTTCTTACAGGGTGCAGGTGTGTCCCTCGACGATTTGTTCAAGGAAGAGCCAAACTTGATAGCAATTTGTCTCATTTTCTCCAAGTCTCCATTTTCCTCAGCCTCCAGATAGTCCTTCTGTGCTCGCAGCTTCTCCACATCGGGAAAAAAGTCCCGCTGGATGATCTTCTCTAAGCTCTGCAAAGACAGAGACAACTGCAGTGCCCCGCTGGGACACCTGGAGCGCCGGCCCAGCTCGGGGCCAGCGGTGCAAAGCCCGGGCAGGCCGGGCCGGTGGCAGAGCGCTGCCCGCTGCCGCCGCAGGACGGCCGGGAGCCCGAGGGGCGGCCCCGGCGCTACTTCAGCGGGTTGTAGCGGGCAGCGGCCGCCCCTTCCCCGCGGAGCGCAGCCGAGCCCCGCCGCGCTGGAAGCGCTCGGCCCAGGCACCGGCGGGCGGAGGCTCCCGGGCCCGCCGCCTTACCTCGATATAGGCCTCCTCATCCAGGATCTTCTTCGGGTGCCTCGCGGCCGGCGACACCACCTCCTTCCCCGTCACGGCGACGGGGCCCGCGGCAGGAGCCGGCACCAGAGCGGCGGGAGAGGCCGGGGGCACCGGTATCGCCTCCATGGCGTCCGAAGCGCTCCGCTCCTCCGCCTCCTCGTTCTCCGCCGCCGCGAACGCGACGGGCAGTGACGTCACATTCCCGCGCCGCGGGAGCGGAATGCGCGCCCCGCCCCGGGAGGAGCGCGCGCCCCCTGCCGGTCCGGAGGAGCCGGGCGGTCCCGGGCTGAGACAGCGGCGGAGCCGGGGGGGGGAACCGGAATGGGAGCCGGGATGGTAACCGGGATGGGAACCGGGGTGGGAACCGGGGTGGGAACCGGGGTGGGAACCGGGATACACACGGGATGGGAGCCAGGATACAGACAGGATGGGAGCCGGGACAGGACACGGGATGGGCGCCGGGCGGACCCTCCCCCCGCAACGCCCCCAGCTCCTCAGAAACGCCCGGGCTGCGGGGAGCGGACCCCGGCTGGCTGCCCGGGCACTTTTATTGCTGTCGCTGCTTTCCAGCTCGTGGCTTCTCCTCGGCCGCGCCGGGAACACGGACACGGCTCCTTGTGCCCGGGACTGGCTGGCAGAGGGCTGAAGGCGAACGCTGCCCGTGCCAGCCCTCTCAGCGCAGCACGTTCATCACCTCTCCCCAGGGCTATGGGGAGAAACCCGCGTTCCTTTGTTCTGAAACAAATCGCTTGCCCAGCGAGTTCAACCCCAAAAGCAACTCTAGATGCCGCTGCAAACAGGAAACGTTCATTTGCAGAATATTTTGCAAATCTACATCAATAAAACAAGCACAAATACTCCATGCACAGAGCAAAGACAAGAAGGGGAGTTTCTCTTAAAGCACACAGATTTAACACCGGTAGAGCTCTGTCCCCTGCAGGTCCTGCCCGCTCAGTCATTTGCCGTGTGAACTCGGTTTGGAAGAGGCATGTGGCAGTGCCATGTCTGCTTTTACCTGTCCTCCTCCTGTGTGAACCACAGAGGTTCCTTTTGCTGCATTAGCCCCCTCGGTCACCCCCTGAGCCTGTCAGCCACGGGCAGGGGGTGCTTGCTGCTCCCTGTGGGCACTAACAGCCCTCCTTGGGGGGCTGCTCGGCCTGCAGGGTCAGTGCCGAGGCAGTCGCCCTCTTCTGATGCCGCCACTTCGCCCGACGATTTTTAAACCAAACCTGGAAAGTGCAAAACAGGAAAAGGGCTCTTGCATGTCAGGTGTTACTGGGAGGGGGACAGGCAGTGGCCCTCCTGGGCTGTAAGGACTGTAAGGATGGAAAGGCTGATACAAAATGTAATCAGTGCTCAGGTACATGTGAGGGGCACAAGGGAGCTGGGACAAGTTCAGAAGTCACGCAGATCACTTAGGTAAGGAACACACCCTTGGGTGCAGGGGATGGGCAGCAGAGCTGGGCATGTCTGTATGTGACAGGTGGTTCTGGGAGAGAGACATCATGTGAGTCTGTGGGACTGGGTGCCAGTACAAATTAGCCCAGCTGAAATGGTTTATGTTTTTCCATTGCTCACCAAACTTAAACTCTCTTTTGTCAAACACACAAGGATGGATGTTAAAATGAGGCCGTGGGTCTGCAGCTCCCCAAAACAGACAGCACAATGCCCCAGTGTGTTCCTGGGGGGCTGCAGGCACACAGGAGCTCTGCCCTCAGCAGGATCTCACCTCCACGCGCTCCTCCTTGAGGTGGATGCGGTTTGCCAGGTGCTCGCGGGTCACCACGTCCGGGTACTGGTTCTGGTGGAACAGCGTCTCCAGCGCCTGCAGCTGCTCCTCGCTGAAGATGGTGCGGTGCCGGCGCGTGCGGCGCTGCAGCTGCTGCTGCAGGCTCTGCAGCTGCTGCAGGCTCTGCAGCTCGCCTGCCTTCTCCTGGGAGCTCCTGCACACCCTGAGCGCCGGCTGCAGGAGCCGCATGGGCCAGGGCAGCCGCGCATCTGCCAGGGGACAGGGACAGCAGCGGGGTTACAGGCTCAAACACTGCCGTGCTCAAGGCAGCTCAGGCAGCAGTTGTATCCCTGCTGCTGTTTGGGAGGAGGCAGCCAGGTAGTGGGTGCCAAGCTGAGTGGTCACTGTGCAAGTGGGACAAGAGTTTAGGGCATGACTCTGGGAGAAGGATGCAGGTGGTGAGCACTGGTTGGGTTTTCTTTGTTTGCTTACCAGTTGCACTATGGCCAGCTCCAGAAAATAACTGCAAACTCACAGCCCAGCAAAGATCTGTGTTTCAGCCCTGACACAAGGGAATTCTGAACTTTCAGGATGCTATTGAACTGCATTTTTACAGGGTTTGCTACTTTTTATTTTCCACAGTAATTTTGCTAGATGTAGCCAAAATTCTTTTCCCTAAAGGATAAGTGAGGTTCCCCAGGGCTGGTGATGTCAGGAAGCACAGGCACAGCCCTGCACATGGGCAGTGTGGCCATGGGGCCCCACACTCCACAGAGAGCTTTCACCCCTAGAAGCATCATTCTCTCAAGAGTTTCTCACTAACCAGTAATATCCACTAACAGTCAGCACCCTCTGCTTTTCAAGCCCTGGCAGCATTTCAGGTGAAAGTTTCCACTCTTAGGAGCCTGCTGCGAACAGCTCAGACTGCTGGGCCTCGGCCCCAAGACCACCATGGCCAGATGCCATATTGCCACTTGACACCCTGGTTTTCCCCTGCTCCCAGCACTGGCACCAGCCCCTCTGTGAGCCCCACACCTGAACCAAACCCAAACTCACCCAGCCCAGCACTCACCCAGCCCAATATTCACCCAGCCCAACACTCACCCAGCCCAACACTCACCCAGCCAAGCTGGCAGCTCCTGCAGGGAACGGGCACTCGTGTGAGAGCAGCAGCAGCAGCTGCAGCCTGCCCCTTCCAGCTCTTCCTCTTCTTCCTCCTCCTCCTCCTCCTGCAGGGAGCTGGCTGGGATGGTCTCCAGCTCGCAGGGCCTCGGGGGTGTGCAGTCCAGGATGCTCCGCAGGCACAGTGGCACCAAGACCTGGGGGCTCTTCTCCGCGGGGCTGGAGAGGATGTCCTCGATGCTGAACGGACGTGGCTTCTTCAGGCCTCTCCTGCCAGCCTCAGGCCCTGGCACTGGCTCTGCAGACATCCTGGGCAAACAGGCAGCCCAGCTGGGGGGCTTTGCTCTCCCTTCACTGGCTCCCTAGTGGGGCTGTGCTAGGGAAAGGACAGCTCATGTGGCTTTTAAAATGGACTGGCAAAGCCATCCAGAACCATGGCTTTGTCTTGGCATTTCAAGTGACTGTCATTTTTGCAGCTGAGTTTTTATTTTATACACACACACTCTTTCTCTCCCTCTGACCTAGCTGTGTTATGACTGAAGCCACTCTAAATATATATAGTGAGAGAGATATAATCCCTTTGGAAAGAAAACCGTAAACCCCCCTGCAAATAAAATAAATTCTAACTAATCTTGGCAGCTTTGTGAAGGGTTAGTGTGGATCTAAGATTTAGCTAATCCCACAAAAATGACTGGAGAAGGAAATCTGATTTCTCCATCTCGGGTGTAGATTTGAGGTGGTTATGATCTCCATTGTGCTGCAGCTCCTATCCAAGGAAGGGGGAGGATGGCTGTTCCCAGCCCGGAAATGGACCAGAGGATTAAGTCCTTAAAAGAAGCAAATTATCCCTTTCTCTGGCCAAATGAAAGCTTTCCCATCAAAAGAGAGCTGTCATATCATACAATATGAGAGAAGAGGGAGTTCAGCTTAATAAAAAATCATTTTTAATGACAGCACAGCCTTTGGCTTTGCCAGAATTCTCTGTGAAAGTTGATTTATTTTCTGCTGAAAGCAGAGAAATTGTATTTTCCCTCCTTCCCCTTTCCCCCATCTCTGCTGCCCTAATCACTGTAATAATGCAGATGCTTTGCATGTATCCAACATATTCTTTGTAAGGATTCAAAGCCCTTAATAAATTAGATTATGAGCTGCTTGCAGCAGCTCTGCACCACAGCTTATTGGCATGGAACAACCTCCCATGCAGCTGAGCCGTGCTCTGGGAGGGGAAGGGAAGGGGAGGATTGTTGCTGCTGGTGCCTCTGCATGCTCTCAGCGAGGTCTCACAGCCATCCAGGCAGGAGTGTGGACTCGGTACCACAGCCAACTTTCCCAAAGCCAGTTCAATTCCCAGATCCTGCCCAGCCAGAGAAGTTGGGGAGAGGCCATGGCCAAGATTCAGGACGGGAAGGGAAGCCTGACTCTGCCCCTCCCGAGGACAAACAGCAAAGCCTGGCAGCTGCAATTCACAGGAGGAGAGAGAACATCTTGCATCCTGTGTTTTTAACTGACTGAGTAGCTGGGAATAAAATAGAGAAGGTGTGGCTGAGGTCAGGTTGCTTAGCAAAGTTTAAGCCCAAGTTCCCTTGCCCTCAGTGCAGTTTAAGCCCAGGTGAGAAGTGAGGCTCACATGGGGAGCACTCACACCTGGTGTTTCCTTGCAGTCCCACTCATGGTACCCCAAGGAGACACACGGGTGGGTGCTGTGAAACCACTGCACACCAAAGACCCTGCACAGCCCAGCAATGCCTCCAGCATCCTGCAAAACCTACAGCCACTCCCCAGGACAGCCTCTCTCAGTCCCTTCTCTCGTCATCCCTGCTTATTGCCTGCCCTTCCTCAACTGCAGGCCCCTCAGTGCTGGGAAGAGATGCCCCATTGCTGTTCTACTTGTGACTCGCTTCAAACCAAACTGCTGCTTTTCCTTCCATCCCTTTATTTGCCTCTCCTTCAGCTGTTCCAATGGTGTAACTTGGATCATAACTGAGCTCTGCAAACCTTTACCTTTTGGGACGAAGGCACCTTTGTAGCTGCTCAGTCTGGACGTGTTCACTCTGCCCTGCCAAGGTCTCAGCGCCCCAGAGAGGCACTGGGGGTGCCCTAATTCCAGAGATCACTGAAACTGCTCCCAGCTTTTATTCATGTACCCAAGCACTGACACGAGGGGTGGATGTGGGGCCGGGTTCTGCTCCCCACTCTGTGCTGGTCCAGAGGGGCCACAGGGCTGGTGAGCTGGAACATGCCACGGGCAGGGGCAGGATCTGACCAGCTCTGTTCAGATGCCTGAAGAGGATTAATTCTCCTTCCCCATCCTTAACAAAGGATGCCTTTCCCTGGGCATCCTGTCCCAGCCCTGCCTTCCCACCACACATGCACTTAGCCTATTAGGATCTCAGCTGATTGCTTTCTTTCATTCTTCCCATACCTTTCACTACAGAAAATGGACTGGTAATACTTCTTTTATCAAAGAATTATGGGATTTAGGACCCAGATTGTACAAAGAGACTTTTGATAGCTGCTGGTAATCAAATCCCAATCGGCAGACACTTCTCTGCACCCTGTTACCAGAGAGGAATAAAGGAAAGGGATTTCTGATGTACTGTTTACTGAGCCCCTGGGAGATAGGATCACTGGGCTATTTCATATTAGAAAAGGAAAGGAAAATAAAACAAGAAAGAAAAAACATGCAGACAAGAGAGGACAATATAGATATGGATAAAAAGAAAAGAAACAGGTTCTTATAATTTTCTTATTGGTTAAGGAGATTCCAAAGCCATTATAGAGGATTAGCAAAAAGGTTAATCTGCTTTAGCTGTTCACTTGTCAAAAGTGAATTTATAGGGTTTGAAAATCCTTCCTATGGTGAAACAAGAAAAAAAATCCCCCTTTCCCTCCTCTGCCCCTCCCTCCTGCAGGCAGCACAAGGTGATGGGAACACTGGAAACCCTACAGCATGGTAGCACCTTCCTCTGCCTTGCCTGTGTGCTGTGGGAGCTCTCGTTTGGCAGCGCTTCTCCCCACTCCCTAGCACCAGTGTGGGGTGGCTGTGATGCTGAGGAAATGGAGGATCAAATCTGAGGGATGTAACCATCCTCCTGCACTCCTCTGCCTTACCTGGGACAAATCCTGGGTTCTTTCACTCATTGGTATTGCCAGCAGTCAGGGCATACCTGGGCCCCTGGCTGGATTTGGGCTTCCAGGCTGATTTCTAAAGCAGAACAGAGATGGAGGCTGCTGACAAATGTTGCCAAAAACTACAGTCTGGGGGCTTTCCATCCCCAAGGGAAGTGCTCAGCCCGGGATCCACATCTCAGTGCCCTCCTGGCCACCCAGTGGAGCCACTGGTGCATGCCAGCTGTGTTTTCCTGGGCTGCCTGTGCCACGACTCATCCAAGCAAAGGATGCACATCACTCACTGCAAACCACTGTGAGAAACAACCCAGGGTAAAAACAATCCTTCAAGACCAAAAACAAGAAACATTTTCTGTGTAGCTGAAATTCAGCGGGATGTGCTAAAACTATGTTTAATAAAAAAACAGAAGTTGTAAAATCATTGGAGTTAGGAGTGAAAGGGGCTTTTGGAGATGATCTTAAAATTGTGCCAATTAGAATTGTTCGACCCTGTGCCAACTAAGATTAAGAGCTCCAATAAACTCATTTTGATTTGATGATAATTACAATAAACATGTCTCTCTCCCCAAAGGCCATTTTATTCCACAGGAAGAAGTGGGATCTCTCCACTGGGTAGCAGTGTTATTACTGATGCTGCCAGTGGATGCTGTCAGTGGTGGTGGCTGGCTGTCAGAGACGGTGTCCGTGGTGGAGCACGTGGGGAACCAAACCTCCTCTTCCGCAATGAACCACGACGGGATCAGACAACTGCTTCACCCTGGAGCATTCCAGTTGGCATTTCAGAGACCTTACACCGCCTCATGCTGACCAAATACCTCTGCGCTCGGCAGGCACCACCGGGATTTCGGAAGTTCTGGGTTGTGTCGCTTTTCCCCGACTACGGAAACAGTTTGGGATGATGATGCTTCTCAACTCCTGCCTTGCAGCCGGCGCTGGTCCCGGTCAGGGTGAAGGAAGGAAGGAAGCGCCGCGGGTCCCGGGCAGGGTGAAGGAAGGAAGGAAGCGCCGCGGGTCCCGGGCAGGGTGAAGGAAGGAAGGAAGCGCCGCGGGTCCCGGGCAGGGTGAGGGAAGGAATGAATGAAGAAGGAAGAGCCGCGGGTCCCGGGCAGGGTGAGGGAAGGAATGAATGAAGAAGGAAGCGCCGCGGGTCCCGGGCAGGGTGAGGGAAGGAATGAATGAAGAAGGAAGCGCCGCGGGTCCCGGGCAGGGTGAGGGAAGGAATGAATGAAGAAGGAAGCGCCGCGGGTCCCGGGCAGGGTGAGGGAAGGAATGAATGAAGAAGGAAGCGCCGCGGGTCCCGGGCAGGGTGAGGGAAGGAATGAATGAAGAAGGAAGCGCCGCGGGTCCCGGGCAGGGTGAGGGAAGCCGCCGCGGGCGGTGCTGCGCCGGGACAGCGCCAGGGGGCGCCGCCGAGCGCGGCAGCGGGCCCGGCTCTGTGGTGCGGCCGCCATGGGCGCCGAGCGGGAGGCGCGGGCCTGCGCTGCCTTCTACGGCTCACGGGGCCTCGCCCCCACGGTGCTCTCCTGCCTGCGCTGCCTGCGGCACTTCGCGGGGTAAGAGGGCGGGCCCCGGGGAGGGAGCTCCCGGTATCCCCCGGTGGCGGCTGCACCGGGAAAGCCCCGGCGTGTAGCGGCCGTGCGTGCCGCGGGCGCGGGTCGGGAGGGAGGCAGGGAGGGTGGGCAGATCGATACCCAGCGAGGGGTTCGAGCCGCGCTCACGGTGCTCCCCATTCCCTTCCAGCCTGCTCAGCAGCAGCAGGGCTGCAGGTTTTAGGGTTTTCGTGCCCTTCTGCCCACCAAGGGTTTGCAAGGCGCTGGGCTTTGAGGGTTTCGTGTAGCTCCCCCCTGCCTCCGCCCCTCCGTCCCCGCTCCAGGGCAGTGCTGAGCGCAGCTGGGAGAGAGCAGCGCCGCGGGCTGGGGCGCCCCAAGCCCGGATCCCACCAAGTCGGGCTATTCCCCCGCTACAAACTTCACCGAGCCGGGGTGTCCTCACCCCTGTCCTTGTCCTGTTCCAGGAGCACTGCCAAGAGATGCAAAGAGAAGCACCTGGAGGAGGCTCTCCAGCTGACACGGGCGCTGAGCGAGGGTCTGCAGGCGCTGGGGGAGGCAGAGGCACGACCCCTGCTCCGCTGTGTCCTGGCTTTCCAGATGGAGGCAACCAGCAGCTGCAGCTCCTTCCAGAAACTGGAACAGGTCTGTAAGGCTGGGCTGGCTTTGCCCACTCGTGGCACAGCCCTGGAGCTGTCTGCCATCCTTAGCAGCAAAGGGGCTCAGAGGTGGTGCAGGCTGCCCCAGTAGCCCTTGGCAGCGGTGTCTCCCAGGGGTCTGGGCAGAGCAGCTGACCTGGGGTGTCTCTTGGCAGATGGTGACCCAGCTGGCAGTGGGGAAGGAAGCCCTGTTGGCCCAGGAGGTGGACACGCTGCTGAGTGGCCTGGCACTGCAGGGAGAGGTGAGAGAACCCCAGCTGTGCTATGGCACTGGCTTTCATGGGGACTTGTCTGGAGACCATGTGTCACAGAGACCTGGTTTGGGCTGCCTCCAGTCCTTCAGTTCACTTCCCATGATTCTGGGGATTTGCCCTTGCTTGCAGCTGGCAACACGTGGCTGCCTATTACACCAGCCCTTTGCTCATCCTTGGGGCAGCTTCTGGCACTGGCAGAGCCCTCCTGCCCAAGGCACTGAGCCCCAGCATGTTGTCACACAGGACAAACTATCCTTCTGTCCCTGCAGGTGCTGTCTCCTGAGGACCTTCAGTCAGGTCAGCCTCTGTTCCTTACCTTCCGGGGTTTTCTCCCAGCTCACACCACGAGTGCACAGAACATTTCCTGCCAACCCCAACTGGGTCCTGTGTGCTCATGGGAGGGGAGCAGGGATCAGCCAGATCCATGTGATCTCTGCAAGGTCCCAGCAGCATCCAGCTCTGCCCACCCACAGCTGGAAACCAGACAAGCCAAAGCATCCCCTGCATCCCAGCCCCTCCTTACCTCACTCACCAACGCCCTTGGCTGAACTGGGAGCAGGAGGGCCGGGGGCTGATGCTGTCCCCTTGCCTGCAGTGTCCATGTTCCTGGAGGAGAGCAGCCTGGGCCGGCAGCACTGGCGGCAGAACCTGCCCCTGCTGCTGCAGCGCCTGGCCAGCACCCTGCGCTGGGTGCTGCAGGGCCAGCCCACACCTGGCAGCACCTGGGGCTACCTGGTCATCAAGGTAAGAGCCACCCTGGGCAGGGGGGAGGGATCAGTACCTGCAGGGACAGGCTGGGCACCGGCAGCAGTGTCCAGAGGGATGTAACGCTGCTTTGAATGGCTGTTCCTGGGGCATTGCTGCTTTTCCAGAGGTAAGGAATACTGATCATCCCTCTGGCACCTCCTGCTCCTCCAGGCCTGCCTCCAGGTCTTCCAGGTGCTGCCAAATGATGTGGCTCCCCTGGTGTGGAGCACATCAGGAAAGAGTGAGACCCTGCAGAGCCTCTTGGGACTGCTGCTGGAGGTGGCTTGGGGGAAGGTGGGTACGGCCCTGGGAGGGGTGGGGCTGCCTGTCCCAAGGAGCAGAGCAGTGCTGTCCTTCCCAGGTGCTTTCCCCATTCCCCTCCCCAAGGCAAGCCTGCAGAGACAGCTCAGTGTCATGTCTGAGAGACCCCAGCAGCTGTTTGCAGGGGCAGTTAAATGTGGTTGGGGTTTCAATGGTGTTTTGAGTTGTGCCTTTTCCTCCCTGTGAGTCCAGGCCCTGAACAAGGACACGAGGCTGCTGGCAGGCACAGCCCTGAGCATGTTGGTGAACACGGCCCCCCAGGCCCAGCATGGGGCCAGTGCAGTGCTGACCCTGTTCCAGCTCCCCAGCCGAGGTGTGTGCTCCATCCTGAGCTGAGGAGGGCCTCTGGCAAAGGGTGACATGCGTGTCTGGGTGTGAGGGGGCAGAGGCTGGTGCCAGGCTGGACTCTGCTTTTGTGCCTCTCTCGGGGTCTGGGAGCTCCCGCTGTCTCCAGCCACCTCCCATGGATGTTCTGGAATGAGCCATGGCAGTTGCTCTCAGAGCAGCATTTGGGTTTGCCACCTTCCTTTCATCCAGTGGAGCCATCTTCCAGCAGGCACTGGGGAGCTGAAGTTTGGGGAGCTGGTGGTGGAAGTGCCCCCTGTCCTGGAACCAGATGGGCTGGAGAAGCTGGTGCTTACCAGAGGTGTGCTGACGTGCTGCAAGACGGACATCCTCTGCTGCCAGCTGGAGGGCCTCCCCCACGAGGTAGGAGAGCTCCAACCTGGTGGACAGGGCTCGAGGGAGCCCTTGGAGAGGGCTGGCAGCCGCCTGTGGTGCCTGCAGATCCCTGGGGGATGAAGCCAGGCTGCACCCCTGCACACCAGCAGCTCCATGCATCCTGCTGAGCACAGCCATTGGCTGAAGAGCTTTTTCCAAAGACATCCCAGCAGCGATTTCTCTTTCCTGGGGGGCTGGGAAACAAAGAGATGCCAAAAGCCCCTACACAAGCAAAGCAGTGTTCATGCTTGTTCCCATGGCATGAACTTGGGGCTGTCCCTGCAGAGCACAGCCTCATCTCTGCCCAGCTCAGCCTCTCCCAAGTCCTCACGGACTGAGGACTCCCACGCAGGGAGCAGAGGTGCTTACAGAGCAGAGCTGCTCTGTAAGAGCAGGAGAACCAGGCAGCATTCTCCTTGCCTGTCTCATGGCAGGGTTTTCTCCCTGGAAATTCTGTGCCTGCCCTCTCCCTGAGCTGCTGTGCCCCTGCAGGCCTGCCTGCTGCTGGACGTGGTCTTTCCTGCTGTGTGTGCCCTGACCAGGGAGCAGAAGGACTGCCACTACTACTGCTTCCAAGGTAGGAGATGGTGACCCTGCCATGTGGGGAGGGCTGGGAAGATGCTTCCCAGACAAAATGCTTTTCTGGGTCTTGGTAGCTGGTTTGGAAACTGCTATTAATTTCTGTTCCTGCCCAATGGACAGTTGCCCTCTTGGGGTCTTGTGTACATAACAGGGGAACTGCTGCCCCTGCACACAGGGTCCTTAAGGCCACAGCCTGTGCTGGCCCTGGTGCAGGTGAGTCTGGGGGAGGGCTGCAGCAGAGCTCTCTGTTTTGGCAGCCTGTGCGCTGTGGCTGCAGCGCCTGCGGGAGGGCCTGGCTGCTCTCTGGCGCCTGACGGGGACCCGCGTCCTGGCCCAGGACACTGAGCTCCTCCAGGAGCTCACCCAGCTGCTGTGGAACAACGCAGAGACCCCGGTAAGGACACAGTGCCAAAGGGCACCAAATGTGGCAGCCAGGAACAGCTCTTCCTTCACCTGGCTCAGCTGCTGTTCCCAGCCCATAACACATCCCTGCTGTTCAGTTCCATCAGCCAAATAGAATCCCTTGCCTGCAGCTGCCAGGGCAGGGGCAGTCACACTGCTGAGGTCAGGGCATTTGTCACACACAGGCTCTAAAGAGCCATGTCCCAGTGCTTCACCTGCCACAGGACAGCAAGACACAAGAGGGAGCCCACCCTAAGCCCCCTGTTTGTTGTCCTTCTCCCACAGGTGGAAGGTGTGTCTGAGTTCATCCACAGCTCCTTCCAATTGCTCCTGGAGATCTACCACCTGGAATGCCAGCACTTCCAGGACCAGGAGAGACCCCTCTACCAACAGATGCTGCAGAGGGTGATCTCAATGCCCTGGCAGATCAAAGCAAGATATGTGCCCCTGTGTGCCATCGTCCCCTACATGGGCAGCCAGCAGGTACGGAAGGCAGGGGTATGGAGAGTCTTGGTGCCAGGTGGCTCTGCTGCTGAGGTGGCACAGCCTCTGTCCACTGCCTGTCGCCTTCTACCCAGCTCAGCTGTGTGGGCAGGGAGCCTTCCTACCCAGAGGGGCTATTTTAGCATCCCTGGGGTAGTGAGCTACAGCAGTGCATCCCTGGGGAGTGCCAGTGGGAAGGGAAGCTTTGCCTGTCAGTGCCCACCAAAAGCAGCTTTGAGGTACCGGAGATGCTCAGTGCCAGGGGTGACTGCAGTGTGGCCTGTACCCATCTGTCTTTCCCCCATGTGCAGCTTTCAGCCTGACAGGGAGATGAGGTCCCCTGCTTTTCTCCCAGGTGCTGGATGCCTACCCGGACCTGCCACAGCATCTCCTGAGCTGCCTCTCCACCAACCACCTGTGTCCCGCTGCGGCCGAGGCCTACAAGGTGCTGGTGCGGCAGCAGTGCAGCGAGTGGCGGGGTGGGCAGCGGGACACAGAGGAGGCCCTGGCAGAGCAGTGGGCGCTGCGCTGGCTCCCCCTGCTCTCCCAGGGCCTCTGCTCTCCCCTGCCCATCCTGCAGAGCAACAGTGCCAACCACCTCCTCACCTGGACCCTGCGGCAGCTCCCGGCCACCCAGGCCCTGCTGACCGCCCAGTTTGGCGGCCAGGACACGATGTCACTGCGGGCCTGGGTGTCGGTGCTGAAGGCACAGAAGAGTGTGGCAGGGGCCCTGCCGCTGGGGGAGGAGGCTCTGGAGCGGCTCTGCCGCTGCCTGGGCACCCGCGAGGAGGGTGTTCGGCTGGCGGCGCTGGGCCTGCTCTGCTGCAGCCCCAACACCAACCAGCCCCTCTCGGGCACCGAGGTGCGGCTGCTGCGGGAGTTCCTGCCCCTCAACCTCAACTGCGACTCCTCCTCGTTCCGGCAGCTGCTGCAGGCAGCGGTGAGGAAGGCGCTGGTGCGGCTGCGGGACAGCTCGCTGGCCCAGCTGCGGGGGAAGGCGCCGCGGCGCTCCGGGCCGGCAGAGGGAGCAGAGCAGCTCGCCCAGGCAGTAGGTGAGGCGGGCACTGAGCACCTGCACCACAGCCCTGGGAGATTCACGTGTGCCCGGCATCCCTTGCTGCCATGCTCTCTGCCCACAGGCTTTGTGGAATGGCTGCTGCAGCTCAGCATCGCCTCCCTCAGCCCAGGCTCCAACTACCAGAGGAAGAAGACGGCTCTGCTCCTCCTGGCTGCTATTTTGGAGACCTGCACAGACACCTGGAGCCCTGACAGGAAGAAAGGCCAGCCCCCACGTGAGTACAGGCAAGCTCCCTGGAGTATCACCTGCAGCTGTGGGGATACTCCCAGCCAGTCCCACCCCACCGCCCCGTGTCCCCATCACAGGGACCATGGCCACGCTGCTGAGCTACGCCAGGCAGAGAGGCTGCTGGGACTTCTTCTCCCAGCCCAATTTGTTGGCACTGCTGAGCTGCCTGCAGGACAGCACTAACGAGGTGAGCCTCATAAAGCCAAAGGGAGGTGATACAGATGCCTGCCTTGGCCTCCAGCAGGCTCAGGGGAGAAGCCCACCATGGTTCCCATTCTCCCATGTCCCAGTTTTCCCCATGTCTTCTCTGTCCTGGCAGATCAGAGACTTGGCCTCGGAGCTGCTTGTCCGCTACTTGCCTGCCACATTCCCTGAGCCCATTGCCCTGGCTCTGTTCCAGCTGGCCCAGGACACCCTGGGCAGCCCCCGAGTGCAGGAGGCTGAAGCTGGAGCTGTGCTGATGAAGACCATCCTGCAGAAGTATGAGCTCCTGGCATGCCCCTCTCTCTCCCTGTGGTGGCACAGGAACCTCCAAGAGTGTGTTGGCAGCACTGGTGCTTCACCAGTCTGTGGTCACAGAGGGGGTTTGCAATAGCCTTGCAGTGGGCAGCTGGGGAGGGCTGAGGTGCAGGAGTCTGCATCAGGAGAGGAAGGGGCTGAACAAGATGGAGAGGAAATGAGGAAGGAGAAGAGCAAGATGGGCAAGAAATTCCCTGGTACTCACAGCAGGATCTGCCTGTTGCCCCAGGTCAGACAGTGGCACCATGAAGAGCCTGTCCCTGGAGGCTGAGGCAGCCCTGACACTGCCCAGCCAAGGGCTGTGCTTTGCCCAGCACCTGCTGCACGTGCTGCAGGCCCAGTACAAGGTGGCACACCAGGACCTGCTGCGGGCAGCAGCTACCGCGCCGATGCACGGTACGGCCCCAGCTGGGCAGGGCAGGGCAGGGCAGGGAGCAGCTCCTGCAGCAGCTGCCTGGGACCTGGAGCAGCCCAGAATCATGGCAGGACTCCGGCCACAGCTTGTTGCTGGTGCCACATCCTTGCCTTGGTTTCCCTGTTCTGGCACTGCCCCTGCTTTGCACACCCCTCACCCAGGGCCCTGTTGACTCCCCTGCCCCTGAGCCACGTCAGCCACGGGCTCAGGCAGCAGAGGCAGGGCTGTGCTGACAGCACATGAGCAGAGCTGGGTGTTCTGCAGGAGCCATCGCAGCCCTGCGCAGGTGTCTGCTCCAGGTGCCAGAGGTGGCCGTCTCCATGCAGGCAGCAGAGTTGGTGCAGAGCTGGCAGGAGCTCCTCACCTGCCTCGTGACCACAGTGAGAGACATCACCTCCCTCCTCCTGGGGGCTCTGCAGAGCCAGCAAGGCCCTGGTGCTGATGAGCAAGGTAAGTGTGTCCCCATGGCGGCAGAACCAGCCCTGGAATCCATCCCTGGGAGCCACTGACTACTCCATCACAGTCATCCCTGGCCCAGCAGCCCTCCAGCCCCGGGGGAATGCACTTTGGGGTCAGTTCCTCTAGCAGGGGACCATTGTGGGGCTGGGCCTGGCTTTGGATCCCTTTCTCAATTCCATGGGAGAACAGGAGCACTGGAGTCAAAAGACTTCCAGGAGCAGTGAGGCACCTGCCAGATGAAAACAGTTGGGCAAGAAGGGGCTGGCAGAGACCTTACAGGCCTTGGAAAGAGCAGTGGGAAAAATGCAGCTGCATTCCTGAGTGGGGCATGTGGCAGGGTAGGAGCCATTGCCAGTTGTGTGCATTCTGACAGGGGACTACAGGTCTTCCCAAACCCCAGCAGCATCCACCTCCCACTGCCCTACACCCTGCTCAGACCTGGCTTTTCCTTTTGCAGCTGCTGCCCCATCATTTGCAGAGATGGGCAATGCCATTGGCTCCCTCATCATGCTGGGGAAGGGCCAGGGACAAGAGGAAGAGGAGGGTGACTCAGTCCTGCTGTCAGAGGAGCACAGCCTGATCCTGACGTGCTGCTGGGTGTCAGTGAAGGTGGGGAATCCTCCCTATGGAACTGGGACAGGGGCAGCCCAGCATGGCACCCGTCATCCAGCCTACCCCAGCTTCACCTCCCCCTGGGCCATTCGCTGGAGATGAACATGGGAGAATTTCTATCCTTACTTCAGTGCTCTCACAGATGTCCTCACACCCTTCCAGGAAGGCTGCAGCTAGCAGGCTCCCAAAAGCAGCCCCCTCTCTGCCCTAATGGAGCCCAGCTTCTTCCCAGACACTGACAGTCCCCTGCTGTGGCACAGCCAGGCTACCTGGCTTGCAGCCCTGCTGCCACCCATCCCAGCTTCTCCTCCTCCCTGCCAGTCCTGCTGACCTTCCTCTTCTTCCCAGGAGATTGGGCTGCTCCTGGGGGGCCTGGCTGAGCTGCTGCTATCCCCAGCACTGCCTGCTGAAGTGGGGCCCCTCCTGCCACTCCCCACCCTGCAGATGGCCACCAGGGTGTTCCAGGAAATCCTGCTGCGGTGCCGGCACTGGGTAAGGGCAGATCTGGCCCCTTGGCCATCCCTGCAGCCCTGTCCCTGCCCTGCCATGCTGAGGGGGAGGGAGGGTGAGTGCAGTGGGGTAGGGTCTGCTGTGGGGCAGGACGTGGGGATGGCTAGAAGTCCCCTGGCTGGGATCCCAGTGCCAGACCCTGTCACGTTCCCACACCATAATGTCTTGTCACTTGCTCTTCCCCTTCACAAAGAGTTTTCTGGGGGCATGGGAGGTCTGGTGGGTGCAGCCTTTGGGGTGCTCATCCTGACACTGCTCTGCCCCAGGGAGCAGTGGAGGGCTGCAGCATGGGCTTCACCAAGTTCTGTGCTGCACTGCTGAAGCACCCAGATCCGGAGCTGCAGGCCATCCCACGGGCTGTGCTGGAGCAGGTACAGTACTCATGGTGCCTCTTGTTTCCCCAGGGAGCTCCAGAGGCATTTCTGCACTCCCTGGGGCAAGCACCCTCCTGGCAGCTGAGATGCTGGTGCCCTCCTGGCAGGGCAGCTGCAGGTGTCAGGTGACAGGTTTCCAGCCTTATCTCAGGTGGATTTTGTTTCTCTCTCAGGGCTTGGAAGCACTGGGTGGGCCCCGGAGCAGCTCGATCACGCGCCGTGCTGCCGGCTTCCCCATGCTCTTCCTGTGCATCGTCAGCGGGGAGGCCCCGGCGCAGGCACGGCCCCTCCTGACCCGCTGCATCCAGACCCTGCTGAGCCTGGCTGCCACGGCACTGCCCCAGGACTGGGACCAGACCCTCGACCTCCCGCAGGTCAGTGTGGTGTTCCTGGCTGATGGAGCCCTTTTGGGGACAGGGTGATCTGTGCTGGGTCCCCTAAGCTGTGCCAGGTACCCAGTGTGGGACCGTGAGAACTCGAGTGAGCAAAACCCCCAGCCCTGGTCGTGCTGTCCAGCCTGGCAGCCTGGGAGCTGATGGCCTTTTGGCTCCCCTGTCTTTTCCCACCCTCTTCCCTTGGCATGGTAGCATGAGCCCTGTCCCCACATGGTGCCCCTGTGCTCTCCCCAGGTGTGTGCCCTCCACGTGCTGCAGACGCTGGTCCGCGGGGCGGGGCTGGGCGGGGCAGTGCTGTGCCACGCCACTCCCATGATGGCCCTGGCACTGCGGGGCCTGGGCTCGCCCTGCTGGGCCATGAGGAACGCGGCCATCCAGCTCTTCAGTGAGTACTGACAGAGAGAGAGACATCCCACCGCCCCCAGGGCTCAGAGCCTGTGTGGGGTGAAGTGCAGGGGGTTGGCAGGGTTGGATGGGACCTGACACTGCCTTCTCTGTCCCTGCAGGTGCCCTCACATCCCGGCTGCTGGGACAGCCATGGAGCCACAGGGACGGCTGCCCATCAGAGGGGCTGAGCCTGCACGCCTTCCTCGGGCAGCACCCAAAGCTGGGCACTGTGCTGCTCGGAGAGCTCAAAGTGGCCACAGCACCAACATCAGGGGGGCCCCGCCTGCACCCTGCACTCCATGCCATCCTCACCCTCTTGGCCCAGCTGCAGCCTGGCGCTGACATTGCTGGCAGGTATGGGGGCAGTGGGGATGCTGTGTCTCAGCCAAGAGCTCATGCAGTCGGAAGGGCTCCCATGGCCCTGGCTCTTGTGAGACTTTACTCCAGCCAGAGCATCACCACATGGTGCCCTTTTTGCTCCACAGTCCCTCTGCTCCCTTCCTGGAGCCACTGCTGGGGCTGGCAGAGAGCCCCATCTACGCCGTACGAGCGATGGCTGCCAAGGCTCTGGTGCCCGTTGTGGCCCCTCCCCAGCGCTGCAGGCTCCTCCTGCAGCTGGCCCGGCAGCTCCCTGCAGCACCCGGGCAGATCCGCTCGCACAACGCCGTCCATGGGCACCTGCTGCAGATGCAGGCACTGCTGGGCTGTGCCAGGGGCACCGGGGGGTGAGTGTTCCATGCTGCCTCCCCAGCTGGGCTCACCCTGTGCCAAACGCAGCCTTTTGGCCACAGAAGTGCCCATCTTGGCGCTTGCCCCGTGGTGAGGCTGTGTCTCCACGCAGGCTGTCGGCCGAGGCGCTGCACCCCGTGGCTCTGCAGCTGGAGGCACGGGGCTGGCTGCTCACCCCTGCCCAGCGCTGCCCCCTCGTCCGCGCTGCCTTCCTCCAGGTCCTCGCCCTCCTGCCCGCATCCTTCAGCCCTGGCTTCGCCCAGTACATCCATGACACCATCAGCACCGAGCTGGGCAGCCTCCTGCAGGGGGGAAGATCAGGCTGTGCCGAGCCACAGGTACTGTTTCGTGCCAGGAAGGTCACGGCCGTGCCTGACTGGCAGTGAGCCTGGGCAGGGACGGGGGGAGCCATCGCTCCAGGCTGAGCACTGGAAGGGGAATCCTGGTTTTCCCTGCAGGTGGGCTCAGCCATCCTCCACCAAACCATGGCCCACTTTGTGTGCAGCGAGGCAGCCCGGCTGGCAGACAGTGAGCGCATTGCTGCTGTCTGCTCACTCCTACAGCAGCCAAACCCCGACATCCAGCTTGCCATCCTGAGCTGGGTGATTGCTGGGGAGGGAGGATCGTGCAAAGAGGTGGAGAACGCTCTTGGGCTGACATTGCTGGTATGATGGGGTTTAAAAGGCACCAAGTAAAGCTGGGGGGCCCCAGTGCACTACACAGATCCCATTGCTGAGAAGCTTGGTGCTCCCCAGGCTGAGGGTGCATGGGTGCAGGGCACTTGCCTGGTCCTGCAGTGCTAGGACCACTAACCATGTACCTTCTTTCCCATTGTCAACTAGGAGAGCTTGCAGTCGGTGCTGCAACAGAGAAGGGACAAAGAGTTCCTGAGATTGTACCTTGAGGCTTTGCTGCATCTTTACAGAGATCCCTCATCATGGTCCCAGGAAGCTTCCAGTAAGCTCCAGGGCTCCTCAAGATCATGCCTGGAGATGCTGCTGCACATGGTGGAGGCTGAGTGTCCTGGGCCTGATCTCCTGTTCCAGGCACTGTGTGCTGCCAGCCTGCTGCTTGCCCACCAGTAGGTCCTTGCTGCTGCTGGGGGGCTGCCCAACTCTTCCAGCAGATTCTTCCTTAGTCCTTACTAGAAACAGCCCTGACTTCCCTCCCATAAATCACAGCATTGCACCTGGCTCCTGCAGTCTCAGGCCAGCCGGTGACCTTTGGTCCCCTAATGGAGCAGCAAGGTGTGCTTGAATTCGCTCTCCTTCCCTGGCCTTGGCAGGTGTGGGGACGAGGACGTTGTGCTGGTGGAGCGCTGGTGTGCGGCGCTGGAGGAATGCAGCCGCTCCGCCTGCTCCGAGCTGCTGCGGCTGGCGGCCGCCCGCTCCCTGCAGCTGGCAGGGCCCAGGATGGTGCAACCATCCCTGCGTGGTTCCTGCTCCCTGCAGCTGGCAGGGCCCAGGATGGTGCAACCATCCCTGCGTGGTTCCTGCTCCCTGCAGCTGGCAGGGCACAGGATGGTGCAACCATCCCTGCGTGGTTCCTGCTCCCTGCAGCTGGCAGGGCACAGGATGGTGCAACCATCCCTGCGTGGTTCCTGCTCCCTGCAGCTGGCAGGGCCCAGCGTGCTGCAGCCATCCCTGCATGCTGCCCGTCCTTCACTCATCCCCGTGGCTCTGAGGTAGGTCACTCAGCCCATCTCTGGGGGTGGCTGTGCTTGCAGCACTGCTCCCTGCAGCCCCAGCCCCAGCCTGCTGCAGGTTAATGGACTCTGCTAAAGGTGCCCCCTGCAGAAACTCAAGGGTGTTGAAGAAAACCCCGCTCATTGAAAAATCAGTGGCACTCAAGAGCTCAGAGCCTACAAAAAAAAATGTGTGGGTGGCATTTTAATACAAGCAGCCAGTCCATTATGAGCAGCAGATGGCATGGCTGAGTCCCTCAATCCCCAGCACAACCCCTACCATCCAAAGCTTTTGGGTGGTGGCTGTGTCTTTCACAGTCCAGGCAAAAAGTCCCTCAGAAAAGCATTCGCCTGAGGTCTCATCCTCCCCTCCAAGCAGGCTGGGATGCTTTGGGGCATGCAGTATGCTTCCCTTCCCTTCTCTTCCCTTTCCTCAGGCTGATAAACATGGCCATTCACCTTCTGCAAGATGAGGAGCGGGAGGTCCGGCACGAGGCCTCAGGTTTCGCCAGCCTCCTGCGGCAGAGCCCAGAGGAGCTGCTCCAAGATGGCTGCATCTTTGTGCAGGACAATGTGGGGCTCCAGAGCCTCCTAGAGCTCCTTCTGGGAGAGTTCGGGGAGCACCCTGAGACCTTCAACTCACTACTTCAACACATCCCCATCTTAGATCTCAGGAGTGTTGTGGAGGAGCTGGAGGCCAACAAGTGAGTTGCTGGAGCTGTGGACTGGCATGAGGGAGTGTGGGGTACCATGGGGCCAGCCCTTGGCTTCACTCACACCTCTGCTTTCCCCCCAGAGCTGCCAGCCTGTACAAGGAGGATGAACCCAACGTTTTTGCAGAGCCAGCTGTCCTGGCACAGCAGCTGCTCCCTGTCCTGGTGCAGCTCCTGGAGAAGGCTCCCACTGGCAGCCCAGTCCATGCCTCAGCTCTGCGGTGGCTGGAAGCCACAGGCCCCGGTGTGCTGAGGGACCTGCAATACTGCAAACACTGCTGGAGCCAAGGTATGGTGAGCGTGGAGTGCCTGGGACAGGCAGTGTCCTTGTTCCCAGGCCAGCTCTGCCCAGGGGGACCCTGCCACACTCACGGCTCCTTCCCTGCTCTCGCACAGGTCCTGCTGCCTGCTGGGGGATGAAGGCGCTGGGCTGTGCCAAACTCCACACAGCCCTGGCCGTGCTGCTGGTGAGGGCCCAGCTGGTGGCACAGGTGCTGCAGGTGCTGGGGGAAGGTGCCACCACCATGCCAGGCCTGGGCTGTGGCTCCCAGGAGTTGGAGCAGGAGCTGGAGCTGGTACAGGGGCTGCTGGTGCAGCATGGGCTGGCTCCTGTGCCAAAGCAGGACAATGCACCAGGAGAGCTGGGACCACTGTCAGGGACTGACAGCTCCAGGAATGCAGCAGTGTGACACGAAATCCTGCAGCCATCTCCCTCCATTTCAATGCTTTCTCTGACCAGCAGCCAGGCCTGCAGGTTTGGTGGTGTAACTCAGGGGAACCCCACTCACAGTGTGGGACACACTCACTTTTGTTCCCAGTTTCTGACTCTGCAACTCAGGACTCCAGTACAGCATTGCCTTGGCCCATGTCCATGGCTTCCTTGCCCTCAACTCTGGCTGGCAGGAGGGGACCTGTGCTCCAGAACTCTCACACCCCCTTATGCTCAACTCCCACCACCTGTTTTTTTAACCAGCACTTTGGTCCTTGGCCGACTTGGGCTTTTATCCCAAATAAAGAGGCCAAGAACATTCCCAGTGTTGAAGCCTTTTAATTCCCCTGCCCAGGAGCGTGGTGTGAGAGCAGGCTGCAGGAGCCAGAAATGTCCTGAGGCAGCAAACAGACAACAGGCAGTGCCTGCAGTAGAGCAAGATCCAGCCCTGGCATGGCACGTGCTCCCACCACAGGCTGTGGCAGCACCACCCAAAGCTGGAGCAGGGACCCTACCAGCAAGGTCATGTTGTGCTGGGCGAGGAGTGGGGAAGGACACCACCCAGCCCAGCCTCACTCCTTCCAGTGGGGGCTGCTGAGCCCCATGGCTGGAACTGGGCACCGGCACCATCGCCTGCGTGCAGGCTTTGGGTGTCTGTTTAATTCCTCTCTGCAAAGCCCAGCAGGGCTGAACTGCCCTGCATGGCTCACCTGATACTGCAGCGAGTGAGCTCAGACAAGGGGAAGGATGCTGCCTCCATCCTCACGTTGCTTGCCAGTTGCAGCTTGTAAGTATAATGTCATGGCTGAGCATGACATCGTCACACCATGTCACTGCCACATCGTCTTCTCACCCAGACTTAACTTCATCATGCTGTTCTTCTACCATTTATCACCACACTTCAGCAATTCCCTTATTTTTAGTCTTTATAAGAAGGGTTTTTCCATTCTTCAGCAAAATATTTAATGGAAAATGGAGCTGGCACCAAGGGTGAACAGCAAACCTGCAGGAGGGTGAAATTATGAAAGAGAGCACATTTTTATTTAATTCCTCACCTCCCCAGCAAGGAGTGGTGCCATGGGGAGGCTCAGCTCACCTTCCCAGGGTGATCCTACACAAAGATGAGAGCTGGTGGGGAGCAGACACAGCCCTCCTGCAGGCCCTCCTGCACCCATGAGCCCTGGCACCCCACCACAGAAGCAGCCACCCAAAATGTCCTGGAAGGGAAAATCAGTGAGAACTAGGGTGTGCCATTAATAAATACAATTTTTTAAAATCATATATAGTTTTATATATGGGTTTATATTACATATATAATAATGGCAGTCAGGCTAGATGATCATTGTCCATTCCAACAGAGATATTCTATTCTATTTAAATGTTTATTGGACATATTACTGATCCATTTAATAACATGATGGTATACTATAATATTGTGGCATACTTTAACATAGCTTTGTATACAAATATTATAATTAGAATATAAAAGGATAATGCCTTAGAGACAGGGAGAGATGTTCCAGGAGAGATCCCACGGTGGGGATGGCACAGATTAGCACCTACCTGGCTCCTTGCAGGCCGTGTCCGGTGCAGTGGGGACGGCGGTGGGGCAGATTCCCGCGGCATTCCACACAGACCTGTTTGTCCCGCTGCAGCCGGCGGCTCCAGGCGCGCCCGCGGCACGGGGGCCCCACCTGGGTCAGGCGGAAATAGCCGCAGGAGCTGGGGAGGGGGGAGCTGGGGAGGGGGAACGTGGGAGGAGAAAAGAGGGGAAATGGTGGTCGGAAGGTAGGGCAGAGGTTGGGGTGGGTTGTTGATGGATTGGGGTATAAAGGGGATGTGGGTTTGGGGGGTGGCAGAGGGGGCTCGGTTGGGGAGGTGGGAAGGGAAGGCTCTTGGGGGTGCAGAGGGATCCTGGTTTGGAGGGCAGGAAGGATGGTGGTTCTATAGTGCATGCAGAGGGCCATGGTTTTGTATGGGGGTGCAACGGGGCCGTGGTTTGGGGCAGGGAGAAAAGCAATGGCTGGGGGAAGCAAAAAGGCCCTGGGTCTGGGGGTGCGAAGAGGCCATGGCTGCAGGGGGTGCAGGAGGGGCCCCAGCTTTGGGGACGGGGGTTACAGAGGGGCCCTGACCCCACACATACCCAGAGGGCTCCTCCAGCAGTGGCAGCCCAGCTCTTCGCCAGGGATCTCTGAAGTCCTGGCTGAAGGAGTTGGGGAGAATCTTGGCTACCTCTGGCAGAAGAGCAGCTGTGAGGGACACGGGGATGATTAAAGGCACCTCGGGGCGGCAGCACACGGGGACAGCAGCAGGAGGGCAGCAGGCAGCCCCGTTACCTTGGGCCGTCCCGCAGGTCGGGTGCTGCCCCAGGCAGCCGCGGCGCTGCTTGAGGTCCGGACAGGGATCGCCGCCGTGCCGGGGCGGCACCGTGACCTGGCGGCTGCGGGCCCTGCTGCCAACCCCGCACGGGGAGCTGCACCCGCTCCACGGCCCCCAGGGCCCCACAGCACAGCCCACCGCTGCCAGGGACCGAGGAGAGGCAAAAGAAAGAGTTTCAGTGTCATGAACAACGGAAAGAGCAGAGCAGGGGAGATGCAGCACAGGGGATGGGGAGAGGGGAGGAAGGGCAAGGGCCAGAGTGACCCCAGCAGCCCCTCTCCCCTGACCCCTGCCAGTGCATGGCCTTTGTGAGCTGCTTCCACAGGACTTTATCGCTGTGTGCATCGCGCTGAGCTGGGACTCTGCTAATCTCCGCGGAGATTAGGAAGGGCTGACTGCTGGAATTGTCAGGGGGCCGTGGCCAGCGTCTGCCTACCCAGATTTGGGTCCCCAGGGCAGGCTGGTTCTGCACTCCCTAAGGCCATGAGCCCTGTTTGGCACCCTCAGTGCAGCTCCCGGTTCCCCTGTCCCTGTGCAAGGCACTGCCTGTGACAGTAGCAGAGGTGACACCGGGGCTTGTCCTGCGGGGTCCCACACTGACCACTCAGGCTTGCAGTGACAGCGCTACCATCGGCTGCAGAGCAGAGGCCACCCCTTCGAGCTCTCTCATTGCACTGGGGCCAGCCTGACATTCAGCATGGAAAAAAGGGGACAAGTGAGACATTGCTACAAACCCAGTCCAGCCAGCATCCCCAGACACATCCTGTTATCACTCAAATTACGAGGCTAATAGCAAACACTCGCCGCCGAGCACGGCAGCACAGGCCAGTGTCCCCAGCCGCGGTCCAGCCGGTGCCATCCATCCCCTCGGGCACTCACCGGCACGGCGGCACGAGGTGGGGTAGTCCTGGCAGCAGTCTCCGGTCCGCTGGCAGTACGAGTCGCAGTAGCAGCGAGCCCGGCGGGTGCCGGGGGCCCAGCACGCGTTGTTCCTGCCGGGGCAGCAGCGGTGCCGGCAGCTGCCCGTGGCTCCCAGCAGGCAGCCGGTGGCCAGCAGGCAGCCGGCCCAGAGCAGCGGGCCCCGCATGGCACCGGCAGCCTGCGAGCCCCGCGGGCCGATGGCTCTGCCCCACTCCAGCGGACACTGGATGAGGAGCGAGGCTGTGCGGGTGGGAGCTCGGCCGTGCCGCACCGCCCACGCGCTGGGCGGGGGGACAAAGCCCGCTCCCTTCTGCTCCACCGCCCCTCGGCTCCATGGCAGGGCAAGGACTTCATACAATTAACCAGGGTTATTAATAAAGCAGCGTGCATGCGACAATACAACGCTGCCTGGGAGCATCTGTGATCAGACACTGCTGGGCGGGAGCTGATGCTCCCCCAGGAGCAGCATCTTGGCACTAAGGGGAGCCCCGTCCCCCACGCACAGGGCAGGAGCCATTATTCGCTGCCCATTCAGCACAGCCCAGACACCAACGCAGCCGCTAAAGCCAGACTGATTTTATTCAAATTGCGAATGTAAAACAGAATAACAATAAAAAAAAAACTAATGCAACCCTCACTGGCTTCAGAGCCAAAAGCCGCAGGTAAACCGTGCCCAGGCTTTCCTCCTTCACCCTCCAGTGTTAAGGCTGAGCTCATCGCTGGCTACAAGAGAGAGGAGGGATGGGTTGAGCCCTGGCTCTTGCACCCCCAGCTCCCTCAGGGAGAAATTTGGCACAAATCCAGTGGGGCCAGCCTGGCACAGGCAGGGCAGGGCTCCAGCCCCACGGCCATGGGTGTTAGTGAGTCAGCGTGAAGCTCTAAAGCTCCAAAAGCTACGGGATCACCTACGGCACCACAGAAAGGCGGCGGGAGGGCGGATGCGGGGAATGTGGCAGAAGAAAAGGGTTTGCACCCCTGGCCGAGGGGCCAAGGCTGCGGCCCGGGGCTGCACCTCCTGCCCCGGCTCGCACGCACGGCTCGGCTGTAAACGGCAGCTGAGGGGGCACCCGGCTCACCCCAACCCCAGCCCACAGTGAGCAGAACTAAAGGCCTGGTGTATGTGCAATTTTGGGCAACTGCTGCTCAGCAGCCCAGGGCTGAGCAGGATCCCCAGGATGGGATGGGATGGGATGTTGCACACCAGTGGTCTTGGTGCTGGCAGGCAGGGAGGGAGGAGGGAGCTTGGGGTCACACCACGGGGTCACTGCTCTCCCATCCCAGGGGGTGCAGGGCTGCTGGGCCCCCTCCAAGAGCTGCTGTGACCCTGCCATGGTTATCAGCCCCATTGTCAGCTTGTGATGTACAGTTTGGCATTGCACCCACATGGCTTGAGGGGGCTCTCAGCACCCCCAAAAGAGCTGCTCCTGAGGCAGTCAGGAGTTCCTGGCTTCTGGGAGCCCCAAGGCCACTGTTAAAGGGACATCTCAGTCTGGTTAACCAGTACACATAGCTCATGTAGGGCTGGGGGAAAGTGTCACCAGGAGATTGGGGTGGGCAGGACGGGGATGCTGGGGGTTGGGATGGTGGGATGCAGCTCCCTCCCTGCTCCTTTCAGCACACAACTAGTAATTTAACTTGCTCCAGAGCCTGTTCCTAAAGATAAAGGTGGCCAGGTTTGGGGTGTGCAGGGCAGACCTGGCCCCAGCAGTGCCGCAGGTGGGTGTGGGTTTGGTCTCTGCTCTCCAGCTGAAGCCCTGCGGGTCACAGGAGGTGGGGGCTGCCTGGCCCGGCCCCTCAGTCCGTTTTCCACACCTTGTCAAGGAATTTGACCACCTCATCGTAGATGATGAAGACGATGGCCACGTCAAGACACACACGGCCCAAGCGAGGCACTGTACCCTTGTAAAACCTGCCAGGAATAGAGAGGGGGCCATGGGGCTGGGTCCCCTCACAGCCCCTTCCCTTCCCATCCTCCCCACCAGCCACCCCCAGTGCAGAGCTTACGCCAGGGGCCCTTCGTGTTTCATGATCTGGTAGGCGCAGTCCCAGGTGTTCTTGTACTTGTGCGCTTCCAGCCCCTGTGGGAAGGGAAAAGCAGGATCAGAGGCCAGAGCCAGGGATGCATCTGGGGGATTTCAGGGGAGAGGCAGAGAACTGGGGGTGTGCCATGAGGAACTGATCTCTCTCCACTGCTGCAGGGCATCAGTCCCCACAGGGATGTCCTCACCTCTGTGCAAACCCTGCCCATGCCTCAGGAGCAATCCCAGACATCTCCCAAACCAAACCTTGCGGGGCATCGTGTGCCTGCCCCAGGGACTGCAGCAAACAGCTCCCAGGCAGGGGGTGCCCCCAGCCTGCTGCAGAGCAGTCCCACACCAGGCCCTGGCACTGTACCTGCATCCTGGTCTTCACCACATCCAAAGGAGTGTTGCCAAAGACACTGGCAGCTCCAGCAATGGCTCCAAACACCCCTGTTATGAAGGGGTTAATGGCCTTGTTGGGATTGTCCCCTAGGAAGGAAGAGAGGGTCAGGGCAGAGTGGTGGTGGGATTCCCACATACATTCCAAAGGGAGCCTGGAAGGAAGGTCCCAGGTTTGGCTGCTTGTGGTTAGGGGGCAGTGCTGAGCTGGGGACTGTCCAGCAGCACCTGCCCCACAGAGCCCACACCGCACTGTGGGGCTCAGGGTAGTGTGAAAATGATGCTCCAGCATTAGGACCCATCAGCCCCAGAAGCTGGTGCCGCCCTACCCCAGTATTCATTTTCCTCCATTCCAAGTGACTGAGCCATGAGAAATAGGAGGTGTGTGGAAAAAAAACCATCCCAGCTCCCAGGGGTGGCTGGGGAGCCAGAGGCACAGCCAGGGTGGCCTGAGGGGCCAAGGGCACCATACCTTTGTACCAGTTCCTGAGGGAGGTCATGACAAAGAAGCGGATGGCCTGGTTTGATCCTTGCTTGAGGACAGTTGCAGTTAAGCCCTGGTAGGTCCCCTTCAGTCCTACAAGAAGAGGGTGTTGGAGGGGAGACCAGCCTCAAGTGGCAGAGAAAATTCTCCCCAGGCCACCTGTCCCAGCCTGTGCCATCCACCACCTCCCACCCTGTCCCCATAGCATGGCAGTACTCAGGGAGTCAGGGTCCCACTTTCCTGGGACTCACCCTGTTCCCGAACGATCTCCCGGACGCCATGGAAGAAACCACGGTATTTGGGGTTGGGAGAGGTCTGGTCATGGATAAACTTCACCTAAAAGGAGATGATGTGCTTGTCCTGGCTGAGGTAATGCAGATGTGATGGCCCCAAGGGCTGGCAGCCACCTCCTGACTTGTTCCAGGGACAGTCCCAAGATCCAAGGGACAGTCCCAAGACCAGAGCCACCCCACGCAGCCAGGCAGCTCTGGGAGAGATCACGGGGGAAGCCTGTGCTCGTGGCCAGCACTGCATTTTGCAAAGGAAAATGTGGGAAACTGCTCCTCCAAGCAGCCATGTGGGCCTTACACTCATAAAATGGGTGACAAGATGGCTTCTGGGAGTGGGGCTCCTCCCTAGAGTGGAGAAGGGGCCAGGGCCACCTGAATTGACCTCCACAGGGCTTTCCAGCATCAGATCCACCCCTACAAAACTGTCTTGGGCAAATGCACGCAGCCCTCAGGACCCCAGAAGTAGGGCATCCCTGGGTTTTGTCCCCTCCCAGCCCAGCCCAGCGAGGGGTGCCAAGGCAGGGGACAGTGGCAGCCACAGCCACCCACCTTCACAGTCTCCATGGGGCAGACCACAGCCACAGCCTCAGCCACGCCAGCCCCCAGCCCGCAGATGAAGCCCCGCGTGCCGTCCAGCCGCCCCTGCTCGTCTCTCATCTGGTTGCTGAGGAACTCAAACGTCCCGAACCTGCAAAGGAGCCACTGTGCCAACCCCTGGGCACCTGGACAGGGGTCTGCACCCCCCTGCTCTGGGCCCAGGAGCAGCTGCACACCCTGTGAGAGGACTCTCCCTCCCTGGGAGACCACATGGCTTTGGTAAAACACCAACAGAGACACCAAGGGCAAAGCACCCCCTTGTTTGCTGCTGTTGGGGGTCCCCCCCACTCAGCCCTTGCCATGGGGGCACGTACCTGACAGCAGCCTTGGGGATGGAGCCGTACAACAGCGAGCTGAGCCCCCGGTACAGCCCCCGGACGCCATGGTCACGGACAGTCTGCTTCACACAGTCCCCTGCGGCAGAGCACAGTGGTGCCGCTGTCACCCACCACGCCGAGGACCACCCACCACTGCCCTGCCAAACCCCCAGCACCAGCCAGGCTCCCCAGGAGCCCCAAACCCAGAGAGGGGCTGCTCACCAATGCCCTTGTAGCGGGGAGGGTTTGCCTTCTCATCCAGCTGCAGCTGCGTCTTCACATACTCGGTGGGGAATGTGATGCAGATCTCGATCCCTCCAGCCAGGCCACCTGCATGGGACAGGAAGGGACACTGAGGCAGGAGCAGCATTGTGCCCATTCACTGCCACATGGCTGCTCCCAGGTCCATGATGGCTGAGCCTGGGACCTCTGGCAGCCAGGTCTGGGCTGGGACATGATATCCCTGTCCTCACCAAAACCCTGAGGACTCCACGCAGCAGCAGGGCCCTGTGCCAACCTGGTGCCTTGCATGGGCATCATTGCCCTGCCATGGCAAGAGCTGTCAAGGAGACTGGACAAAGGGGTGGGAAAGCAGGGCAAAATACCACACCCATGGCTGCCTATTCGGTGTGCTGCCCCTCAAAGGCACCTCTCCCTCTCAGGAGCCTCGCACCTCCAGGTGAGCTGCCAGCACTGGGATGTACAAACCCAGCGGTGCTGAGGCAGGCCCAGCACCACTGCCCACACCAGCAGGAGCTCATTTGCAGCCCTGGCTGTGCTGGCAGGAAGCACAATTATCATCAAGCCTGTCTGGCTGCCCCGGGCTCCTGCCGTGGCGGCTGCTGGGCACTGATTACACTGGCTGCAGCCTTTCCTGATGGCCTGGGCAGCAAGGGATGGAGCCCTTGCAGCTGGACCCAGCTGTGCTGGGGGAGCTGGGCTTGACCCATCTGGCCACAATGGATCACAAAGAGCAACAAAGCGTGGCCAGGTCCCGCCGAGCAGCAGGAGCCCTTTGTGCCAGCAGCACCAGGGGAAGCACTGGCCTGAGCTCCCTCAGGTCTCACAGGGCCAACCCTGAGCTCCCTCAGGTCTCACAGGGCCAACCCTGAGCTCCCTCAGGTCTCACAGGGCACCAGGAGAAAGCACCGGGCTGAGCTCCCTCAGGTCTCACAGGGCCAACCCTGCTCCGCCCAGGACAGGGCACAGGGCGCTGCTGCTGGAGGCAACACCACCCTGAGCACCCCGAGGATCTCCCTGCTCCTTGCCCAGGGAAGGTGAATCATGCTCCAGCCCATAGGCTGGGGTGCAGTGTGTGGTCAGCTCCCAGCTGGAGCTCCCAGTCTCCTATACAGCCTCCAGTAGTTCCTCCAGCCTGGCCATGGCCCTGGTGTGACTCAGCAGGCCTGTGGTCCCCACTGCCAGGTTTGGAGGCCCACCATGGCCCAGGGGACACCCCAGCAGGGAACACACTGCCTCTGTAGGAGGGGCTGGGACTGGGTGCAGTGGTGGTTATCCTGCTCTGCAGTGAAGCACAGGCTGGTGCCACGTGGCACAGTTCTGCTTATCAGCAGCCCCCCAAAGTACCCCCATGAAGGGATGCTGATAGGGGACACCACGGCCCATGGCTGCTCCCTGTGACAACAGCAGGCAGCACCAACTCCTTGGACCTGCAGACTTTCTCACAAAGTCATATTTCTTCTGCATGGCCCTCACACATGCATCTCTCTGGTGTTGCCAGCTCCCCCCTGTCGGTGCCACTGGCAATTGGCATCCTCGGGAGCACTGCTGCCTCCTCTCAGCCCAGTCCCCAGCAGTGGGGCAGCACCCATCTTTAAACAGTCTTAAAGGCACAAAAAGCACCAGGCTGCACTTCTTACCCAGGGAGCCAAGAAGCCAGGCCAGCCTCAACACAGCTGGGACAATGCAAAGCTCAGCTCCGTGCTCACAGAGCACCCCACTCCTCCCACAGGCACGGCAGGGATGGGGACACCGTGGCACTGAGTGCCCAAGGCAGGACACGCCAGCCCAGCTGGGCAGCATCCCGGCCCCTGGGGACGGGCGTGAGGCCAGCCCAGCTCTGCCACAGCAAACAAAGGCTCCTTGTTTCTTTCCCACTGTGTTCCCAGGGGGCTGGAGCTGCCCAGCCCAGCCCAGCCCAGCCCAGGCAGGCTCCCCTCAGGAGGCAGTGCTGGGTGACCACTGCCAGCCCTGACGCCCCCGTGCACCCGCTGCTCTGGGGGCATGGAGGAAACACAGAGCCAGCCCACGGCACTGCAGCCAGCCAGCAGCTCCCCTGGGGCATCACAGGAGGACAGGCACCATCCCCAGGGTCCCCAGCACACCCCTGCTGCCCCCTCGACCCTCTCCTGCCCTTGGCGTGTCCGTCAGAGGGACAGACACTGCCGGTCCTCTGGCAGGGGGGCTGGTTGAACGCTCATTTCTCCTGCAAAGACAAACAGCTCCTGCAGGAGCAGCTGGCAGGCCCCAGAGAGCAGCTCGATGAGGAGCAATGTGGTCCAGCTGGGTGCAACAGTCCCCAAAAAGCTGAGCACCAGCTGGCCCCTCTCCACACTGCCACACACCACGGTGCCACCAGCCTTGTGCCACCACAGCCACAAGAACACCCCGAGTGCTGCCAAGGCCACTTCCCTCCCTCCCACACTGCAGAACTGAAGTGCTGGATGTTTTAAGCACCATAAATATTTGTTCTCTCTCGGTCCCCCAGCACCAGCTCCTCCCCCAGCACACCCAGAAGCCAGACAGCAGGGAAGCACCCAGGACAAGCAGCAGTCCAGGGGGCAACCAGAACCTCAGCTCATGGCTGCCACACCAAATGCTACAGGGACCAAATGCTGCACCTCCTGCAGCCTGCTCACAGCCTCAGTGGTCACACTTGCATGCAGGGGAGACAGAGGCTCTGCTCACCACCCCATGGGCAAAGCCATCCCCAGGAGCCCAGCAAAGGAACAGCACATTGTTCCTGGGAACTGGCAGCCTCTGGGGCAATGAGGCTGCCCTAGCCAAGGATGAAGGAACAGGGCACCCGAGCTGCCAGGTCCCCTCCCTGTTCCCCAGTGTTGTTCTGAACTAAAATCCCATGGGAAGGTGCACAGAGAGCAGGGACTCTGGACATACTCCGTGACTTGTGGCAATGTTAATCCATTTTCTTTTGCCCACAGAGAGACAGGGTGGCACAGGCCACCTGCCCTGCAGCTCTCTGGAAGCAAGAGCCATCAGAGGTTCTGCTCTGCTGTCATCTCCTCTCCCCACACAGTTTTACCCCAGCAGTAACCTCATTCTATGCAAATAAATCACCCCACTGCCCACGAGCAGCAGCTTTGTCCAATCCCCTTCCTCTCCAGAGCTGCAGAGACTTTGCAACCTGTTTACCCGGACTTTACACAGCAGCTCCAGCTCTTGCAACACCACGGAGTCAGCAGGAACAGCAGCACTCAGGAGGTGAAAGAGCACTCAGGGCAGCTGAGATGCTGGGCCAAGGCTCTGGCTGCTCGCTGGATGCAGGAGCCAGAGGACAGGGAACGTCCTTCAGGGAAGGTCGCTCTGCCCGGCCCCAGGGAAGGTGCCCCTGGAGGGGGGATCCCACTGCCTGCACAAGGAATGGCTCCCTGCCTGCAGCAAGCCTGCAAGGGCTCCAGCTGCCAGCTATCCTGACATTGCAGGCTCAGCGGGAAGGGAGAGAAGGGAAAAATACCCTGGGCAGAGTTTTCCTAGAAAAAGTTCAGCTTTCCCCGGCAGAGAGGCCCGGGGAGGCCGTACTTTGAGGACACGCCTGCAGCCCTCGGGCACGGCTGGGGAGAGCTGGCAGGAGGGAAAAGAGGGTTTTTTGGGGACAGTGGGAGGGTGCTGCCCCTGCAATGCTCACACAACACGTGATGGCATCAGCACACGCAGGTTCAGCTCCACACACCATCCATGAGCAGCTTCTGGGACACCACTGACCACCCCAACCCAGGGACCCAGCTCCAGACCACGGCAGTGCTGAAGGCGGGAAGATGCAGCTGTGATGGGGAAGACAAACAAAGCCCCAGGACTGACACAAACCAAGGCTGCACAGCCAGGACTGGCACTGTCACTCTCTGCAAACTCCTACCCAGAGGCAAATATCCCATTGAACACCCACTGCCCTGTCTGGGAGCCACTTAGGGGCAGGGGGTGGCACTGGCCCCTCTGCCACTCCTGCAAGTGGCTGTGCCTGCAAAAGCATCCTGCTCCTGCTGAGTGATGGAGCAGCAGGTCTCTGCGCAGCTCTGATGAGAAGTGAGCACCTGGGGAGCAATTCCAGTCTCTCCATTTTAAGAGTAATTTCACATGCTGACATACCAGCACCTGATTTCCATAAAAAAGCACCTTTTAACTTCAGATTCGCTAGGATCCTTTCAGGCCAGAGGAAATTATTTCTAAGGGTCTGGAAGGAAAGCAGCAGAGCTCTCCCAGGGCCCATGGCTGGAGCTTCTCCATTCTGTCAGCTGGGTGGCTGAGGATGGTGGGAAGGCACAAGCAGGCTCTCAGTGCAGGCTGAGCCCTGAGTTCCCCATTCTGGGGGCTCCCAGCCCACGTGCAGCAGGTGCAGCTGGATGGGGTGAGCTGAGCAGCTGACACGGGTGACACAGACCACTACAGGCACAGGATGCAATCCTGCCCAACTCCTGGATGCAGTGCTGACAGTTTCAGCACCCTCACAAGAGGACTTGGTGCCCTTTTAATTTGCCAACATAGCTTTAGGAGCTGGAGAAATAAGGAAGAAAAAACCCCAAGAACAAAAGACCATCAGGCTGCTACACACCACGAAGGCAGAAATGCCCACCAGCAGCTTGTGACAGGTCTCGGCAGCCCAGACTGCTGCCTGCTCCCCTCACCGAGGGACCAACCCCCCCTGGCAGCCATCCAGGCTGCTCTTCACCCATCCATTGCCGTGGAGCAATCCTGCCCTGCCTGCCTGCAGCGGTGAAACGGGTTTGACAGCTCCACCCTCCCAGCACTTCCCACCACGGGCCATCTTGTGAAACTGGGGGCTCAGGAGCAGGCAGGAGCCTCGCTGGGGCTGCAGCTCTCCAGGACAGCTGGCTCTCGGCAGAGCTCCAGCACTGCTGTCCTCACCGGGGCACCTCCTCTGGCCACGGACAGTCCTTCACCACCCATCCACAGCCACATCCTTGAGGAAAACCACCACGGGGGCAGCTCTGCCACCAAAAGTCTGACTCAGTGCTGAGATGGAGAAGGCTGCCTCCCCAAACCAGACTGCCAGAAGTTTAACTGTGTTTTGGTTAGAAGGGAAAAAACATGTCCTGCAACAGGTCAGCAGGCTCAGAGGGTGTCTGTCCCCATGCTGGGTTAGGAAGGTCTCCCTCCCATCTGACAGGGGCAAGGCCAGTGGGGAGCACAGGGGTTCAGCATGCCCAGCAGTAAGCAGACATTCACAGCTGTTTTGGTCATGGGAGCGTGCTACAGGCAGGCTGGTGACAGTCTGAACCCCCAGTGAAACAGAATGGCAAACATGAGAGGTGCCCCTCTGTACCCTGTGCCACTGTGGGTAAACAGCCCCGCGCAAACAGTGCTGCAGATAACGCTACGGATGGGATGAAGCCATTTGTCCTGAATCTTACTGGAACTGTCCTGTTTGAACAGGCTGTCCTTTCACAACTCACTCATTCATCACCTCTTTGCATTTACTTCTCAATATGACAATTAATCATTATTGCAATTTAAACTTCTCAGCTGTGAGTATAATGGCAGAAGCCATTTCCCCATGCTCACAGTCACAGCATCCTCTGCCTTTAGTGCTGATTCCACATTTGGAGACTGCCAGGTTCTTTGTCCTGCTCAAGTCACCTTCTCCCCATTGCCCGGCACACCTCAAGGCCCCAAGTTTGTCACCATGAGCTGCCTCCTGGCCATCCCACCACTTAAGTTCAGACACCAACTTTTCAAGTGTCAAAAACCCTCTTAAGACATGCAACAGGGAGCTGATGTCAGAGCCCAGGGCTGTTGGATGACTCCCCCAGCACAGCCCCGTAGCTGGATGAAGGAGCCATTGCCAGGACTGAGACTTCCCTGGGGACAGGCTTTGATCTCCCAGCCCCCAGCACAGGGGAGTGACCGCTGCACCAAACACTGGAGCACAGAGAGGGAGAAGAGATGGCCAAAAAAAACAATCCCTGCTGTCAAGAGATGACCTGAGACCTCAGGGCACAAGCAGGAGCAGGGAGGCTGCATTGGCATGCACCACACAGCACCAGGAGAGCTGAGAGATGCTGCAACATCCCCAAGCTGTCAGCTCATGGTGCTCATTGTCTCGGGAAGACGGACGATTCCTTCCGACCATTTACATCAACCCAGAGAAAATGGTTGCCTGCAGAATGTCAAGCAGAACTTCAGGCATGTGAAAATCTCAGAAACTCACATTTCAGAGCCCAGGGTTAACCCCAGCTCAAACAGAATCCATTCAGACTAAAGGGACACCCCAATATGGTTTCCTGGCCCTGGGGCTGACATCCTCCTCCCACCAGGAGCCTTGGGGCTCTTACAGGTTTCCACTGCAGCCCATGAGGGCTCCCAGGCAGGCAGGGACTCATTCAAGGCTAGCATGGTCCTTGTGCCCCACTCCCCAAACAGATGATAGCCACAGGAGGCAACTGCAGAGAGAAGCCACAGCCAGGAGTGATGCACTGAGGGCCAGCAGACCCGGCAGGACTGGCTCCCTCCACACTCTCCAGTCTTTCCCCGCAGCTGAGCTTGGCCTCCACCCAGCTCAGCATGAAGGGAGAAACATCCCCTGCTCTGCTGTGAGCACCAGGCATCTATCTCAAAACCAGGGAGTGTGCTGGACTACAGCCATTCACAGCAGCACAACCTCCCTCACACCCTCTCCTGAGAGCAATGGCCCTGGAAATCCAGATGGACTTGGGACTTTTGGGAAAGGAGACCTGCTCTGCAAAAGGCAAGTCTCAGTTTTCACACCCAGTACAGCATTTCCTAAGAAAGATAATATCAAGGATTAAGAAAGAAGAGGAAACTGAAGCTCCAATTACTGCTTTGTTTGGGAGCCTGGGCTCCCTTGCTGAACCCTGCTTCATGCCCCATCCTCTCCCTGCAGTCCCCCTCCCCTGCCCATGCTCCCCCTAGGACCCTGGTGCACATCACTATTATTTGCCAGTGGTACTCAACACCAGGGCAGCAGCCACAACCCCTGTGAGCTCTTTCCAAATCCAGCACCACGTAGGACAACATCCAGGAATTCTGCCTCCCTAGCCAGGCAGGATTAGGTGTAGGTAGAAACAGCAACTGTGCAACAGCCCCCGGGTGAGCAGAGATACCATGCAGAGAGCAAGGCAGCTGAGAGCTTCTCCGTGGGAGGAGCAGACCCCAGGCTTCAAAGGTGGATAGAAACAGAATAAGGCTGTATGTAACTCTGGTGAGGGCAGGCAGAGCCTTTCATCAAATGAGCACTGATAACCACGAGCAAAGTTCTCAAGAGGAGGGCAGGGGTGCGAGGTAAAGACCATTTGTGCTGGGCTGGAAATAGCCCACACTGCAGGCTGACGTGAGCTGACCCAACAGCACCAAAACGAACTGCCAATGTGGCATCCAGAAACCCAGTGAAGGAGCACTCTCAGGATCCCAGAGGTGACTGACGACTCTGGTACCAGCTCTGCCACCAGCACTCCTGTCTCACCACTTAACTGCTTTTATTTCAAGCTTCCCACTGCAGTGTGGCCCTGTGCTGGGAGCACAGTAGACCAGCAGCACTCAGCCCTTCAGGATGCTGGTGGGAGGGACAGGAGTCTGGTGGGCTGTTTGGAAACCACAGCACAAAACAGGAAGGCTGGCTGTGGGAGGCCAGAGAAAGAGCTGGGCTCCCGGCCCACCTGCTAACAGGTTGTTATCCACAAGAAGAGCCCAAGCTGCCTTCATGTGCTCAGGCCACACGTGGCCACAGCAGCATCAGCAGCATTGTCACTGCAAGGTGAAGGGCTACCTTGGCACACAGCAGCTGCTTCGACAAAGAGGGGCCCATTAGCAAATTAATTTTTAACCTTGCGTTTTGTCTGTTGCGACAATTGAAGGAGAAGAGCTCTTGGCAGACAGAGCTTTACTTGCATCTCTTCAGAAAAGAGCCAACCCCAGCCTGTTGAGGTCTGGGCAGCCAAGGGAGCTGTGCCTCCCTGGCAGAGGATCCCAATCACCCACAGGGTCTGGGAGCAGATACACACCCAGGGAGGGATGATGGCTTATTTAACTCCACCAGCACAGGTTGATGAAGCACAGCAGGAACGTTCCATCTTAACACCTCCAGCTCACCAGAACGTAGAGCACACATCCCTGTTGTGCAAACAGATGTCAGATGAGAAACTCTGAGAGCGTCAGCAAACCCCTTAAAGTCAGCAGAGACAACCACAAACAGCACTGCATCCCCCAGTGAGGGGCTGGAGGGCTGAGCAGACCAGGGCACAGGGAGTTAACAGCAGCTTTCTCCCATTTCTGTGGCTCTCTAATACAATTAGATGCTACAGAGGCTTGGCTGGACTTCTGCCCATTAACCAATTACTCTGATTACAGCCTGTGAGGAGAAGACCAGCATCTCAATAGAGTCCTTCTTCTACCTCTGCAAGTCTGCTGCAACCTCTCTTGCAGGAGGCTGATTCTGGTAAGCTGATGATCCTGATTACAGATCTACACAAGATCTATGAAAGTATCCTGGTACATTGGTCCAGGCAGTGACAACCTGATGCTTTCATTGCACATGGACAGCAAGTTGGCAAAGACTGTGAAGGGTGGGCAAAAAGGAAACATCCTGTCCTTCCCATCCTAAAATTGGATTAAATCCTATTTAAAAGACCTTTAAGTCAAGAGGCCTGAAAAAAACCAACCCATTTTGAAATGGGGCAGCAGAGAGGAGGAGCACAGAGCTCCGGAGGAGCCTGGTCTCACCGAAGGGCTCGCTTGAGTGAGAAGTTACCCTCTCGTTGGAGGCTGCCTCCTCCTTGTGCCCCAGCCCTTTGGCCAGGCAGCCGAGTGATGGCAAAGTCCCTTCCCGGAGACGTGACACCGGAGGCTTCGGTACCCTTTGCACGCTCCAGCGGCCGCATCCACCTCCGCCAGTTGCCCCGGTGCTGCGAGGGAGGCCGCCCGCCGGGGCGGGGGCAGGGCCGGGGGCAGAGCCGGCGGGCGCAGCCCCGCTGCTCCCCGCTGCCGCTACTGGAGGCTGGAGCTCTGCCCTTGGAGGGGAGCAGGGAGTTGGACAGACAAACAAAGGCACAATCGTAGGAGGGGGAATTGGCTGGAAAACACAAAAGCTCTAAACATGCCAATCATGTCGAGGCTACGATGGCTCATTTCAAAACAAAGACGCTAATCTCCACTCTGGGAATTGTCCTGCGACTGGCAGGAGAAACCAGGGAGCTAATGAACAGCTACAAAGGAGTTTAACAAGCCTGCGACTGTCTTGGACTCCATTCAGCTCAGAGCTCGAAACAGCCACAAGCAGGAGGCAGAGCGTTAACTCTGCAGTTACTGCTGCCCTCGGTGCAGTTACTGTTCTGATCCCATGGAAGTGGTCAGAACTGGACGGGAAAACACGCCCTGATCCAAGAGACTGATGCTCAGGCACAAAGGAGGGAACAAGCAGCCTTTAGAGGAGCTGTATCAGCGCAGCCTGCGGGACACAGCTGGGGCAGGAACAAACGACTGCTGCTGCTTCAGCCCTGTCCCTCAACACCCTCGGGGGAGCATGTGGGGCCCTTGCTGCCACCAGCCTCTCCCATCAGTTCCGCTCCCTCCTGAACACCGCTGAACCCCCGAGCGCCGCTCGCCCCGCGTCATGTCCGAGCCCACCAGCAGCTTCCCGGCCGGACCACCGGGTGCACAAACAGCCTGGCAAGACGCTGGGGTCTCCGCGGACAGCGGGAGCCCGCAGCCAGCGTCCAGGCTCGGGATGAAGCTGCAGGAGCTCCTCGGCTGTGGCTGAAGGGAAACCCCGGTCCAGCGGGGTCGCCTTCCGCGGGCAGCGGGAGAGGGGCGGCAGTCCCGGGATGGAGCAGCACCTGCGGGAGCGCCACCGCCCCGGGGCGGGCCCGGCAGCCTCCGCCCAGCCGGATGCCCACGCTGGCAGCAGCGGGGCGAGCCCCGTCCCCAGGAGAGCCCCGGGAGCCCCTTACCTGCCAGGATGGCCTTGCCGGGGTGCGTGAGCTTGGCCTTGCCGGCGGGGGCGGCAGCGGCGGCCAGGCTGCGGGGCGCGGCGGGGGCGGGCATGGCCGCGCTGCTCCGCGGCTCCGGCTGCCCGGCGGCGGCGGCCGAGCCCTATTTCAGAGCCGCGCCCGCGAGGGGCGGCCCCGGCGGCGTCACATCCTCGCGGGGCGGGGCAGGGGCGGCCCCTGGGGACGTGGGGAGCGGCTCTGCGGGGCGCGGGGCAGCGGGTGAACGGCCGCAGAGCGGCAGCGTGACCCAGCCCGGCCCTCGGTGCTGCGGGAATGGGGGCTGCTCAGCCCGCTCCCGGGAATCCACGGGAAAAGCCTCCGTGTGGGTGCGGAGAGATGCCGGCCCGGCCGGAGGGACGTGGGCAGCAGTGCCCCCGCTCCTGAGCGGCATCAGCACCTCCGGGCACGCCTAGGCCAGGACTAGCTCCGTACCAGCCCAAAGCCCTCGGTCAGCGAGGATACACAGCAGTGCTCTCCTGCGCCGTGGCGACCGTCCGAGGGGAGGGAAAGGGAGGGTTTGCTCATCTCAGGCCCTTGGCTTGAATCCTTTCTGTTTCAGTGAGGAAAGGAGACCAGGAACTCCCGGGGTAGGAAGCGCATGTGAACGCCCAGCACAGGCGGAAGAGAAACAAAAACATTCTCAAATTAAAAGGCTGGTGTTAGTGCAATGACACTCTGGGCTCAGCCGGGTGTCTTTTTTTTTTTTTTTTTTTCGGTGTGTGTGTGTGTTATTTTTTTTTCTTATTTCTTTTCGGTTTGTGTTGGTTTTTTTGGGGGGGGGAGTGTTGGTTGTATTATGCATTGCTCCTCAGTGACTGGGCTGTGAAAATTGCACAAGGATATTTTTTTGCTTTATCTACAGACAGAGGAAGACTGCCCTGCTCTAGTTTATGTCCAAAAGCTGTATTTACAGGATGCAGGGAAAGAAACCAACACTGTTTTCATTTCCACCCAGGATTTCGCAGGGAACACTGGAGCTGTACTCCAGAACTGTGCTCTCCCTTACACCTGGAGCAGCCACATTACTCACAAGAGTGAACATTTTGTGCAAGAAGTCACCTCCAGCTATGCATAAAACGTGCTCCTGTCCAGACTTGCTCTCTGTGTGCTTTGTGACATGGTTTTTGCTTAATGAGACTCAGCAATCTGGCAGCTGGCAGCCCCATCCAAAAGCTCACTCTGCAGCTGCACAGCCCTGGCTTCATGGCTGAACCGCCAGCAGACGAAGCCTTTGGGAAACTGAAGCATCTTTATTCTGCCAGGCTTAAAAGCAAACATACTTGCATTGCAAAACTCACCCCCAGGTGAGATCAGAACTGTATGTGGTTTCACAACAGAGTTAAAATAGGCATGGAGTGGTCTCATGCCAAGTCTAAGGCCCCCCCTCCTTTAACACAGGGCAGTAAAGGAGGGGGAAGAATTACCATATGAAGGGGAGGAACAGTCATAGTCTTGGTCACAACTGCAGAGCAGCTACTCATGTTCAGGTTAGCATTATTAGAATGGTAAAGATAAGATAAATTCTTTCAAACACAGCAAACAAATGCATTTGGATTTCTGATTAACCTCTGCAACTCCCCATACCTTTCCATCAAATCATCATGGCTTTCACATCTGCCTGCAGACACGTACACCCTGTGGTGTGAGGCCATGATTACCTTTAGAACAAACACTGGCTCTTACAGATTCCCCAATCACCAAGGCCAGTGCACAACCTCATCCTGTCCAAGAAAATACCACACCACATGCTTAATTCACATCAGACTCAATGGGATTCTCAGCAGTGCTTACCTTGCTGAACAGGGAAAGGATTATTCATATTTAATCACATGCAGATTGCAAGCCATCTCCTGCAAGGACCTGACCTCCAAGAAGCTGCTAACACCACTTGTCAGCAGAAAGCCTGAAGGAGAAACAGTGAAACAAGATAAACAATCCCTGAAATACCAGGGTCTGCAAGAGCATCTCCAAAGAAATGCATGGTCAAAGCATAGAAGAGCAACATCAAACCCACCATGTTACTGCTCTCGCTTCAGGAATTTTCATGGAAACAACCTGAACTCATTTCCCTTGCTGGAGGCTGGTGCTTGTTTCTGCTGGCATACAAAGACTTGTGAAATACTTAGTCAGGTGCTGCTGCAGCCTGTGTGCCTCATGGCACCTCTCCAGGCCCTAATAATCACAATTTAAAAGAGCTACTGAAAATAAAAGCAACTTCCACAATTTATTTTTTCAAACATAAACAGCAATTGCACACAGTTTTCTGGATCCTCAGAAGCACATTGCTTACATGTCGACACTTAGTTCCAACTTATTCCTCCCTTGTCCCTCCCTAAAATTATTATAATTACTTTTATTTATTTATATTTATATTATTATATTTATATTATTTATTCAATTGGTATTAGACAGCACACCATGGTTTCAGAGACCATGAGCGGTCAGTATGGGGCACATAACTTCCTATTATATATCCAGGGATCAAAGAACCTCTTCATTTCACTGAATTAACAGATGTATTATCACAATTGTTACAACTCATCAACTACTACAAACCTTTCCATGCATTATTAATCCCCATCACTTGCAGTCTTATGATAAAATAAGAAGACTAATTTTCTCTCAGGTTCCCTATCGACAAAACAATTCCTTTATGCAAAACAGATCCTGCATATAACTGGCTTCAAGAAATGAAAATGCTGCAGATTTGAGTCAACACTTCCCCAGCTTTGAAGTGTGTGCTGCAGGAGCTGCTGTGATTATAAGCAAGATGATGCTATTCCAAACAATGATCACGATTCCCACTTGAGCAGAGCACACATGCAGAAAGAGCTCCTGTTGCTACACAAGATTATTCACTGAGATTACCAGGACGGAGCCTCTCATAAGCACCACAGAAGTCCTTGTTATGTTCACATCCGCGTGGGCCTGACTCAGCCCAGAAGAGAGTAAGCCCATGTACAGCATGTACCGATTATCATTCTGCTACCCTGCCATGGTCGTGAATCCCTCACAGCAGGATGTATTACTCAACAAAGCAACTCCAGTTGACAAACTCTATTAGCAGTTGATAAGGCCGTTTCCCCAACCCTTAAGTGGAAAAAAAAAGTACCTTACAAAAGGAGAGCAATTCAAAGATTTATTACTTTCCCACCCAAACTCCCTCCTAGCTCCCCATCTGGATAACCATTGCTTGGGGAATTTGTGCTCTGCATAATATTGAAGAACTTAGTGCTGTGGAAAACAACATACCAGAAGACTTTGTAATTCCTTCCTTTCATAACCACTGGGGGGGAAGAAGAAATGGAGATTTTTAGGCAAACAAATTTTACAATCTTGATTAAAAACAACAGATAAAAAAAAATCATGAGTCATTGAACTACACAGGAAATGCATAACTGAATAAGCTCAGAACCTGACTCAGGACTTTTAAATTCTGACACATAGAAGACAGGACTTCACTGACTGTATTTCAAATTCATCTTAAGCTTAAAAGCTGTCAACTTTATATTAGCCTTGAAGAAAACAGATAGATGTTGTTGCCTTTTGAAAGACTGCAAAGGCTCCAGACAAACTGAAACACACATCTATGCTAAGAATTTTGCAGTGTTGTATTAGTAAAACATGAGTCAGGATCTGTCATTACCTTTGGAAAGGTGCCCACAGAAAATGCACAATATTGAAAAATGAGAAAGCTAGACTAGTGACAAACTGTCTGGAGGCTAGACACCTGCTGAAATAGATGGTGCACAATAATGGCTCCAGATCCATTTAACTGGACTGGTGCACCTGCAGGTTGCTATAGCAAGGCTCATTCAGTTGGCAAACCCCAGCCTAATTACACACCAGTGTCACAAAGCACTCTGGTGTCGTCAAGCATTTTCCAGCCTTATGTCCTTATCTGGAAACAAATGAGATTGAAGCAGTCTTGGGGTACCCTGTAAAGCAAAAAAGGAAATGCAGTCAGCTTGGAACCAAGTGCAAAGCCAAACCATTTGCAGCAGAACAAAAGGGACACAGAAAGACTGCAAGAAGCTTTTCAGATGAGAAATAACACTGTCATAAGGTAATGCATACACTTGATAAACTGCTTGTAATGAGAACCTGTTACATACAGTGCTACCTGTACCAAGATTTGCAAACGTTCTCGCCTCATTTTTTTCCAGTAGATTGAAAAACTGTCATGCTGATTCAGTCACAGTAAGAATTTCTCAGAGGCCAAGTCCTAGCCTGCCAATTAGGATATCACACATCCAAGCATAAGCATTAATTACAAGCAGTTGACAGTCAGCTTTGCCAAAGTACTAAAGTTACTCACACTCATTTGAGTAGGCATCTGAGGTTTGTTTTTCAGTTTTAGAGTTCAATAAATCAAGGAAATTTCTTGGGCTTTTGAGTAACTGCTGCTGGATTTGCTAGGGGAAAAAAAAAAGTTGTTCCTTGTTTCCCACAGCCCAATTAAGGATTCATGTTGTGCTGGAAGTGCCAGCTCTCAGCACTGCAGCTGCTAAAAGCCTGTTAAATCAGAATTAAGGTTTTGACCCTACAGTTACTACTGTCTTTACTGTATCATGCCTATTATTTACACAAACTTCAACAGATTTCATCTGCCTAGAATTTTTATTTTTTAAGGAGCTAATTTACTCAAGATCATTTCCTTCTGCTATGCTACCATTTAATTATAGAGTCCTAAAAAAGGGGGAAGGGAAATGAAGTTTTGTAAAATACCACACCATCACATGAAATAAGAAACAGGACTTACCCCAGCAATGCAATTCTCCTGAATTCCCCTTGTGAATTGCTGGTCTTCTCTGATGCCAGATCTGTATATGCCCAAAGTTTGACAGACCAGGGAAGATTCCCCTAAGGTCTGACAAACAGCAAGAGCCATCACACAGAATGAGATCCATACTCTGTTTCTCACAGTGAAAACAAGAGGCAGTAAAAGCCTGTAGGTAGTCTCAAGCAACTTACCCTCTGACATAAGTCTGGAAATTGGTCTCCAGATGCTGCAAGGCTGCAGCAGGTTCTGCATGAGCAGATCATTTTACAGGACAGCACCAGCCCTGTGTCACTGGGGTGGGAATTAGAAGAAGCTTAGCTTTAAAGCAGATTCTCAGCAAAACAATCTTATCCAAAAACTTGGACATCACAAATTCATGAAATGAAGTAAACCCTTCACCTACCCCTAAAAGAGGAGTTATTTCCTGCTGTGAATGACTTCACTTTCAGGGAAACAGTGAAGTACCTTGGTATACAAGAGTATACCAGTTTAGGTACAGCTGCACTCTATTGGCAGGGAGTCCGTTTTGAATGCATGTCAGAATGCAAGATCGCAAAATTTATAAAAGCCAATTTACTTAGCAAGAGCTTAAATACCAGGAGAGTAACTAAAGCAAGACTGTTGATCAGAGCTGGCAGCTTTGCTTTCCTTGAGAGTTCAGTCACTCCTGTAATTAGATTTCTAGACTGAGGCTATTAAGGATCCCCAGGCTACCTCAGCTCTCTTACAGTCAGGAGCTGTTCCAGTATTTGATCTAGCACTTCACTGTGTTCCACCATTGGCTTGCACTTGCTGCTATAAAGTCAGAGCCCATTTTCAAGTTGGTATGTTGGAAAGTCCTACAGTCACACTAATCCTAGAGCTGGTCTTCAGTTCCAGCTGACTTACCCCAATTTATTTCAGCTGACAAGGAACTGGTTACAAAATAGAAGTACCATTTTCCTGGAAATGGCAAGCTACCTGGTTAATTCCTGCAGTGAGTAAGTCTGGACAGAGTGGAGATTTTCCTGAACTAATTAGCTGCTCAGCATTTCAAGCTGAGCTGTGAGTGCTGATCAGTACAAAGTTGAGGTTAGTATGTTACAGCAACACTTGGGGTATTCTGGCATCCATCAGGAAGGAGGGCTACATCCCCTTGCCAATGCTGTCATGGTGTGGTGACCAAGGAGACAATACACTCAGTTAAAATTAAACACACACAATTAAAATTATGCCAAAGCACAATCTGCTGTTACTGATTCCACAACCCTGACGATCTCCACTGGTTTGCATTAAAAGGTGTTTTGCCATGTTCAAAGTGGGACTCAGTATGAAAGGGGGCAGCTTATCAAAACCACTGCTATGCTGATGTATCTCAGCAGACAAGACTCTCTCTCATTGCAGCACCTCCCTCCACTCAGGACTGAAGCTTTCCCAGGCCCATGAATGAAAGGATGAGAACATGTGACTGCCTCCTGCAGCCCGCCCTCCCCATGTGACAGCGTGTGCTGATGTGTCTGGTGAAGAGACCACAACTCCCCTAAGTTACTTCCTAGGCCTTCCCTGTTACGTGCCTTGGCACAAATCTCCCTTCTCCTGCCTGGCATCCTCAGTTGTCAGATTAAGAAACCTGATGCTATGAGTGGCAGTGTATTACTACCAGCCAGTCCCCACACCCAAGACAGTAAGACTAGAACCACACAGTGGATACTGCAGTTTTACATTTATAATTGAACTTTTATAATATTCAAGATTAGCACAAGATTCATAACCATAAATTATACATTGTTATCTAAGTACATAAAACGTTAATGATACATGTATTTGAAGTGGCACAAAATAATAATATATCCCTGTTGGCATTCTCAAAGGAAGAGGTGGGTGATGGACACGCTCTTGATCCTACTGCAGCATAGCAGAACTGAGTCAGTGCACCCTGGTCACTCAGGTGGTGCTGACTCTGCCCACCAGACAGGGTCAGAACATGGTGTGGCAGGAAGCCAATGCCAGAATCAGTTAAAGGTGCAAATAAAAAGTCAGGATTATGGCCCTCCCTACTGCCTCAAGATGGTAGCAGTACGTCCCCGTCCCCAACCCTGACGCTGTGCTCTTGCATCTCCAGTGCTTTGGCAGCCCATGCACACTCCCATGTTCTCTTTGCCACACACAGCTGAGGTTTGTTTTAGTACCATTTAACGTCAATAAGTAACATGCTCTCTTCTTGTTAAACAAAAAGGATCTGGGAAGTGTTTGCTCTCTGGCATGAGAAGATTTATTTTCTTCAAGTCTCAGATCTACTCCAGAAAATAGAGAACAGACTCCAACAGTATTGAACCCCAACAGTATTGAACTCCAACAGCATTATTGTCCAGAAAAGGAAACTTTCCCAATATTCCTCTAAACATTCAGAGCACAAATATTAGAAAAGCCCATTTTCTTTTGCACATAAGAATGCAAATAAAATGGGGTGGTCAGATGTACACAAGCTTTCAACAATTCATTATTAAAGAGATGTTTCATTGAATTGTTAACAACCCTGCTACTTCAGTAGCTTCAGCTAAAGCTTTAACAACTTGGTGCCAGGCAAATTCCCAGCTGCCTTCAATGGGCTTTTCCAAAGAAAGAAAATTATGCTCTCTTCCCCCTGGCCTCAAGTAGTTATTGCTATATGAGTTAGTGAAATAGTGCCTTAACTTCAGACAAGAGTCTCACAATGTCATTAACAAAAGCTGCCTTTCAGAGGTTGAAATGTAACCGGACAATAATCAATAAATAACAGTAACAGGCATCCTGCTGAAGTCTCCTCACTGAGCTGGGCAGCAAGTGTGTTCAGCCATCAGAAGGTCATCTGTGCCTTGTACACTTCTTGGAGAAGTTAAAAAGGGACGGGAAGGAAGAGAACAGAGACAGTGAAGGTCTGTCAGAGAGCTAGTTACATATTGAAACCATAAACAGGCGGCTGGGTGAATCCTGGTGCTGTGTATCCATATGGGAAGTTTGCCTGGGGAGGTACTGCACTGGGGCCTGCTGTTAACATCAACTGCTGGCCTAGGAAAGTATGAGACAAGAAGAAAGTTAGTTTAAGATCCCAACCTTCCCTAATGCTAGCTGTACAGTGTGATAGGACTATTAGGCTTTAGCTAAAAATCAGCCCCTGTGCAAGCACACACCAGCAAGTCACACTATTCCAACATGTGCCATGGAGAAGGCACCCATGCCATCTGCTCTTGCTACCAGGAAGCTACAAAAGAGCAAGGCAGGATGCAAAGGGAAGATGAATATCCACTGATCTTGAGGTCATAATAAACATGGCTTGTTTTGAAGAGACCATACTGAAAGCCAAACTGGTACTATTTAACCCATGCATGGTCAGATCTAGAGAACAAAGCAAGTCAAGCAAATAGTTAGGTCTGTTAGGTCTCATAGTCTGGAGGGTGCTGCAAAGGGTCTGAACACACCTTGACAGATTTGTTTTCATCACTAGGCCCACACATGCCTCATGCATCTGTTAAATTTAGGTTAACATTTATATCAGACGGTGAACCAGTCACATCCTTCCCTTACCAGCCACTTCTAGGTGCTTGTTAGCAGAATGCCTCTTCAGAAGGGCTTCTAAAATAGCACCACACTTGAAGACAGCCATGGTGGCTGCACATGTCTTAAAATGCGTGAGCTAAAAAGACAGTCTGCCTTTCTACTTGGAAGAGCAGAAAGCAGACACATTCCTCAGACAGGAATAAGAAGAGGAATTTTCATGCTCTGTAAGTTATTCCTAGGGTTGGCAACACCCTGGTATCCCCTGTCCTATTACCATACTGAAACACGATTCCTAAAGTAGAGCTCTGAGCCACATAAGAGGAGCAATACTTTAATCTGAAGAGTAGAAGTACTGTAAGAGTGAGATGCCACTTCAACAACTTACACAGTTCATTGAACAGAGACAACCATTTCAATTACTACCTAGTTGAAACCAGTTTTCTTGGATACAATGTAATAATGTAAGCTGCCTCCACAAAGAGAGACCAGAGTGACAACAGGTAATCAATTAAAACCTACCAAATACTATTGGAGTGGGTTCAGCTACTTGTTCCTCTTCTTTTCTTAGGCTTTCAGAAGCATCAAGTTTATCCACCTACATTGAAGTGAACAGGAGATTTATGAAGGCCTTGTCTAGGAATTGCACCATCGTGTGAAGCTTTTCATGCCTGGTACTTCAGCTATCAACTGCTCCTTTTTAGTCCAAGTTGGAGACTACTGAAGTCTGCCTATTCCCAGCAAGCTCTGTTGTAAAACTGACTTCCCAATTCTTTTAGGTGTATTGCAATAAGCAGCAGCTCTCAAATGCAGATGAGGAACTCATTACCTTCAAGGGAAGCCTTTTTTGGGGCCTTATTCTAGTCACTGCTAACTATGATCCAGAACTCAAACGCAACCGAGTGTCCATCATCTCAAATGGGCCTAATCTACATTTACCTGCAACTCCTCTCCCCTTCAGTGACACCTCACAGATATTTGCAAATATTCCAGGCCCTTGAAGTTTGATCTAATCTAGGACTACAGTCTAACCTGGCTGCAAGGCACTGGTTTAATGATACCGGTATTCACAAGAGACTTATTCTAGGGGAAACTCTTAGAACCATCATGGAAAGTGGCCTAGTAGTATCAGCTTTATACAGATCTCAGTGCTGTGCCACATAAAACTCTGTTCATGCTAAACAAATTTGTGGAAGCACTACAGTAATGCAGGAGCCCTAAACACAACTTCAGATTGCGGGTGTGGAGTGCAATCTCAAGAGCAACAGTACTTTCCTTCTCAGGTTTAACAAGTTGTATCTTCCAGAAGAGAACCACTGAGACTGAAGACTACAAGGCATAAAAGTCACACAACTTCACATCCTGGTACAGGCAGCACTAACATTGTGTGCAAACCTACATTTAGCTCAATGCTGTATTTCTGCTGTTCCTCATCCTCCTTTCCCACTGCAAGGATCACATCTGGTCTGAGAACTGCTTCAAGAGGGATCTCTGTTAAACTTTAGAGATGTTATCCAGATATGGTGTTTAACAGTTTCCTCAACGTTTTGAAGTTTGCCACTCAAATTGACAACCTGAGTGGCAGCAGGTCTTTTACTGGTTCATTTATAGCTGTCAGCCTAAGAGCTCTCCAGAATAACACCAAATATTGCTGTTAAAAATGCTATCCAAATTACTATGGATCAAAGCAACTGACAGCCACCTATTTCCAACTACCTGTCTTGCTCCATTTATCCCCAGCCTCAGCTCTCTTGGGTTTGCCTTTCCCTGGGGCTGTCCTACAGTGACTCTGGCCAGCAGCACAGTCCTGCCCTCAGCTGGGCAAACAGCAGGAATGCCGAGAGCAGCCATCCCCAACAAAGGATAAGCAGCTCTAGGAAAGCCAGATCACATGGTCTCTGCTGCCTAGAACTGGTTCAAAAGGTTTCCAGGTGAGTGTCATCATACTCCGTGTGCCTGACTCCTGGGACACAGGCTATTCTATGCTTTAACATTTTTTTTATGCAGAAAAGACAGATAAGTTCTGGAAGATGTACACACCCCACCAAAACTAGTCTATTCTTTTGTGCTTTGGAAGTTAGTTACATGACAATTTTAGACATACCACATTTATAAAGCCCATTCTCCAATTTCATGTTTTGCAGTTAATTCAACAGACTAAATTAGTTTCACTGTAAACCACTTTCACCATGCAGATTTTCCTTCTGGCAAGTTATCCCATATTTAGTACACATGATTACTTGTAAATCCAACCAGCTGTTTAAGATAAATGATTTTAGACCTAAACCTCACATGGAAGAGTTCAGGTAAACCTGTATGGCAAGTTTCTCCTGAGTGAAATATGAGTAGGAGACGTTTACGATCTGCGCAAGTACGTTCATCATATTAACAAGCAAGAAGTTTACAGAAGCTTCATGGCAACTGTACAAACTCACCATCATGCCTGAATTATTGCACTCTTTGGTAATTTACAGTGTAAAAAGCAATTTGCCCTTGGAACACATCCTGTAACATGGCAACTGCTTTTCTTTGTTTATGAACAGCATCCTCCCTGCCACAAAATATCTAATACAGTGAAAGGGAGCCCAAAGTAAAGCCCTCCTCAAGCACTTGTTTTTGTGTCCCATGAAGAGGAGAAGAGTCTGGTTGGATTTTCAAGTTGCTTGTGAATAGTTATCCTTTTAGCATTAGAAAGTGAACAGGAAATGAGTTAGACCTAAATTACACTGCTCTTCTGGCAGAAGCTACAGCTAGATTCCTGTAAAAGAAACCTAGGATATTGAGGGACACAAATAAACACAAAGAGCTTGAAATCAGAGGGTCACCTTATAGAACAGTCCATCAACCTGCAAGAAAATTCAGAGGGCAATACTTAACATGACTTATTAGCAGTAACCTGAAGCAGTCACTTTTACATTCCTCATTTTAATGAAGTTCTTTACTGTGATGCCCCATGCAATCCTACAGCCTTCCAAGGCAGAATCTTAGCTTAGTATCTTAGAGCTGTTTGAGACAAGCATTTCAGTACCACACATGATCAGAATCTCTTTTCCCTCAGTTGAGAACCAGCTCTTAGTATCAGTATTGTGCAACCAGACTATGAATCTAAAGTTCTGTTTTCCATTAAAAAAAACCCAAACACCTTCAGCAGTCTACTCCTATGGCTGATATAGGAATGTTCACTCAAAAGCTCTATGCTCTTTTTACTCTAGGAAATAAGGGAACTTTACTTTCATAGTTACACAAAAGTGATATATGTGTTGTCCTCACCAAGTTTTCAGTTCAACAGCTATGGAGCTGCTGTGAGAAGCACAGTTGCTTATGTCTATTGCTAAAAGCAGAAGTTTAACTAGACCTCTTCAAGTGCCAAGGCATCTATTCATTAACTTTGCTAGCTAGCCTGGAGTGATGAAACCTACAGAACTTCAAGAAGACTTCCTCTATGAGGAATGGTAATATTCCAAATATATAAAGCAAAGAGCTCTGGTTTACATAATGCTAATCATAATGCAGACTAAAGTCTTAGCTTGTTAGCCTATGCAATACTCACTTTGGTAAGGTACTCTCTCATCACTTGGATGAAATAAGGCATTGCAAAGTCCATGATGTTATGTCTCCATGCCAACTCAAGGACTACATCTGGGTGCAGCAAGTCATAGCATGTGAAAAGGCAGGCTGCAAAGCACTCCTGCTTGCCTTCTTCCAAGAACCACTGGAGCAGCTTCTCAGCCAGCTCTGCATCTTTGGACTCTGCAGCATACTGCATAGCATCCTACAGAAAAGAACAGTTAAGCTTGACCCTTGCCTGTCAACATCTACATTGCCCTACACCTTAAATACATGTTATTGTGAGCCAGATAAGCTGAGTACTTGGCATACCATGAAGTTAGTCTTTAACAACACCAGGCATGTTCTGTAGGAGGCAAGATACCACACACAACAACTCTGAGGTAAGCCAAATACTTTATTAACATCATCCAACGAGCTTCCTACAGACTATGCACAAATTGGCCTGTGAGAACTCACTACAGGTTTGAAGAGCATACCACTATAATTGCATTTCATCTGTACCCTTACAAGAGCCTGTGACTTGAGGCCTATATGGAGAATGTTCCATACTGATACAGGTAACTGTACAGATGGCAAAGATTAATAGAGACACATCCCCAGATACAAGACAACATTATGAAATTAGATTTAAGCCATGCATTTGAAACTGCAACCACTTCTGCTTTAACAGTCCCTCCTTCAAGTGAAGGACTACTAATTAAAACTCCAGATTTGAAACTAACAAACATTCAGTATCCAGGAGATTTATGCAGTGTCATTAACTCACCTTATACAGACGGTCTTTCTTGCACAGCTCCACGCTCTGTTTCCAGCGGTTGTTACCCTTGTACAAGTATGCTGCAATACGCCTAAATTCAATTAGTTCATGCTTTTCCAGACGCTGAGCCAATGTTATGTTATCAAAGTTGTCATAGGCATCAATGGAAGCTCTCAAACCCTGTTTGAGAGAGAGTTGTTACACGTGCTTCCAGATGGCAGTAGGTGAGAACTAGAGTAGAGAAGCATCTATTCCTAGTGCACAAGTGCTTCAGTTCTGCCAGCTGGATGTTGATACTATGGCTACAACTGATTTACCTGAGGTTTCATGCACCTCTCCAAAGGATACTGTATAACAAAGCAAGATGTTAACTTGGTCATACCTGCTGCAGACTAGAAGAGCTAGTTACCACAAAAAGACAAAGCATGTCTTCAAATAGCAGCCAATGGGGCCAGAAACAAATTTATTTACTGAAGTGCTGTCCCACTGAGTACATACCTGATACTGACCTTTGTGAAGTCTGCTCTGAGAAAACATCTGTGGTACCTGCTTTTTTGCAAATCATTGACATCTCAAGACTCCTGCCTGCTAAGGACCTGACTGCATGCCCTCTCTCTGTTGCACTGGAGAAGTGTTATCTTCTACTCAAGGACATTACTGTGTCAGCAGCTTTTTTGTCAGAGAACCATCCCTCAGGCTTAGCAATCTGTTTTTTGGGGCTCACCTGGAAATCTTCTTCTTCTGTTAAAAGGTTGTTTAGAGCTTCATTAACTCCTTTGTTGTTGTGGTTCTGGACTGAACGCAGGTAAGGCTTTACTAGAAATAGCTGATTAACCTGGAAAGAAGATGTTTCCAATACAAGATTAAGTATAGCAATCCTGACACTGCATTCTCCTGAAACAGGTTCCCATTTTTTATTACAAGAGTTTGTGCTTATTGTTAAAACCCTTCAGACAAGGTATCTTGTACTGCCGGGAGTAAAATAAAACAGTTTCCAAGGCCAGTTATGCAACTCTTCTGCATGTCCCCTATCAAGCCAGCACTGGGCTGCTTCTCTGTCCATTATACCAGTGGCAAAGCTACTCAACAGATGTCAAGTCTGTTTTCCAGCCAGAGCCTGGAGTATCTTAACTTGAGCAAGAGGACTTTTTGTTGACCTACACTCTTCCCAAACTCACCTTTGAGAAAAAATTGACTGTCCTGGTGTGATCCAGTCGTGGAGATAATACAAGCAGGAGATCATTGATCAGCAGAGGTTTGTAGTCTAAGTAGAACTGCAAGGCTTTGTAGTACAGCTCCACATTGGCCACCTGCATGATCAGATACTACTTAGTACTTGAAACAGAAGTAAGCCTAAAGTGCTTAGTTCAGACCACTAACTCAGCACAAAGTTTATGTGACTCCTACTAAACAACAGCTTAAGTTTCCTTCCAGAGGTCAGAAGTTTTACACTTACGCAGAATTCTTGTTCCATCTTTTGACTGCTTCTTGTACCATCTGCTTTTTCCAGACAGTGAAATCACAGGCTACCACAGGCATCACAAATCAATTCTAATCCATCCAACTGAAGAGGTCCTGGCACAGGCAGCCATTACAGTTAATATGACCATTTGTCAACTTCTGAAGTCAGTGAAGACTGCAGCCTTAAAAAGTCTTTAAACTGTTTCCTTGAAACTCCCAAGAGCAGTAAGTGTGTACTCAGTCTTAAATCTTGTTTAAACTACTTCTCAATTCACTATTCTCTGCTGTACTCATGGGACTGCCCACCACACTTCTCAGACCAAAACAACTGGAAACATATGCAGAAATCTTCCAAGAACAGCTACAGCCTCAGACTGAAACAGCAGTCAGATCAAAGGTATTAAGGAGGTTAGGCCTCTTGCTTGTGACCCATGATCCTGTGCAGCCTCTGAAAATATTCTGTACTAGCTGCTGCCACTCAACAGAATGTGCTGCACAGCATAAAATAAATAGTGTAAGATCAGATTAATTCTTTGTGTTAAACTGACTGGAAGTTGTTTTAAGTACAGCAGAAAAACTGAGTAGTAGCTTAAGCAAACTGTTTTCTAAACACCAATTTTGTTGTGCGCTTTTGCCTCTGTCCTGAAAGAAGCTTTCAGCACTTTGCTTCAGTTACCACGTTACTTACCTTGGCAATTATGTCTTTAAACTGGCCTTCTTTCCAGGCATCAGTGGGATGATTCATCATAGTAATTATTGCATTGTCATACTCCTCATACTTGTCATACAGGAATACAAGTTCTGCCCAGAGATGAGCCTGTTCTGCAGCTCTGAGCACCTAACAAGAAAAACAAAAAAATGCACCAGGTTTGATTCACTGGCAGCTTCCCACCTTCACTTGCAGCTACCTTACTGCATACCTTTGGAATATTAACTCTAGACCAGAAAAGTTCCAGATGTTCCCTCATTTTCTGAGGCTTGAATTTGGAGTATAAGATGGCAAGTTCAGTAAACATCCCCATGTGAGCACGCTCTAGGCCCAGAGCAGCTTCCAAAAGGGCAATGAGGTCTTCAAAGTAGCCACGATCCTGGATGTTAGGAAAACAAGGATTATTAAAGCTTGCTAAAATGTATATTTACTTAAATCCAACATGCTTTCACTTTCCATTGAAAGTGCTTAGATTTTTGATTCCAATGAGGTGAGAGAATTATAAAAGAAGGCACAATGGAAACTATTACCACTCCATTTACTACAGAAAATGCACATTGCCACTAAGAAATTAAGATAGAGGAAAAATGAATTTAAATATTAACTCCCAGGATATCTTTTTTTTCTGTGACCACTTTACTAGCAGATACAAGTATGCTGTACAAGTCTTCTAGAATATTAACAGTTACCTGATAGTAACTGATCAGCTCCTCAAGTTCATCAGCATGGATGACTATGTGTAAGCCACAGATCTGTGCCAAGCGAAATTCTTTTCCATCCACACAGGCAAAGCAGACCTGTCATGACAGTCAACAAATAGTTAACAGGACAAAACTTTACCAAATTTGAGGTTTACTAAAGAGTTCCAAATAGGTATTTCCATAATACTTGTTCTAGAACGAAAATCTATTAAAACCCGCAAGTTTTAAGTTACCTCCTTCCAAGTCCTTGTGCTGTTGGCTTTGCGGCCACTGTCCACTGCTGCCTGATACTCCCCAAGGTGCACCAAGGTAGATGCCAGGCGAGCGAAGTTGGATACGTTGTTATAGAGAAGTTTTGCTGCTTCGTACATCCCCTCTTCATAACAGCGATCACCGACCTGAATGAGGAGTCCAAGGTAAACAAAGGTAGGAGCAAGAATGAGGGGTCAGCTAAGCAGAAAGTCACACTTGGAAACTGTGGACCAAGACATACCTGTTGTATATGGGCATTATTAGGGCCACTAATAAACTCCTCCAGTTCTGACAGACGATTAGTTTTTGCCAAAGCAAAAATAAGTTCTGTCTCTACATAAGACTCTCTGGCCTTCTTCCTGGCCATCTGTAAGAACTTGACTAGGTCCTCCCAATTATCTGGAAGAGAGCACAGATGTAAGATCCTATGTTTAGTCATTCTGTATTGTTTACCTTGCTCACCTTCGGGACAGTTTTCACAAGGAGGCTCAAATCTCTCCTCTACCACGATTAAAAGCCATTTGCACTTGAGTTATGGAATTCCCTGTCAACATCAAGTCACCTTCAGGTAAGACTGGACTTCTTGCTACCATTCTGCAATCCAACTGGCAAGCAGTTCTGCCACATACAGTCAAATAAATACATTGTACTTAGTGATACTTTAGATAACGGTCCAAATTATCTCCACAGAGAGGTCTATGTTTGGTGTAGCAAGAGAGACAATCTTGGTGACAGGAATCTCACTTAACATTGACTCATCCATCCCATGTACTGACTGTTCCCATTTTCTCTGAAACAGAATTCCTAAGTCTCAACAGTTCCTGATGTAAATGCAATAACCTAGCTCACATCCAAGCAATCTGAAGTTGAAGATGCTTTGTCTTACCATTTCTATTAGCTGCCTGAACGACTTCCATGTAGGCAGATGGATCATCTGCCTTTATATAGGAGTCAATGGCTTCCTTCACCAAGTCCTTCTGGAGCTGTGCTCTGGCCAGTTGGCTCCACACTGCTGGTTCATTACATCTCTCTGCAAATTCATAAGCACGGTCTAAGTTGCCAATGTGCTCAATCAGCACCTGTTTGAAATTGAAGTTCCAAGTTAAAAATCTAAGTTTTGTAACACTGTCCCTTCTAACAGAACTCTTTCTTTCTTCAAGTGTATACACTGCTCTGTGTAAGCAATATGAAGCTAACTGCTCTTAGAACAGCCATTTCTGTCCAGGGAAGCATTCTACACCACCATGCAGGAACCACACCTCACCTGAATTGCTGAAGTATTGACATCAAATTTTCTGAATATAGCAAAGGCTTCCTCATATAGCTCGTTACTGATGGCAATGTTGGCAATATCTGGGGCATCATAGTTATCCAGTCGATTGATGTACTCCATCACTCGGGTGCGGTCGGCCTTAATGGCAGTCAGGATCAGCAGATTCTGGAGATTCCTTTGGTTAACAGAAGGCATAGGCTATAAGCAGTGCACAGCAACACCTGCTTAAGTGACATGGATTGTACACGTGAAAAAATAAACCCCCTTATTGTCACTAGAGACAACATTTCATCACCAGATTAAGAACCACTGACATTTAGCTTCAAAAAGAATTTGCTTACCAGTATTTGTGCTCTGGTCTCAACACATCACTGCAAATTACACAGTGTGAACTAGCTCTGTTCTTCAAGTACAAAGCACTCCAAATTCTAGCTTTTCACCTTGTTATAAACACTGAAGAGTGTTTAGGTCTTGCAACCAAGAGGCCCATGATAACCTGGATCATTCACAACCTAAACAAAGGTACTGAATAGGCTAAACTTGAGGACAAAGCTCTCCTCTTACCTGTGTTCACTGAATACAGAATTATCCAAGACAATTTTTTCCAATAACTCAATCAGTTCATTTGGCAGATCAGCAGTCATGAAAGCTTTCACAGTTACAGAAACTTCCTCTGGATCCTGTGTCTCTGATAAAGCTGTTTGGACAACCTAGATTCAAAGGCATGAAACTATTAAGTGTTTTCCCCAAATTAAGTATTTGTCCATTTGTCAAGTTATTTGTCCAGTGAACTACAAATTAAAGCTTCAGAATTTTGAGAGCATTTTGATAAAGACAGCAAGAAACAGCTATTAGCTGTATTTTATGCAGAAGTAAAATCACATCTTACATCTATATGGGAAACAAATTCCCTAGAGGAAGGTCATTCTCCAGGACAGAAAAAATATCTTACTGGTAGCTACACCTTCTCACCACACAGGTCAGAATTAATACCTGCCACTCCAACTCTTAGAAACTTCTGTATGGTGAGATGGGGCTTTAAGGGGTCTTGTGGGGGAAGAATGCTACTTTAATGCTCCATACTGTTTCTTAGACATCCTGAGGTCCTCACAGACTGGAAGTTGAGCCTTTTTGCTGTACCTGGTCAATAAGCTGCCGCCTGAATGGGTTGTTTTCTTCCAGTACATTTGCCCAGAGCTCAGGGTCCTTCCTGCGCACCAGGTAGCGAGCCTCACTCTTAAACAGGGAGTTCTCATTGCACACCTGAAGGAGAGGTCACAATTATTGGCATTATTGTTAAGGGTCAGTACCACAAGACAGGTTTAGCTAGCTATGAACCAGACAGTCTAGAAGACTGACTAGAACTAATTTCTGACCAATGCTACATGCCACAGACAAGTTCTTACCCAACCTCTGATCTGGAAGGTTCATGGAGAAGGTCTCCAGCAGAATTTCTATAGCTTCTCTTGGTTTTGCCCAACACAAACACTCTGACTGTGGTTTCACAGTAACTATTTGCTTCTGGTTGAAGTGAAGACCTGCAGAAGCCTGAAGAACTTAAGTTTTAAATCTAGAAAGGGGAGCCACTTGCCTGGGCAGGGCTAAGTAGTGAACTGAGGAATGGTGCAGCTGTTTAAAGCTAGAAGTAGGTTATTGGTGTATTTGGTATCATTAGCTTTACACGTGTTTACGAGTGTTCAGAATAGCAAGTGGCTTGGATTCTCTTGTTAAGGTGTTAAGGGTACAGAATAAATGTGAAATTCCCTATAGAAGTGCACCACAGGAGAGTTACAAGTTGTGATCCTATTTGTACCACTAGCTTCAACTTCCACCTAGAAGAGTAGAAACCTGAAGGCCTAAGTCATCTTACAGCAACAGCTCACATTGCTAGTATCCAAATAAGCCCATGGAATCTCAATTACTGTGCTGTAAGCAAATCAGTACTAACACAATTTTGCTGTATGTTTTACATTTATCAGTTGCAGGAGTTGACCCTTCTTCCAGGAGACAACAACGTCTCAAGAATAATTCTTACAGGAAGAAGATCTTTATTCCACAACCAGAAACACCTTCTCAGAACATCAGTTCAGGGAAGAAACTGGTACAGAAAGGCTTTAATGGCTAACTCGAACGGTAAAGTTTATCCTAGCAGCCTTCTAGCAAACAACAACTCAAAGCCACCTTCATATCCTGAAATAAAGGAGACAAATGTAGCTAGCCCTTTTTTAACAGCTACAGTGGAACTATTACTTAAAAATTAAACACTTCAGGCTGGCAAGTCATCCACTTTAATCCAGTAGCAAGCCTAGATTATACTACCATTCTAATGCTCATAGCTGACATTCTCTGCATATACCAATATGGAAGTGCAGGTAGGAGAAGAATGTTTTTCTCAGCAACCACAAGCACTACTAGCTTCATCTGACATTAAGCTCTGGCGTTCACATTGAGACCAGAAAGTATCTGAGAACTCTGAGAATGTCACCTGCCCTTGAAATTCTGACGGATGTTCTAAGAACAACTAGCTTAAAGATAGGAGAGGAATGCTACTGGAGTAAGTCCTTGTAGTTAAACTGTCAACATTTATTTTCCTCGTTTCTGGTTAAGTATTGGAGCAAGTCTACGGGTCAATCACAACAAAGGAAAACTACAAGCCCTGTTTTAGTTTCAGGGAAACTTTTCTTCCACTGTAGGGTCAGGGTAGATGACAGCCTGCTCCTCCTGCTGAGCCTTCAAGGCTCAAAAAAATCAAATTAACGAAGCTTTAATGGTAGGCATATTCATTACCTGGGCCTAATAAACAAATGAATTTCAAGCAAAATCAGTGGATGAAAGACATGGATTGTACTTCAAAGTTCCAGTTACACAATTCCAGTTTGGACATATAGCATAAGTTCTTCTCATCAGCATAAAAATTAGTGTCTCCACACAGAAGAATCCCACCTGCCTCAACTCCTGCATGAGACTGCAAGACAGGATTCTGCAAGTGTTAGACTAATAGCCAGACAGGCTTCCACTTGCAGCAAGTAGTTCTTTAAAGCATGCTTATAAATGCAGTTTTGCTAACCTTTATGAGTTCCAGATCACACTGCCCCCTCTCATAAGCAACGCAGGCCAGATGAGGGTCCCTCTTTTCACAATATTTGCCAACTACACGGCTGTCATAGTAAGGATTCTCACGAAGGAAGCGCTCTGGATTATTATTACTGTCAATGTAGATTTTGGCCAAAGCATTATGAGTTGCAGGTTCTTCACAGCCTTCATGAATCCTTGATTCAAGCCATGGCAACAGCAACTTAAGCCTTTGAAGAAGCAAACATTTTAGGTTTATAAGTCAGACTGAGGTGTGTTTTACAGCTACCACTCAGTACCTGGCCTTCCCATCAAATAAGTCTGCTGGTCAAACTTAAAAGCAAACAGAGACCAGCCAGTTATTTTTTAATGAGTCTTAAATGAGTGGAAGAAAGATCTGCAGACACCCCTAGTTTTACAATCTCTCAATTCCTGTTGTATTAGCTGGCAGCTCACGCTTAAAGCCATTTGTTCATTTTACAGATAGTCAGAAACTAATTACAGAAGCTGCTGCGGGCCTGCAGCTAGACTGTCAAGACAGTTGGATCCAAATTTACTCTGAAGGCACATCCCATGGCTGGCTGTATGGCAGTGTTCAAAAGCCATGTTATACATGATGCAGTACTGTCAGGCATTCCTACATGACCCAATCAATCAAAAGACCGACCAGCAAATTTGAACTGCTTTTCTATAGAGAAACACAAAACAATATCAGTACTTTATCATTTAACAAAACTGCATGCAATTCAATCTGTGTATAGCAGGGTCAGGGAAGCCCGACACTGGTGCCTACAGATGCATTTTCATTACCGATTTCTTTTTTCCACTTCAGCCACCAGCTCATCTGTGGAGAACTGCCCTCTCACCACCATGATCAAGTTCTTGATGACATCTTCAGAACAATCTACATCAAGAAGCCCTCCAACCACTGCTGGTATCCGGCTAGGATTCACCTAGAATAAGCCACCATCACTGAAATTAGTTATCAGCATTACAAATAATGCACCTCCAGTCTTCCACATGGGGAAGTTCTAGTTAACAATTTCAATTATGCTTCAGAGCAGAGAACTGTGAGTAACTAACATTCGTATATACATTCCAGGAATCATGCTTTTGTGATAGACAAAAGGCTTAATGAAGAGCCTCCGCACTAGGAGAGTGAGCAAAAAAGAGGCAGCAGATTACGTTGTAGTTTCTTATAATGAAGTAAAGAGCAAGCCCTTACCTTCTGTACATAGATCTCGATATACTTCTGCAGATTATTGCGATATAAATAGAGCACCAGGTCATGAACAAAGTCAAACCGATCGCAGACAATGATCAGAGGAAGCTGATCTGTGAGCTTTGCCTCCTGTATTTTGTGTGAAAGAGAAAAAACAACAAAAGATTATTCACAGCCATGCCAACTAAACTTCCTTGGTGTTTCTCTCCACTAGAAAGCTGTACTTCTGTTGCTAAGCAAAATATACAGAAGACCCTTCAATCCCCTGGGCAGAATATTTACCTTCAGGAAGTTCTTCACTCGTTCTGGGTTATAGCAGTTACTTTCACGACAGATTCTTTCCACTTCCTTTATCTGACCAGTCTTGCAAGCTGCCTGGATGTACTTGAAGTGAACATCTGGATCCTGGCTAAAGTTTACAATGGAACCCAAGAAATAGAACAGTCCTGGAAAGAATCACATGTGTTTAACACTGTTAGAAGTGAAGCAAGTGAAGGCTGTATGGGCCTCAGATTGACTTAAGAGGTCAGCCTTGCTGACAGAGCAGCTTTCAGTCAACTGCAGGGAGTATCAGAAAGATTCTTTTCCCTTCTTTCAGATTTCATCTTTCTTTCTGATCTTTACTCAAGAGAGTTAAGAAACCATCTAGAACAAAACTACCCCTAGAACTCACCGTGATGAGCTCACTTTCATAAATGTATCCTAAGATCCAGCAATGTGAAAAGTACCTCTCCCATAAAAGCTACAATCCTTACTATTAGCTTCAATCAGTCAGTGCTTCCAAGTAAGCTGCTTCCTTTTAATACTGTACCTTCATAGCTTTTGAAAGATTCAAAAAGCTCCACAAGAGACTGGGTGCCAAGCTGTTCATGGTATTTAGAAGCAACTTGCACACAGAGCTGTAGGTTTTGCCGAATGTTGGCTGATAGCATGGCACGCAAACACTCCACAGAGTCCTCAACTGAGAGAGAGCCAAAGAAGTTCACAAGCCACTGCAAAGAGACAGAAATTTTACTCAGTAACTCACACAGGATTTGACTGATGTCTAAGATGGGCCAACTAGACAGTTACTACCCCAGCCACTAGAGAGAAGTCTTCCATGAACTAAGACCAAAGATATAAGAACAAACACTCACTGTATTTACAATCCCAAAAATGCATTTGGAAATAATATTTGAAATGCCCACCTGGGAAACTGAGGTCAGATTTAAGCCACTGAAAGTACAGATTACAATTTAATCATTAACTGGACGAATGTTCTTGAATCACAGCTACTCATGCTTCTTCAGTACCTACAACCCATTTTACAGCAGCCACAGAAGTGCTAAAGACTGTTCACATCACTTTCTGACTCTGGACAACACTTACCTCAGGATTCAAGAGGTGAGTATGAACAACTGCACGTTTAATATCATAGAGATCTGTGTAGTGTTCCAAAGCTCGCTGGAGCAAGCCTGCCTTTTCACACAGCTGGGCAACATGAGCACGATCATAGTGTGTAAACATTTGGTTTCCAAGAATGGCATCTGCAACCTAGGAGGTTACATTTCATATTCACTGTTAAGAAATCAAGACCGTCAAGAGAATCACAGCAGCTTAGCCTACGAGTTGTTGAGAAGTCACAGCAGTGACTTACTTAGTAGACTTTCATGTTACTAAAGGACTCCTAGATAACAGTATCAGACATTCTATTCTTGTGCAAGTCCAGTACTGTCTCTCCCTTTTTGGAGGAACTGGGTCGTACCTGCGGGGCATGAATCAAATTCATTTCCAGGAGACGGGTCTGAAGGTGGCCTTCTGTAGGGCGGTTATTTTTCAGGGCATCCAACAAAAAGGATGTGCACTGCTGCAGAAGACTGTGCTCCATGAACACATCCACAATCTGTTGAGATTGGACAAGTTACAGAAGAGGGGTCTATATACACACATGTACAATTTTCTGTGTATACAAAAAGCCTGGCTAGACAGGTGTCCTGGGGTGATCTTATGATACTGCATCCCCTATTGTCTGCTTTATGCCAAGATCCTAACCTGCCTCAAACTGAGAGAACAGGCCATCACAGCACCTACCATGCTGCATTCCCTTGTTTTCACAGTATTACTATCATGGTAATAGACAAGTTTCACATTTCCTTTTTCTCTAGAATGGAAGAAGTGCATTACTCTGAGCTATTATGCCAGAGTAATGCACAGTAAACCACCCACTCTTATTTAGTTCTAACACAACATGCAAAGCTCATCCCTTCTCCTGCTGGGATAGTTGCTAGAAATAAAGCCAGGGACTTTTTCCAAGTAGCTTCACTTTTTAATAATGCAAAATGTTCCCTTATTTCTCCATCCATTTAACAAGAAGTGGCCAATGGCAGCCAGAACTGAACTTAGGTTTATTTCTTCATCTTCCTATAAATTCTCTGCATGAGGAGATATATGCTCCATTAAAGCCAACAGTAGGATAGTAACTTTATTGCTTAGACTAAGATTGTGGTAGGTTTACTATCAATAAACCAGAAAGCTTCCACAAGAACTTGAGAACACACTTGCCTCTAAAGACTCAATGATAACCAAACTTAACTAGACTATTTAGTCACTCCTCTAATCAAGATGACAAGAGATGTGAACCAGCCTTACCAGTCCCTAGAATGGTACTACACTATTCCCTCTGCCTAGAAAGAGACCAGTACTCTTGTTGTAGGCATCACCTGGTTAATGTTAGCCAGTGGCTCCTCATCCTGTACCAGCATCTGAGAGAACTGCAGGCCTTGTTCTGGACTGACTCTCATCACACTTCTCAGTAGGAAGATCCAGTCAGGGGTATAGCCAACCTAGAGATTTCAGAAACAGTCATATATATTTAGGAAGCTTCACACTTCTATTAAGCCTTCAGATTCTTTAGCATAGGGATTATAAAATGTTGTGAGCTTGCAGTACCCATCCCACATCTTCCAGGAATTCTCACACAAAAGCATTTCTAGTCTGTTGACACAGAAATTCAGTATTCACCTACTTAGCAACTGAACTTGCGCCAGGGCAATTCTCTGGCTATGTAAGAAAACTGCCTGGAATAAATTTTTCAACAGTCCTAAAGGCCTATTTATCAAGTCCTAAACTTAAAAGTAGGCATTTAGCAATTTTTCTTTTTTTATAGATTACAAAACGAAGTCTGATGAATTCAGGAAGACTCTTATTTTTATTCTGTAGAATAAGCTTAAGCCAGTCCATTAAATTATTACTTCACAAAACTCTGGATGCTTTGAAGTTTATTTTTTTGCAGACTTTTTAGACCACAGTAATATACTATGATTTGCACAATGGACACATTAAACATAAGACAGAGCCTGCAGATTATAATAAATTTACCTTTTTAGCATAGAGCACTATTTTCTGGAATTGGCCAGTTTCAGCAAAGCACTGGATCACTTTGTTTGGCACATTAGCTCGAAGGTAGACACTGAGTGCAAGGGTTGGGTCAGCCGTCTTCACCAAGTCTCCAAGCTCCTCCGAGCACTCCAGCTGAAGTCAGAAGTGGTATTTTGTCAAGCAGAAGAATTCAGAGTTCAGAATTCATCAACAAAAGTGTTGTTCACACTCAACTGTTAGAAGGCAACAGAAGTAGGCTAATGTCACGATCGAGCCTACCTTGTCTTCCTTCAGCCACTTCTCCAGAAGCTGTTTGCGGCCCTGCTGCAGGACGGGGCGACAGAGCTCCAGAGATTCAAACTTGTTCAGCTGGCCCTGGTCGAGCAATATTCCAAAGTACTGGAGCAGGGGAGAGGCCTGCCCAGGCTGAGCTGGTACACTCTGGAACTTCCTAATTGTATCACTGGTACGTAGAATTCCCTGAACAGGCACAAGATAGAGAGAAGCAGTGTTTAATTAGTGAAGACTGAATAGCATTAGTAAAAAAAGCAAGTTGAAGGACAAAAGCATCTACTGTTAAACCTTCAGGATAGAGACCATCAAATCAATGACTTTCTAGCACAAAGTCAGTGGCCACAGAAAGTCCAGTCTGGTTAGAAATGGATAGCAGATGCTCCTTTATGGCATACAGGGGAATGTATTCGTCAGAACCACTACCAGACTGCAGAGAACTAACACTGCATTTATGTTTTGAATGTCAAGCTCTGAAATGCAAGTGACCTAAGCAATCCACTAAACTTAGGCAAGTTTCCATGATTTCTAAGCTTTACCTTTGGAGTTACTTACCTTTGGTGCAGATGCAGCTACTTTAGCAGCATCTGCATAGTTTCCTTGAGCAAACAGTGTGTTAAACTTCCTGGCAAATAACTCCTCTGCCCCAGCTAGGTTACTCCGTATAGCCATTCGCAGTCCCAAGTCAGGATTCTGGAGAACATTTGTAGCATAGTTCACAATGTTGTCTTCCTCAACACATACAGAAAGCACCTGGAAAGGACAAGAGGCATACTGAGTACTGTCCTTTCCACAACTACTATGAAATACAACAACAAAATGGCTGCGCAGCTCATCAGTGAAGGACTACATTAGTAAAAAAAAAGTTCTTCTTCAAGTAGCTCTGCACTAGGAGACATAAAAAAATGACTAATCAAATAGTCACTTGCTCTCTTCCATGACACTGGTTGCATCAAGTCACCGCTTAGGTTTGTTACATTCCATTTGAACTTTAGAAGGCTCAGAAACAAAATGGTGGATTTGTTACCTGTCCTTTTTTGTTCACACCAATAATGCCTGAGGTAGGTTCATGAGGAGCTGTGACAAAGATAGTATCAGCACTAATACGGTTCATGTAGATGCACACTCCAGACTCCAAATCATACATGTGGATATATCCATACTTCGTGATCAGATAAATCACACCATGCTTAATTCCAATCTGCCAAAGACAGGTTTCTATTAGTAAAAACTAGTAAGATTGTAACACTTAAGACAGCTGTCTTTAGCCTAGTCACAAGAAAGTACTGCAGTGACATGCCTTTGTACTGACACTAAGAAAAAAAATATAGCTTCAGGCTTCTTCCTTTCACACTCAAAAGCAATGAACAGCTTTGCTGGCCATTTGCAGGCATAGCTCCAGTGAACAGAGGTTGAAGGGAAATTAAAATTCATCTGCAGCAAAGAACATACTCTTCATCCTAATAAGCCAAGCTGAGGAGAAAAGTTTGGGCATGATTAGCATTCTAGTCTAGATATGTTCAGAAATACTAATGAGATAATTCCATTCTCTTCCAACAAAGCCTACCCAAAGCACCAGCAGAATCTAAACCAAGCTCATCTACTGAGTACTCCAGTTTATCTGTCAAGTCACTGAAACTGAGGAAGCTTTCAAACCAAAAGGGTCTTCAGATATAAAAGTATTCTCCCCTTGGAACAAGCCTTTGGATGTTTTGTTAATTAAGCTTTAAGCTGAAGTACAGAGCCACATGAATCCTGCCACAGATGCACCTTAGTTATGGGCATCTCCTGGTCTATTTACAAAGCTGATCTATTAGACTTGTCAGCAGTCTTATGCTCCAAGATAGTCTGATTTTATGGCACATTTCTACTCCTAGAGACATGGTAAGTGAAATTTGGTCTGTGATAGCAACCTGCTCTGTTCTTTCCTAAAGAATCTCCCACTTATGCCCCAAATTGCCTTTTCTGTGCTGCTACTACAGAATGTATGCTAATATTCTTATCTAGAACTTGGAACGTTAGTAGGAAGCTGAATAGCCAAAGTGATGTTGGATACATTCTCCCTGAAGACACTCTCAAGGGATTTTTTTGTGGTCTGTTTCATTGGTTTGGGATTTTTTTTTGGTAGAAGTTTTGTTGGGGCTTTTTATTATTTTTTAAATACAGGAGCAGTCTATGTATTTAAGTTACTTGTTTTAATGTCCATGCTACCTCCCACAGACCCATTAACACCCCTCCCAGAACTAGGAAGAATGACAGCAAAGCACTATAGAAAGCAATCTTTGTAACAGATGTCAGCTCCTTGCCAGGCTATAAAACTCACTTTTGGGGGGGTCAAACACTTACCTGCATTGCCACAGGAAAGTCTGTCTGTGCCTCAGGTGGGAAAAACACATCAACAGCTTTCTTAACAAATGGCTGATTTCCAGTAGCTGGCTGACCTACTTCAATTATGTGCAGCTAGGAAGAAAAGAGTTCATGTCACAAGATTGCCTGCAAGTGCAGCCACATGAAAGAAGTTCCTTTCCTCAGATATGCTACTGAAGTCATCTGCCACATTTGGCCAACACAGTCTGGGGAGCTGTGCTCCACATATTCAGAATGTTAAATTTTCTGGGACCTGATAAATTAAAACTGGGGAGAAGAATAAAAAAACCCCAAAACAACCACTCTTTTTATGAAAGTGACTACTCCTATTCAAGACAACCCATTCAAGATATTTTGAGTCACACTTGTAAATTCATCAGTTTTGGAGGACAAGACTAGTTAAGCCCAGGCATTTACTGTGGTGTTACCTCAGCCCTGCACAGACTGCTCAGCAGTTGTAGCATATCCAATGCTACTGAATTCCACATTCAGTTTGATGCAAACAACCTACCTATGGCACCACAGGAACATAATTGTAGACTTTACCTTGCCTCCTGCAGGACTCCTCACTGCAAAACAGAAGAGGGTAGAAGGTTTGGCATTTCCCTCTATTTTGAATTCTGCAAAAGCTGCTGCATGGCCTTCTATAGGTTGGGAGACTTTTCTATCAACTGAGTACAGCTGCATTGCACCAACCACACGATTTTGCTAGAAAAAAGGAAAGGTCAGCTTTTAGAGAAGACTTCAAATGTTTGTAGCAAGACCCTTGGGACAGTAAACTAAAAAGCAGCAAATGCCTCTCATCCCCTCCTCCAACAATTGAACTGAAGTCAGGCTATTTCTATACAAAAGATAGTTTTGAATTTTTTATTTACAGAAACCAAAGTTAAGCTACAGCAGCTATTAAGTGAAGTGGGGCCAGGGCTCTCCCAATTACCTTCACAACATATTGCTGCCAGGGAACTTACCTGTGCTGAAATTCCTATCAGCAGCAGCCATTTTTGGTGTTCATCTGTTCTGTAATTGATGATTTGGCAGCCTGCAAGACTAGCATGTCTATCAAACATCTTCTGGGGCTGTGATTCTCCCTCCATGCTCCAGTGGTACACTGCTGTCTCTGTCACCAAGGCAACTGTATTCACAGATATCCATTTCCAGAAGATCACTTCCTCAGCCATTGTGTGGGCTTTCATTTTACTCTTCATCTCAATGTTAAAGATCTGAAGTGTTTTCCCGGCTAGTATGACAAAATCCAAGAAACACCACAGATCAATTACCACAATGGCCATCCTGTAGTTTGCCCATTTACAAGCACCCAGTTTAAGCCACTGCTCCAGTGGTGCTACAGACAGGGTTAGTGTCCTGTCACATCTCAGTCTCCTTTGACACTTGACTCTTAACAGAATCCCCTCACCACCCCCAACACTTGTATCATCCCAAAACCAAACACAATCTCCTTACGGACACTCACAGACATTCCAACAACTGACAAGCACAAACACTTCAATTTACTGTAAGCTGCAGTAAAAAGACAGCCTAAGCTACAGAGGTTGTGTAAACTCTTGTGCTGCCAGTTGGCAGCACTGGTATGCCAAGTTACAGATGTCTAGTAAATGTCACTCAGTATAATTAATAAAAAGAATGGCTTCACTTTATGTCAATTTAGTAGCTGCTGTAGATAACCTGGACTGAGTCAAACAGCATGAGACTTGAAACAGCTTCAGACAGCCAAAGATCACAGCTCCCATTTTGTTTTCCTGTTGGATGAACTGCACACTGAACTAGATGGGCTTTGTACAACAAGTATCTACTGGAGAGGACAGTCAAAAGCTCAGAAAGACTATAGGAAGGTTTGGAGCTTTAGGTCCAGTTAAGATTACTTCTTCATGATTTAGAAAACTACACTGCAGGTTTAGGCTTGATTTCAGTAGTTCTTTTAAACAACCAGAAGCCCTACCCTGCTAAGTAGGCTTAAAACCAATGCTAATTGAACCAAATTATAAAGAATAAGGGAATCCACTCCTTTCACGAAGTCAAAGCGATGTTTTATTTTACTGCAGATGAGACAACTCAGCTCCAGGAATATTCTTTTCTGTTCACAAGACACCCACTCAGACTGCTGGAATATTGGCTTGTAATGCCATTATTTCTATCCCTATTTCAGAAGTGTTTCCTGCTAGTAACACTTGTGACTGCCAAACTGGGAGATGTTCGCTGATAGATAAAGGCTGCTGGCCATGGAGAAAACATATTCAGGAGTTACTAATCCCAAGTTAATATGTATCTTGAACTGCTCTATAATGTTTTAGCATAATTTATACATAAATTGATCATGTTAGTTTAATGCAGTGCCAAGAGACAATGCAAGACTTAAGAGCTATCACATGCAGCATTTGCTGCCTGGTTTAACAGCACTGAGAACTGTCAACCTGATCAACAACATCCTAGGAGAGCTTGCTTGCTTCCCTGGGACCAAAAGCAGCTTGCTAACGAACACTCTGCTCCGCACATGCACTTTCTGCGCTAGACAGATGCAGTAAGCCCAGTAAATTGATAGCTGGAAACAGTGTATTTACTCTCTTGGACAACAATTTGTCCAGCAATGGCCTGGTGCTATCAAAAGATGGATTTTCAACTGCCACAGTGTGCAGCCTCACATGCAGCCAGGAGACAAGTCGTTCTGGAAGGGCTCTGGTCACCATCTAAACAACAATCCCAGAAAAACTGCTCTTAAGGACAGACTTCCTGAACAGGAAACAGTATGCCTTTCCTAGGTTTAAGACCATAGGAGAAACTGACAAACAGCTAAGAACTCATGCTTGTCTCTTTTCTGGACTAAATTTGACTGTCATGTCACAGTTGGAAATGGCTTCAACAAGCTTCGCTAGGCAGTGATGCTACTGGATGTTGGGAGCTGCAGAAACCACTGCTTTACAACTTCCTAAATGTGGCAACATATATTCTAACTTCACAGTAACTAAACTTCACAGTAATTAAACTATTAAAAAAATCTGTTATTTGGATTGAGAAGGCAGGATCTGCTATACAGTCAAAGTGAGGGCAAGTGTGCATTTGAGTTGTATGTCTACTTGAACACTTTATTAGGCCAAGATACAAAAAGATTTAAGGTTTTTCTGATCAAAGTACCAAACTGGTGAATCTATTTAGACTATACAGGTGTAATCAAGTAAGCAGATTCGATTTTTGAACATCAGCACAAAAACTTACATTACAGTTGACTGGAACATGACATTTCTCCATTACACAAAGAATGGAAGCACCCTCGAATGCTGCATTCTCCACTAACACCCACTGCTGAGCACTCCCAGTACAGAGCAGTGCAAGAGGACCAAGAACACAAGGACAATGCATAAATCTTGGTACACCAGGAGAATGCCACATGCAATCCAGAAATGAAATTGTGCATATTGTACGTCAGCTAAAATGAAGAATAATTTCATTTCTTTTTCTGAGGGTGGGTTTCTACATTTATTGCTCAATAATCCTGGGATTACGAGCAACTGCCCATCATGGCACACTGAGTCACAATATGTAACCATTTTGACTATTGAAGCCTCACTCGATCAGCAGGAAAAAGTCTGGAGTGACAGACTGACTTAATGCATGTCTTCAGGTTATCATGGATAACATACTGGTTAGGTAGCTCTATTAACCCTCTTTCTACCCAACCTTCTGATCACTAAATTATTTATAGAAGAGATCATTAAGCTTGCAACACTTGACAACATAACTCTGCATGTCAACATAACATCATTAACTCAACCTTGTCGGTTCAGAGGACAGTCACTCACTCTGAATGGACAGAACAATACTCCTTTTGAACAAGTCCTAAGTGGCAAGAATAAAGCTATATTCTTTGAAGCTGATGATAATCCATTTAGTTAGTATATTAGTTTTCAAACCTGATTATGTAGTTTCCTTTTAAGAGGTAAATGAAGCTCTGCTAGTGTAGAGAAGGCACTTTCCTCGCCAATACAGTTTGTTTAAAGGGGTCCAATATAAAGGACAGTAAACTCACAACAGATCTGAATTTTTTTTTCATTATTACCTTTACCCATATGCAGGGTAAGGCAGTCCTTTGGAAGATGTATAACTATCACTATAAGTGAAGTCAATATTCACTTTAGTTCTCACCTGATGTCAGTATAAGCCTGAGATCAAAGAAGAGAAGTTGAAGGTTTTGCACCAGTTCTGAGGACAGTTTCTTGGACCCCCAAGTAATTTCACCATGATTTTTCACAATAAAAACCACACTTAAGCAGAAATGAATAGCACACAGGACATGCTAGCAGGTCTCTCATAAAAATATTGCAACTTCATTTTGTCTATCAACTGTACTTCCATCACATATACACACAAACATTAAAAGCACACTCTCCTCCTTCACTCGGTACAGTCAATAGTCAAAACAGCCAAATGGTTAGAAACAAGCCAATGGAGAACATGATCATTGTAATACCAGCTGAGGATTAAGATTCCCCCACCTGGCCATGAAGTGAACTGTCAAATGGCTACCTTAAAGTTCAGTACTTTTTATGAGATGGGACCATTCTGTACTACCAAACATACAATGTCAGGACAAAGTTCACTCACCATCTGTTTAGATAAGATGCAGGAAGAAAAGTACATAGTCAGTAACAGTTATTGCCATTAAATACCAGATGTTGCTCATTTGAGAAAAGAGCCAGACATGAATTAAAAATTACTTCTTTGACCTCAGAGTGCTACTTAAAGGCAGTAACAACACCACAGGTAGCAGTGAGCAAAGGTCTTCTAGCTGCAAGACTTCATAATTGTCAAACTTAACATGTTTCTTATGTTTGGACTTTTACACTTACTGGCCATCCTTATGACATTTTTGTCACTATCTAGTAAAAACTTCAGAGCTACAAGAAAGGACCAGGACCAGGCAGAAAATGTGGCTTTACACCCCTATTCATCTATACAAGTGTCCATTATGTTTACAATATCTGTTTAAAGGGAAAGTATACCAGATGCTGACCTGGTCCTCAGTGAGGATAGGAGGCTGCAGTGCCAGGTCCAAGCAACTCACATCCACTTGGAGGAATATCATCCATAGATTACTGAAAGATCTACTACCAAAAATACAGCATGCAAGTTCAGGCGAGAATTCTTATCCTCATATACATTCTTCTTAGAAAGTTTACATAAAGTTTAAAAGCACTAATAAGTAGTAGAGCTAAACAGTAGTTTTCATATTGCAGTCATAAAGGGTGACTCACCTTTGAGCGCTATTACTTTAGAGGCTGGATTCATGATGGCACTTTCTGCAGAAATTGGACGTCTGATGGGTGTTGTTGGATCACTCATGTCAATTATCACTACTTGTGCCTGCTCTCCTACTTTCTCCCTTATGCAGATGAACTTGTCAGACTCCATTGTTAGGGTGCTGAATCCAATGTTTGCTGGATTAATGCCCAAATTTTGGAGCTATAAATACAAAAAAAGAGAGTACTTTATTATCCTTCCCATGTTGAAGGTCCAACTCAAGCCTCTATGTCTAAAATCTCCTCCAGAAGGAAATGCAAGACTGATGAGTTTCTCTGACTAGAGTGTACACTATTGAACTCTGATTTATCTTCTGAATCTCTTTGTTCCACAGGCAAAGAACTACACAATTGTCAGCATTCAGGTCCTAAAAACATTCTGAAGTTGTATTATTGATGCAAACTAAAAGGAGTTTTAAATTATGTGTTGATTACTTAACCTGGTTCTCGTATGTGATAAAGACTACACCAGCAGTACCACCACTATTCCAGTTTTAGCAAGGCTGATAAATTAAAAGTTCAAAACTTAACTGCTGAATGTCATTCAGAATCACAATGTTCAGCATCAGAGGGTAGTACAGAAAGAATCAATTACCCATATGCAACCCCCTCCTAGCAACAGTGTAGAAGGAAGTCTACACAGCAGATGTCAGTTGGCCTACAAGCGGACTTGTCCGTCTTACTTCACACACCTAATCCTTACCAGTGAAAGGTAAGAAAGATGTGTTAAAATAAACAATCATTTCTGCTCTCCTTGCCCAAGATGTCATGCCATTAGGCTCAACAATAAAGGCAAAGGGTTGTGATGCAGGCCCCTTCCAGCCGTACGTCCAGCTCCAAACATATAACTTGTGCTCAACCATACAACAGTAAAACCAAAGTCGTTACTCTAAATGTAACCTGGAGTCATTCTGAGCTGCCAGACTCCCCTACAAGACATTATATGTATATGTCTTGTAGGGGAGTCTGTTTGGCAGCTCAGAATGTATGGATATATATAATTATATATATAATGTATATATATTTATAATTTTCATCCTTTTGTGTTAACTTTACTTCCATTCACTCTCAATTCCAGTTAACAGGAGGAGGATATAGGATATATTTTAACAGGATATATTAACAAAGATCACTGTTCCATTGGTGCACAGTAAATGAGATTCACCTATGCAGCACAGCCTGGTTTGGTACATCTGTAAACTGCATCTTATATAACTGTAACAAGCCTGAGCACCTGCTTTATGCCCCAAAGCAATGCTTTTCAAGCACAGGAACTGCATCAGCTTCACTGAAGCTTCTCAAAGGATTAACCTATACTGCTTTTCAGTGCACTGCAAGTGAAAAATTACTGCCCTCAAGGAGACAGAATAGAGTCTACCACCAGCATCACTGAGTCATTACACTCCTTTGATACATACCACCAGGAGCCTCACACAATAGACTAAATCCCTTGGGCAAGAAGTCCCATGATGGCATCACAAACACTGTTTTAGTGTGTTTGAGCTGGCTGATCATGGCTTGTTACAGATTCTGTAACGCTACTCACTAAATCGTAAATTGCGTATGTAACAGAGATACCTTTAAGTGTGATGTGTCGGGACTCTGCCCAAGAATGCCTCAGGAATTGTTTGTTTTCTGTTGAGCTGACTAATGAAGAGCTATTCAGCTCAGTAATTGCTAATCTCAACAGACTCAAGTTTCAGTAATGTAATATAAGCCAAATGTACGAATGCATAAAAAGACATTTACTCATTCCCATAAGTGTTTCTCAGCAGAACTGAGAGCCATTCAGCTAACACCTCACTTCAGGGGTAAATACTCAATACACAACAGTAAACTTCAGCAGGTGCCATTCATTCCAAAAGAGAATCAAAGTTTAGGCACAAGGTTATTAGATCATGATTGCACCCAGAGTTTTGAAAACAAATCTAACAGGTAGGTGGCTAATACATGCTTCTGTGTCAGGAAGGAAAGAAGTTTTCATACCAAGACAACTTGTGTACCCTTCATAAGTAACACACAATGTTTTACCAATAAACAGGCAAGTTGTAGCTCCACCAACTTCTGTGACCTTGAACAACAGAAGAATAAATGATAGGCTCTTAATTCCACTGTTCTTGCTTGCTCTACACCAGACAATGTCCACATATTGCCACAAATTACATGTTCACATATTTGACACTTAAGCACTTTGATGTTGAGTATGTTCCGAGTCCATCTGCCAATAGAATACAGTCCATTATAAAAGACTCATTAAGAGTCAAAACAGTAGTCAAGAGATTTAACTGCAGCACAGCTAAGTTCCTAACTTGATTTAATTAATCCAAATTCAGATGTATTTCCAGAGTACTGAAGCAGAAACACAGCTTTTTCAAGGTCTCTTCTCAATTAGTGTGCTTCAGTCTGACCTACTCTTCAAGACACAGCCCCTGGACACTCATTCTGCAAAGTGAGAACCTTGAGGCATTTCCTTGAAGTTCAGCTTTAAACCCACCATTATTCACTTCAAAGTCCGGTCCCCGTTGAAGAAAACATTTTGGGTATCTTTACTAAGACAAGTATGATTTTGCATCACACTCTGGTATTAAAATTTCCTGCTTTAACATATGATAAAATCTAGCAAAGGCTTCAGAAAAGGTAATGCTAAATTCTGCTTGAGTATCACTGCCATCATTATTATTAGGGAAACCCATCACATCTTTTAAAGGCTAAATGCCAGTACTCCCTAAAGGATGGTCATGTGAGTACTGCAAGCCTCAGTCAATGACGACAACACTTCACAGTTTAACAGTCTGAAAACACTGAAGACTGTTCCTACCGTTAGGGGAATGGTATGTATTCTCCTGAGATATGTGAGGCACTATAAGAGGCATATTTCTTACTGACTATACAGAAGAACAAGAGCAGAACCCCTCCACCATCAAATAACGTACATCAGCCAGCATCACTTTTACCCTGGATGGGACAAATCTTCCATGATGATCTGAACAACATTGTTCTAAAGTACCTTCCCCCCTTCCTCAAGAATAAAATTAGTGTAACTTTATTACAGAAGGTAGCAGGCACTTAGCTATGTATATTAAAAGGCCTCAGGTGAAGATGCTACAGGTCATTACTGAGGTTTATATATATATTAATTAGCCATCTTTCAGTTTATTTTTATAAAGGAGTGAACAACAGGCCTCTCAACTACTACTAAATTTTCATTTTTTATTATGCTTCTTAGGCAAGCAGTACCCTCTCTCAAACTAAGGTTGTTTTCTTCTGAAAATAAAGATTCACCACTACACAGTCATTCCAGAGGCATTTATTATGATTTCCATTATTCCATTCACCATAATTTCCATTATTTCACCCACACTTTACTTTTGGGTAATCCAGTTAAACCCTACCAAGCAGCCCCATGTAGGTTACAGCAAGCCTTGCTGTAGGGGAAAGGGTAACATTCAGTTCCACAGGTAACACCTAATGCCTCTCCTGCCCTAACACCCATTAGCTACACACAGAGCATAGAACCATTTTCATTATCAGGTTGAATGAACCAGATAAACAAGGATTTTTGCATCATAGATATCTAGTACTACTACAGAGTGGATTAGATACCATAAGACCTTCAAGCATTTTATGGATATTGAGAACTTACTGACATGGTAAAGATTAAACTAAGATGTATTATTTGTTTCTCAACATGAATGAAGACACAAAGATATTCAGGATGAAAGACCATTATTAATATGATATTTAGTCTTTCTCTGTTCTTTATGAGCATTGTACCATTTGCTAAGAAATTAAGTCAAGATGTCTTTTACACAAGAGCTTTACTAAATATTGAGCATTCTAATGCATTTCCCTTACTGTGGAGTGCAGCAATCCAGGCTGAGCCAGCACAGACCAACTCAGATACTGACAGCTCTAGTCTTCAAACTAAGCCTGTTTCTCGAATGGGAAATAATTAAGCCTTACTGTCTAATACTGACACTGCAGTAATTGGGACCTACCATCAGTTGAATGCTGGAGTCAGAATTCTGTGAATTTAGTATCTCTTCAGAGTTTAGTGTGAGTATTCCATTTCAGCTTCATGCCACATAATTCTAGCATAAATGCTTGTTAGAGGTGATCAATTATTGTTTCTAAGGCCATTAGAAAAGAGTAAGGCTTGGACGGAAGCTGTATGCACCCAAATAAAAACTGCCTGCCAAAAGCTCTGTAAGCACACATCTTTTTAAACAAGAACGCAGTAATAGCTTCCCATAACTCTTACTCATGTAACTACATAAAGCTCTAATCATCCCCAGTAAGGATGTGCATGTAATTGTTGGACATTCCTGCTCAACTGCTCACCCTCATCTCATCTCCTGCTATAGTTCCATTTTGACAGCTGAGGGACACCAAGGAAGTATGTAAGACCTAAAACATGCAAGACCACTAGTCTGAGCTGCAGCTGCAATCAGGCTTTCATCTACAGTGACAGTTACTCCCCACAAAAAAACCCTATTTCTGTATGTTTGTGATGAGGATTAGATAATCTATCAATGAGTTACCACTATCATGTGCAGGGCACTTCTGAATCCAATGAGTAAACTTGAGCTCTTCATCACTGAGTAGCTGAATCAAGTCATAAGATTTAGCCCTACCTTTTGAATACAAATCTAAAAAGTCACTTACAGCTTGCAAATATTCCTGAGTGCTTCTTAAGTGCACATGTCCAGCCAAAGCAAACTTATGAAAACCATCCAGCTCAGTCATGCCTATTGCACAACAAACAGATAGTAATTCTTAATAAGACAAGTCAGTCTATCCAAACAGAAAGTGGTTTTGTCTTGAAAATGATGGAAATCAATCTACATCCTTTATGCTTAAACCAGGATATTTTAGCTTGTCAGTGCTGCACCAAGATGTGCAGCACTTACATACTGAGAGCATGTCATGCACACAAGCTTTCTCACAGTAGCTGGCTGTGCTCAAGAGGCTGGATCGGTTACTGAACAGGCAGCAGAACTATGTGCCTGTGCATCAAAGGTTCCAATCTTGGAACCCGAGATCTTGCTTAAGCAACAGTTTTCCCCGTAGACAAGCAAAGGTTTTTTGCTAGTGAGAAAAAAACTCAGAGGCACAAAGAGACAAAAGCAATGACTAAGTGAAGGAAAAGTTTAATTTTAGATCAGGAACACTTTGTACACTGGATACCAGCAGTACTGCTTCCACTCTATCTACCAGTATATTTGGTCTTTTACTGCACTTCCATTGTAAACTGCAATTCCCTTGGAAGAGTTCAATCTGGTAAATAATTCATAATTCACTGCTCCAACAGAAATGCTGGAGTTAAGAACCTGATTAAATCACATTAGCTTAAGTAGTATGCACAAGTAACTCACTGCAGCAGGACTTGGCATAGTTTGCACTGCTGCAGCTGGGCAGTCACCAGACAGATAAAAACTAAGTCCTTGTCTTATTCCCCTCCCTTGCTATGGAACTTAAAACTCCAATATCCTCTGGGGAAAAAATGAGCAAGACGAACGTTCTTAATGAATTTGTGAAGACTCATCATGACAGAGTTCATATCTAAAAATAACTGTTCAATTGCATTAAATGGAGCTATACAAACAAACTGAATTCCTTCTACCACATTAAGACCTGGATATCGCTTATTCACTGCAACTATTCTCTGTCTTCCAGCTCACACACGACTTGAACACGTAAGCTGTAACAACTTCAAACTTAATGTGCCCTGTGACTGGCAGTCACTTCCTGCACGAGCTTGGAGCTACTACAGTTAGAAGGATGATCAACGTAAGACAAAATGAGCTGCACAAAGACTGTAAACAGTCTGCTTGATCCCTAGCACTCCTCCAATTCTACATGGACCAAGATCCCTGTTTCACTTCACACTGCCATTTATCCACTTCCAGCAAGAGAGAGTGGGAGAGAAGCGTTCAGTATTTAGCACTGCAAGTTATGTTTAGCTTCTCTGGAGAGCACTTTCTGCACGGTTCAGTTCTTCTTTTAGTAAAGTACATACAACTACCTCGGGAAGACACTGAACTTAAGGGAAATAATGTTTCATCAGCAACAGGCTGAACTTGGAATTAATTATAGCACTAACTGATATTCTAATCACTTACAGCTGTATTAATTAAAAAGGCTACAGGTAGAATCAGTACACAGATTGAATTAAGGCACAGAAAGATTTTACAGCTCAGGATCACTGGAACACACAACAATTACATGGAATTTTAACTTTTTTGGCTTTATCATAAAGCAGCAGAGTAGATTTACCATATTAATTTTAAATATGATAATTTAACCATAGTCAAGACAATTACTTGAAAGGAATGTGAGGGGGGGAGAGAGATTAATCTGATAAGGCTAAATATGTGTGACAGTGTAGTATTATGAAGAGAAGGCCTAATGTTTTCACAAATTCTCTACCAGATAACAAGCACCACGTAACATTAATTCATGACTTTTGATTTTAGTTTACAACATCCAGTGAGTTAGAGCTGATATAACTGTACTGCAGATATCAAGCCAGAGCAAACACTATGAGTTCCTACATTCCTTCCATTTTCCCTCTCTATTTATCCCACCATGTAGGGACAACTGCAGAAGCAGCATGAGGAGGCTGCTGCATGCCTACCACTGATTTCAGTCTGACTTTAGCAGAGTACTGCTTTAGGGCTTCTGCACTTAGCCTGGGGGAGAAGCAAAGGAATACACAGGAAAGAGTGAATGTTAAAGAAGTTTGTTCCTACATGTTAGCAACGGACACCCCAGGGCTCTGCCTGCTCCTCCCTGCAGCTTTCATGCTGAGAAAAAGTAACTCAAGCACAGGTTTAGCCTTTTCAATAAGATCAAATTGCTTAAGAGCAAAAAATAGAGTATGACTTCAGTACAAAACCCTTGAAAAGCAGGTGGGCAGGCCCCTCACCCAAACCTGAGGTAGCACAATGCTGATATTGGCAGTGCTGCAAGACACACAACACTGGTAATCACAGAAACAGTCATTTAACATGCAAAGCAGCACAGGACACCTCCTGCATATTAAGTGTGATGTCCCCTCATTGCTATTGTATAGATCAAACACAATCAGCAGGATTGGTTATGCTTGCCAGTTTTAAATGGTAAGAACTATACGCTCTCTAAAAAGAGTCTGACAACAAAATCACTTTGATCCCAAGTTTCTTATTCAGACCTGGTGGTGAGGGAGGGTTGTAAGCTCTTCTGCAGCTCTTACAAACCTATTTGAGATTCCTTTAATCACTGCTATAGTGGACACTGGCAGGGAGAGGATGGTAGAATTCTTCACCATGTTAAACTCTCCTAACCCATGAAAACTCAGAACACAGGTTTGTTTCCTCCCTTGGACAGAGAGATTAGATATTTTTGGAATTCACTCTACTGTTTTTTTCTGGCTAGAGCTCCTTCTAGGGTCACCAGGACAGTTCTTCCAGTTAAGCAAAAAAATACATACCAAAGGGAGCTGGAAGTGGCCATAACCATTTCCCAAGCTGAAATGCCCAGTGGCATGCAGTCCACACTGGGGTATGATACCTAGTTCGTATTTTGAAATGGATGCCTGATTTGACAGAAAGGGGCGGTACAGCGACAGAAGGATGACTTGCCAAGTCCACTTCCTGTTCTCTCATTCATTTAGCAAATTCCTTTAATTCCTGCCTCAAACTGCACGTTCAGAGACTGCTGTTCTCTCACTCCATCTACAACCCTCCCTCACCACCAGGTCACAAGAAAACACATAAACCGGTTTGTCTGTGCTGATCCATTAGCTATGGATCTTTTCCAATGCTGGCGTTATGGTTTTCACAGGATATTAAGAACAGAACCATGTCATTCTGGGGGAGGATATTTTTAATATTGTTATGTTTGGAAGGAGGGACAGCGGCTGTGCAGCTTCCAAGTTCAAATGGTTTCTTGCATCTCGTCTCACCAATTTCCTCACAGCTGCACCAAAAGAGGTTCCCAGGAACCTTCGCGATTCAGAGGTTGACGGTCGTTTAGGTGAAAGGGAAAAACCACAATCCGCCTGCAAGACTGCGGCGTCCACCCAAGCCGAGGCGGGGGAGCGCCCGCGGTGCCCGGGGCGAGCAGCGCGGCTCCGGCGCGGCGCCGCCCCCTCCCCGGAGCGGGAGGTCCCTCAGGCGACGAGTGACTCTGCACAAATCGCGGCCGCTCCGCACGCCGCGGGGACGCAGCTCCAGGGATGGAAGGATGGACGGACGGACGGATGGATGAGCAGAAGCGGCAGCCCAGAGTCCGCACCGGGGGCGGGCTCGGCCCCGCACGCCTTCCCGCGGCGCGCAGCGGGACGGCGGCCACGCTCCGCAGTGAAGGAAGGAGGGGACGGAGAAGATCCCCCCGCGGCCTGGCCCCCTCTCCCCGCCCTCAGCGCTCCCCCGGCCCGCCCAGGTCGCGGCCCCCCCACCCTCCTAAAGACAGGGTGAGGCAGAAGAGGGGGACCCCAACCCCGTGCCTTTTCTGCTGCCCCCCTCCGCTCACCTGGAAGTGCTCCTGGAAGCGAATGGGCAGTATCTGGGCCATGGCTGGGGGCGAGCTCCCCGGGGCAGGGGCGCGGGGCAGGGGCGGGCGGTGAAACGGGGCGGCCGCCGGTGCTCCCCTCACGGCGGCGGAAGCGGCGCAGGCGCGGAGCCCTCGCTGGGATGGCGCCCGGCGCGCCCGCCGCTCTCCTCGGCCTCAGTGCGGGGCCGCTCACTCTCCGGGATCACTCCGCACCTCAGCCTGCCAGGGTCTCCTCAAATAGTCCCTCCCTGCCGCGCTTCTTCCTCCGCCCATCGCCGCCGCCTCCCTCCCGCCTGACTCTGCTATCTCTCAGTCCCGCTGAGGGCACGGGCTGGGGACGGGGCTGTGAGGAGCGGGTGGTCCCCGCCGCAGCTACGGCCAGCGGAGAGGGGCGGGAGGGGTTGTCAGAGTGCAGGTATCCCTCCGCTGCTGCCACACACGCTCACGTGACGCGGCCCCCTCCCCTCCTTCCTCCGGCGCTGCCCCCGCCCGACCCTCACCCCGGGCCGGGGCTCCTCCTGACCCCTCCTCACCCCGATCCCCAGGGCTGCCCGCTGACCCACCCGATCCCCCGGGGCTCCTCCCGATCCACCTTCACACCGAACCACCCCCCCCGGTCCCTCCCGGCCCACCCTTACAGCGGCCCTTGGGGCTTCTCCCTTCCTTTCCCCACAGCTGCGCGGCGGTGCCGGGGCGATGCTCCCCTCAGCGCCCCGGGACTCCCGCCGGATGTGAGGAATAAGATCGGGAACACCCAGGACCTGCCTGGTGGGCACTGGAAGCCGAGAGCCGCCTGCCTGGCACCTGCCGTCGTGGCTGGCTGTGGCAAAGTGTGACACTTCTCCTCCTTGGCAGCCCCAAAGCCCCCAAAGGCACTGGGTTCTGGCTGGGTCAGATGGCTGCTCTTCGCCCACCACCCATCGACTTATCCTAGCACCATATGGGCTTTGCTCCCTGCAGTCATGCCCAAAGGTAGGTGAGGGGGTTTATGGCCAGTTATCAGCCATGAAAACCATCCAACTGTTCTGCCCTGTTCAGTTTTTAAATAGAAATAGGGCTCCTTCCCCAAGAGTTGACGTTGTGAGTTGGAAGCTCTTCAATAACCAAGAAGTGAAGGGTCCAACATGTAAGAGATTCATCAACACTTTTTTTTTTTACTCTCCCTTCTAGTCAGCCCATTAGCATTAGATGAAGGAGGTGAGGTTAATGTTAGTGCTATTATACTTCTCCTAAATTACAGTAATCCTTTGAGGTGGAAACAGCTGCAGTGGTACTGGCTCCAGCACTTTTATCCAGAGCATTGTATTGTTCACATTTTCCCAGAGAGCTCAGCTCTGGGAAACACAAGATTATAGGAGGATCTCTAATATAAAGCTGAACAAAGGACCCCTGAAGACTCAAAACCAGAGGCAGATTAAAACAATTTCATATACACTACAATTTAAAACCTCATTATTTTCACTTAACCTCATTCATTTTTAATACATGGGAATTACCAAAACTGGGTTAAGTTTCCAAAGGGATAATAGGCATGGCTTGCTGAGACACCTGGGTTCCTACTGGCACACACAGTCACAGGCTGCAGCCGTGGGGATCCCTTGGTGAAGAATGATCTACAATGGGACTGAGGAAACACTGAAGAACTCATTGAACAGGTAGGTAGAAATGAGAGACTGCTAAAGCCCCATCCCTGCAGAAATCTGGAATCTGTAGCTCTCCCCAGAGGAGTCAGGACTGTGGTTATGCACCACGGTCTGGTCTCTCGAAAGAACGAATTAAAACTGGAGGTAAAGTGGAGACAACCTTTATGTGGTCCAAAGGGGTTTGAGTAGCATCTGCTCTGTAGGTTTGTTAGTTGCAGTTTAATTTTGGTGGGTTATGAGTTTCTAAATGAAGGCAAGTGAGCAGTGCTGCAGAGACAGACTACCAGTGGGACATCAGGACGTATCTGTCACCAGCCCATTTTGGTACAGTGAGTGTGTCTGTCAACTTCCCTCCCTCACATTCACTTTATGGATGCTAATTAATTACATATAGAGCTCCTATTTTTGCTAATTTATATCTATTTCTTAAAAAAAACCCCAAAAAACCAAACCACATATTTTCATCATTTATTGCACAAATTAAGTAGTACCTCTTAAGTAGGGTACATAGTTATAAGAGATATATTTTTATATAATTAATATTTTAAAGAAAATTATGACAAGCAACATTTTTCTCTGAAATATGTTTATTATTAAGAATTACAAATGCACAAAAGTCACTGTGTACTGTGTGCAATCTTAGTAGTCTGGCACTAGGCTGCTGCCATGAACTGGAAAGATCAGTGGCTAAGGAAATGAAGGCTCTTTTAAAGTATAATTAAAATTAAAGGTCTATTCTATTTCTTCACTCCAATTTTAATAATATAATCCTTCATGCCCACTCCCAGTTGGCCAAATCCTAATTACAACATCCCATAATTTCTGTAGTAAAAAAAGTATCTCACTTTATGTAAAAGTGCTTTGCCACACTTCTGTCTGCTGATGTCTTTCTCATTTGTACCTTCTTTGCACTGCCGTGTTTAAATATCTGTCCTTTATAAGACCATGCTTTGCTGATCCCAAGGGTTGGATTCCTTGCAAGTGTGATTGGCTCTGAAGAGTGAGCTGAACGTGTTGGACATTTTGGCACAAATCAAAAAAATAGGAAAAGTATTTTGTCATCTTTTCTCCACTCTGCAGCCTGCTGAGCTTCCACAGCTAAAGAAACTGACCTCTGTACTGTCAGCTGTGTGCATGGGTGTTTTAACTGAGCCTTTTAACCTTGTTTTCTATATTTAGTTTGGGGTCTCTCAATAAAAAGGCCCTACTGGCCTTATTTAAGGTATTTTTCCTACAGTCCATAGTCTGTTAAAAGGGAATGTAAAAGGTCTCTGATGGTTTGCTGTGTTAGTGCCCCTGTGATTAGCTGACTGCTACTCCCCTGCTCCTTTATCCAAGGCAGAGCCACAGCACTCAGCAGCTGAGAAGGGTGTAATCCCTAGCAATCCTTTAACAATGCAAATGGAAAAGCTCCTGGTAAATGTTTCTCTATTTTTTTCAGAAGTTGCTCTCATCCAAATATTTGTGTTTCTGGCTCATCCTATGGATGGCAGCCTGATGCTCTTTTTCCAGTGTTTGAGAAGAGCTACATTCTTGTCTTGGAGGGGCTGTTATTTACATGGAAAAGTGTTGTATGTATGTTCCCAGTCTTGCCACAGAATCGGCCAAGGAAGTCTCACTGAAAAAGCAATGTGCATTTCTCTTAAATGTTTCTCTCAGGTTCTTGCTCAACAACATCCGTTCAAATCACTGCTTAACTACCCAAGTGTTCAATTTCCAAATATTTGGCCACTTTCCTGTTTTAATTCAAGAAGGTAAAAAAGTCACTGGCACATCTTCTGGCCTGTATGAGAAAGCATCCACTACAGGAGACCTGTGTGAGTGGGAGCACCCAAACACTTGGAGTGTTCCTCAAATTGCAGCTCCAAGAAACAAGGAATCTGTGGGTTGGACTTGCACATCCTTGTGCATGATCACTGCAAACTGCTGGAGAGCTGCTGCGTGTGGCAAAGCACTGAACACAGGATGTTGATCCACATCTGTTCTGAGCTGAGTGCTGCCTGGCACTGTCAGAGCATCAACATTTTGCCTAACAGATAAATGCAAACCTTGGGAATGCTGGATCAGCACAAAGATGTTTTGGTGCAGCAATGATAGTGTGTCACAACAACTCATAAAGTTCTGATTTGGTCTCTCGAGGAGAAAATTTGCATTTAATGCATCTCAAGGCCCTCACTGACTGCCCTGTTTGCTTGAGAATCCAGTTTGAAATTGTACTCCTTGTTTTTCAAACCACACCCTCGCTCCTTGGACTCCTTTCCAGCTCGTCTCCTGGAGACAGCGGAGCCTGCCCCTTTCCTTGCCTCTGTTCTTTCTCCTTCCAGCAAACTTCTTGCTGCTGAGTCAAGAACTGCCTTCTATCACTGACTCCTTGTACATGTCCCACAGTCCTTCATTTTACTGCAAAGCTCCATTCAAATCATGCTCTTTTGGCCTGGAATTCAATTATCCTTTTCCATCTGTTCTTACTGAATGCATAACTCTGGGTCATACAAAGCACTCTGAGGCTCTGGATGAGTTTCTTCTGTGGTTTTTGTAAGTCATTGTGCAAGCTCCTGAGATCAAGCTGGTAAAAATTGTGATGTTTTTGAAGTAGTTATTTAAAATGTAAAGATTATGTTGTAGAGTTGTTTAATATGTAATTATTTAATGTCTAATTTGTTCTTTGACATGAGAATGGTGTTATACATGCTTAGCATTTCAAGACAGTCCTGTTATGGTGGATTTTACTCTTGATGTATCACTTTATGAATTTACTTCAGTATGTGAGACTCCATCCTGTATTCCCTGCACATGAAAGCTCTGCTGGAGATTGTCATCTCCATCTCTCCATCATCTCCATCAGCAGAATCTGATAGCATTTAATGTTCGAATGAACAGGAGTGTCTAAAGCAGTGCAGGCTGGAGTCTTTAGTTTTCCCACAGAGAATGCACGGTGATACCCAATTTACCTGCAATGTGCAAACAATATGTTTCTCTTGCCTTCCAGGAGCATTTCCATTTGAAGGAGCCATTTCTGTTCATGAACAGAACACCAGCTTTGATGCTCTCTGTGCATTTGTAGAGTTGTTTGCTCCTCCCTGGGCACTGGTGTTCTTCAGGCTTTGCAGTACAGGTGCTGAATTCCTTGCATGGCAGTTTCTTAGCTGAAATTGCAACTCCTCCAGCCCAGCCTTGTAAAACCAGGGGTGTAGTGGTCAGTGATGCAAAGCTGGATAAAGGGCAGGGGAGTCAACATCTGTCTTCAAAATCCTGACAAATGCATCAGGGCTGCATCCTACATCGACCTTTTTAGAAGCTGAATTCCTCCAGAGTGTTTTCCCTGGCAGCTCATTCATCAAGCAGGTAGAGAGTGAATGTGTTCTTTGAAAGTATGAGCAATGGCAAGAGATGAGGTAGCCCATATAAATCCAGCGTGCATCTCTTGCTAATTTCACTAGGTTTGGAACAACAGAAAGCAAGCTGTGTTTGTGTATAGACCAAGTAAAATTTTAGCCTAAAGGATCTGATCCTTAATTAACATTTAGGAGCAGTCAGTGTGCATAAACAGTGGGTGAGAGGGGCTGGGAAGGACCTGGAGGGGTGTTCTGGTTATCATGACTGTCCTACAGCCAGGCCAATATTGTCCAATTGATTTGAGAAATGCTGAATATATTGGTTGTTAGGGCCTTTTAGCTATTTTCTTTGAAACATACCCTTGAGAGGGAAAACCTCAGTGTTCATTTTCTTAACATTATTATATTGTCCAGGAAAGAGAAGGAAGCCAAGAAAAGCAGAAACTGAGCTACATTTCAGAATGTACTGGTAAACCATAGGGATGGTAAACAGACCTTTTATTTTCTAAAGGGTATTTACAATATATTTCCCATTCTCCTACTCCTGGAAAGAAGTACTTTATAAATTCATCATCTGTGAATTTCCCCCATCCTCAGAAGGAAGAAGTCTTTATGAGTGTGCTTTTGCCATGTTTACCTGTGTCCTTTTCCCCACCACAGTCAGTTTGGAGACCATTGGCCAAATTCAACCATATGTGATGGAGAGGAATGAGCTCAAAGATACTGGATTCCAGCAAATTTCATGAAAACAGGCAGCCAGAATGGAGAGACTTTTATTTAGAATGGATGGCTGAAGTGGGAATTCAGCTTTTATTGGCAAATTTATGAAGCAGTCAGTGAAAATAATGAAAAAAAAATCTTTGACCAAGGACAGTACCTTCTTGAATTAGTTTTATTGTTCATGAAATATTTTTGTTCCCTTTCCTTATGCTCAAATTCCTGCTTTTATACGAATCTGTAGCTTTGCAGTAGCTTTAAATATAGGTTCAAAAATCCTCTCCCAAAACCACCATTATTTTCTGAACTGTGTTCTCCCCTTCAAAAACAGGTTTTTGTTGGACCATGTAATGCTGTTTTAGGTAACACAAAGGGGTTTTTTTCTATCAGCTTATAGGACTTCAGGATGCTGAAGATAAAAGTCACTCTCATTTTTTTATTCACTCCTGGCTTTCTCTGTCTGGAGTTGTTTATGGAACAGGTTTTAATGGACATTCTCTGCATTTCTTGCTTCTTAATGACAGGTACGACCTGAATGTAACAGACTGGCTTTTCTGGAACTTCAGTCTTAACTAGAATATTCAAGATACAAACACAACACAAAGATATTTCCCAGAGAGGTTAGAAAATCACACATTTACTATGTTTTAGATTATTGACAACAAGCAAGATGGCTGAGCTGGAATAAAATGTAGGCAAGCACAGGCTTACAAGCTGGAAGTCCTCATAATGAAATGTCTACCTAAAAAAAAATCCTACTAGTGCTCAGTGCCTACAAGGCAGGAGCAATACATAAGCACTTTGCAACCCTGTCACTAGAATGAATTTAGATGACACAAGACGAAGGCAGCCGTGCCCCTTTCTGCCAGAGCTTTCAGTGTAACTGATGCTACTTGTGTGAGGGATGTTGAAAAAAGGGAGAAAACCTGTGCAGAGGCCTTAACAAGCACCAGAGGGAATTTACAATGCTGCTTTTTAGAGTATAATTAATCTTTCTAGAAAGATCTTCCTGAATTTAAAGAGTATTTGGTACTTTCTACTTTTCTAAAGGCCCGAGGGATGCCCTGAAACATAAAAAATTACATCATATTTTTGGCAAACTGTGCTGTTCCAGATATGTAGTGTATCTTAAGCTAACACAAAAAATGAAAGGGGAAGGAAAGTTCTAGCTAAATCATTTATTTAGCATTTTGTTGTCATGTTTCTTTGCAGATTTTTGGTCCTTATAATGGAAAAAATGTGATCTAATAAAGTACTAATTTCAAAAAGAATATATGAAGGTTCTTATGGAGTAGCTTTTAGTTGCTCCCTTCTTTCTCTACCAAGCCATACTGCACCCAGGAAGCAAAGGGATTACTTCTACCCCCCGTGGCAGAATTTTCCCTCTTTCATCTTAGCTCTCCACAAGTCATTTACTCCAACTTAACCAAAGTCCAGTGCTTAAAATTCTGGATGGAGTAAGGCTTGAGCTACAGCACACCAAAAGTGAGTAACCTTTGTGTGTTTCTACCCATATAATGAAGACTGAAACATGTTAATAATAAGCAGCTCTTCTTTTGTTTCTTTGATCATGCTGGAAGAGGCAATCTAAAGAATTGAAAGAAACAAGTTTAGTGTTAAGAAATAAGCACTTTCACGGGCCCCAAAGATCTTTAAATATGTGCATATTTCTCTTCTAGCTCAGAATGTGACTGAGACAGCACATGGTATGTTGCCTGATGCAAGAACTATGTTCAGTTAATACATATTGCCAAGTCTGTGTCTGCAAACAGGAGCTTGATTTGCTATGTCTGGGCTGTGACTGGTCTTACTCCTTCACAAAGGCAGCAAAATAGCAGAATAAATAGTAGAATACAGGGAACTCTTGAGCTTTTTGATCAATTTTTCTAGAACAAGGGTAGTCAAATCTAGCCCATAGGATTAAAACAGCCTGAATCCACTCTCATTTGTGACATAAACATTTTGGAATGGTCTGTCCTTTCCCAGTCCACCCACTCATGTCAAAAAATGATGTGGTTGGCTGTGCTGATGATGCCAAGGTCATGGTCAGCTCTGGGCAAGGTCTGGTTAGGCAGGGCTTTCTGAAGTCCTGCCTAGCCAGAGAGCTGTGTGTTAGACCTTTTCACTCGTGTGTTACCTCCTCAGCTGCTGGGTTACAAAACAAGGCAGCCTCTATTACACTGCTGATCTCAGATATCACTTTCTCTGTCATCTCCATTCATAGTTACATATGACATGCAGAATTATTTTCAGCTGTACTTGGCTTGCATGTAATCCAACTTTGCAGTTCCCCTCTGGACTCTGTAGATACAACAGCAGGAAGAAGCCACCTTTTGTCCCTTTGGGCCAGGAGGACATGCCAAACATCAGTGTGGATATGTTCCTGAAGACCAAACTGCTTCCTGTAAGTCTGCTCACAGACTTCATAATCCATCTGTTTTCTGTAAAATGCAGTTATTTACAGCAAAGTTCACTTCACAGTACAGTAGCTGCTGTTTCTGTTGCTATTTCTGATGAGGCTCAATATTGTCTATTTTTCATTCTATCTCAATGCTGCCTTTAATTGCCTCTTTCCAGCAGATTTATGTATTATCCCTCCCGGCTGTTCACACACAGACTTCCCCTTACTTGGCAATCTTCCAGTCAATCCGTACTACAGAGGTACTAAAACAGCAGAGCAGTTGCTGAGAGTTAAAATAAAACTGCATTATGTTGTACTACAGGGCCTACAGCTGACTGAGCAATTGGGCAACAGAGCATCTGAGACTCAGCAGAAGTTCTCTTCCTTTTCTTGATGTCTCATTTTATACTTTTGGGCAGGTACAAAAAAAGGTGGTAGAGGCTTAACAAACGTATCTTGAAATGTTATCTAATGCCTTTATTTATCACTACTCCAGGGAAGAATATGTTGGAATTAATGATTCTCTCAAATAACAAACGAAAATTGTTCTCATAGGAATCAGCTTCATAACCCTGACACTTGAGACACGTGGGGAAGCAGAGACATTCCCTGGAGAACTCCTGGGGTCATTAGCACAGCCAGGCTGACTCAGCAGTACATCTGCATGTGCCCAACTGCAAAGATACAAGGAAACTTAATGGTTTTAATGTGGTGCTCAACATAAATACACACCTATTTCCTAAATAAGTACATTCCTAATTTAAGGCTCCAGTGTAATGCACCCAGACCCCACTGCTCTGTGATTCCCAGGAGCTGTGGGTGTCCAGTAACACATGTAAACCAGCAAGGTGGGGCAGTGTCCCACAGAAGAGCTGCTGTGGTTGTGCTCTTCACCCTGCCTCACTTGGGCACAGGTGAAGCCCTCGGGCTTCTGGCAGGCTGCCACTGTAAACCCAGCACAGCTGGCTTGAGTGGAGAGTAAGGCCTCAATATTGCATTTCAAACACTGATTAGTAAAGCAGGTGATTGAAAAAAAAGGTGTTTGTTTAGCTTATGGAGATTGGAAAAGAAAACAGCTCCAGGAATCCAAAGCTGGAAATGCTACAGCAGTTGGGTACATGGGATTCCTCTGAACGAGCTTCCCTCCCTCCACCTTTGGCTGCAAGGATGAAAGTCTTTCTCAGACAAGTGCTCAACAAGCAGCTGAAATCCAGCTCAACAGAAAGCCATTCAAAAGGGTCAAGAGCAAGGATTCATGCAGCAAAGTAAATACCTGGAGATGGAAAAATCTTTCTCCATCTTTCCTCCCACATGTTTTGGAATTATTGTACCAGGAAATTATTAAATTGCACAAGTTTCAGTAATGAATGTATTGCTTGGATGGCATGGAAAATTGCTGAGGGATATGGCTTAAGGAAAATAACTTTCCAAAGTCACTGACGAAAGATCAGATGGATGAGCAGGACCACAACTTCTATGAACTTCTGGAAATTGAACTGGTATGGTACTGAAATAGTACTGGTACCATTAAACTCTACTGCAAAAAAATTCAGAAGCCAAGTTCCTCGCTTCACATACAAGTAAGAACCTACCTGAAGGTCAAGACATCCACAAGCTTTCTACCATCACCAAATTTGGGACCACACAAATACCACAAGTTTTGAAAATGGTTTGTATCTTTTTCTGCCTTACTCCTGTTTCACCTGTCCCATGTTCATGCATACATCCAGTTATTGATATTCCTGATAATACCAAATACTGTGGTAAGGTTACTTTTTAAGCAACATCTGGAATTATTTTATCATCACAAATAAATTCTTTTGCAAAAATAAATGCTTGTTTACATTCCTCTCTCAGGATCTAAGAGAATTTACTCAAGAATAACATAGAAATGTCATACCCTCTTTTATTCTCAGAAAGCAAAATCCACCAGCTGCAAAACTATGTCCATGCTGGTACAAATTTAACAGAGTAGGTCCTGTGTTTTAACAGATCTTAAGTGGGAAGAGCATCAATGAAGTTGTAATTAAAAAAATGTGCGAAATAAATGCAACAACTCTTCATGAACAATAAGCACCTTTATTGACTGTCTTACCATTCAACACTCATTCCATTCAATCTCTTCAACTGATGAACTACAGTCCAGTTTAGCATTCAAATAAAAGATAATGCAATTTGACTTGTACAAAAAGTGTTATACCTGGGTGGCACAGAATTAAAGTTCTAGTTAAAAAAAGCCATAGACACAAATAATCACTACCTGTGATTTGAAAATTAAGTCCTATGAGTTTCAAAGTAAAAATTAACACATATCCTCTATACAAAATTAACACATATCCTCCATATGATGTTATGCTTGTAAAAATGCCTACAAAAATGTTTGTTCAGAAGGCAGACTGGTTGGAAAATATTTTCTATTTCACCATTTAACAAATGACATCACTTCACAAGGACTACTAGGCAGCAAAATATTTCAGGTGAATTTCACACATTAGAAGAACCCCTGACATCATCATGTCCCAATGATTTCAGTAGAGGCCACACAGCTCAGCACTGCAAAAGAAATCTGTGTAGTACAGTCTAAAATTCAGCTACATATAATTTGTTACAAGATTTAATTCAATGCTCAGGAAATTTAAAAATCAAATACACCTAGGAGTCTAGTCATCAGATACTGGTTATTCCCATCCTTTTTCCTTGCTGCTTTTAGAATTTTATATCTGCGTTATGAAGGGCATATGCTACTTCCCAGTGTTTAAGATCTCTTCAATATTAATTAGCAAACTTTTTGAGAAACTGGAAATTTGCTTTTTATAAAGAATACTTAAATTTTTTTTGCCATCTTCTTCTGACCTTATTAAACTTCTACCCAAGCCAATAAAATTAACAAGAGCTATTTTGCTGCAAGAACACCAGCTTATATGCCAACATGAATATGCAGGCAAATAATTTATTTTATCAAAAATTAGCACATGAGTGCAAATAAAACTTCTTCTGAAAGTCCTGGACTCTACACAGTTTAAGTTTTTCAACAGTATCCAAGAAGAAATAAAAGTCCATCTGAGGAAACAGTAAGAAAAGCTACTGAAGTAAATCCTTCACTATACATGCAAAATGGCATTTCCTGGAAAAGCAAAAATCATGTGGTTATTTTCCTTTAAATTTCCTTTTCCTGTAGGATGGAAAATTATTCCAAGAGATAAAAAACATCATCACTATTATAAAATAGTGGTGTCTCCTCATGTCAGTTGGACTTAAGTTTGTTATCAGCAAAAATTAATATGAAAGCAGAGACAAGCAATTCAGTTTGTAGCAGAAATTCTTTTATATCCATGCACCATTTTTTCTCCCTGCAAAAGAAACCCAGTGTGGGAAATGATCCTTTAAAACAAGGCCATTAAAACCAAACAAGAATAATCAATAGAGCAAGAAAACCTATGCAAAAGCAGGCATACATTACTGAGGCAGTGGACAGGGTTGTTAGGAGTTAGACCTCTGTATAGGTTCCACATGGCTGAGATCCTGGGTTTTTGCTCTGCTTGGATCAGGGCATTCTCAAAGCACAAACAGGGATTTATTTTTTATTTCCCTTCCCTGCCTGTGTTTTTAAAGGCATCAAAGATATCCAGGATGCATTGATTATTTCATAAGGCCAATACAACTAAACTTTTGCTCAAAAACTTGAGTTAATTCTGTGAAGTAACTTAGACTAAAAATGGAATAGCTCACATCAGAAAGGCAGCACAGCTCACCCTTAAATCAAAGATTTTTGCTTGGATTCAAGCTCCAGATTTCTCACTACACATAACACAACCAGATCCTCCAGTAACATTTTTCCTTCATGTGCCATAACTTAGTCAAGAAAGTCTCACTCAGTGTCCACCCTTGTTATCAGAGCAAACACTGAGTTGTGACACAGTTGCTTACAGGTGAAGGCAGATTTCACACTAAAAGGAGTATTAATTAAACAAATAAGAAACGAAACCAGGTATAATCAAAATTTTCATCTTCCTTCACTGAGGTACTTAACATATGAACACTAGCAACTATATAATTTACAAAATAAATGTATCAGCTATCTTGAGACATCAAATTATATAATTAATAAATATTCTAACAGAGTAAGATAATTAATCATGGTATAAACACAAACAGTAAATTGATATATTAATATTAATAGGCCATTTATAATTCTTGATGTGCATAAATGATACAAACGGAAAAATTAAAAAGCAATTAAAGGTACTCAGTTGCTCTTGAAGTTTTATGACCCTCCAAAAGAGATGTTTTGTGGGGGGGACTGAAATCAATGCCATCAGTAACAAAGGGAACAGAGGCTCACCTTAAATCTAATTCACAACTCAACCCTGCCTGTATGGCAGAAATAGTATTTTTTTCCATAACACTATGTCCAATAAGTGTAGCTTTTTTAGTGATTTATTTTTCTACGAGTGAACTTTCTGGAGACATAGTAAAACAAGAAAGGCTCAGTTTCTCTTATCTCCTTAACAACTGGCTGCACCTTGTGGCAAGTGAGCTCAAGGAAACACATGCCTTGAAAAAGGAATGAGTGGGGTGTGAATGTGACATCTGTGAAAGGGACAAGCTTGACAGCTCTGAACACCCAAATCTTTCTTTAATTCATAAGGCAATGTGGCACTAGTTCAAAAGAAGTAACAATCTCTTCCTAGCTACACATTGTCACCTGTGATGTTCCAATACTGACACAGGTCCCTTGGCCTCTCCAAACAGGAGTTCCTTGCTTGTTTTCAAGACAGACAGCAAGTTCTCACTGTCATGTCTTCAGGCTGGAGCAGAATTGTGATTTTGTTCTACAGTGACCCTTACAAAAGAACAAAACAAAGTGAAAGCCCAAATTCTATCTGGAAGACTCAAAAATGGTTTTGGGTATTTCTTCATTTGCAGGAATTATTCATACCTGCTGAGCCAATGTGAACCGTAGTGGAGTTTCTTAACAGTCAAATTAATTAGCAAAGCCCAGCATCTGCTCCAGCTGTAATCACATCTGAAATAAATGCTAAAGAACAGTCTTCTACAATCTGTTTGTGCTATCAGATCAACTCTCCATTTCTAAAATGGAAGCTGATTTTTCAAATAGCCACCTAAATGAATAAGGTGAGAAAGAGCAGAAAATGAAAAACAGATGGTGACCATTTCTGCAGAAGAATCTTTAAGAGCACACACATTGAAGCCCTGATTTTGTTACCCAAACATTTTGGGTCACTGTCAATGAACATTTCTTGCAGACCAGAAGATACCCTTAGAGATCTTTACTGACAAGACTGTAAAAGCAAAAGTATTTAGTTACCCAAACATAAAAACCACAATTTGTGGATGCACCATTTGGGCAAAATCATCTTAGGAAAGGGAACACACACATGATATTACCATTACTGCATGACACCCTTGATATTTTACAACTTCCACAGAACAGTTCATTCCTTAAGCCCCCAAAATGCTGCAGAACAGTCACTTAAAAATATTTTTACAGCTGGAAATCAGCATTTTTTCTGAATTTAACATATTTGTAGGTAAAGAGAATTAGCAACATTTCTTCTGAACAAAGCAGCACATTCTGTTCCCCCTGCCCCCTCCCCAAAACAGAGGCAAAAATGCAGTTCCTTTTCTCATCACACTCCCAGGCCAAGGACACTGCAGCTCTGTGGAGTGTGAATCCCTCCACACACACAACGTGGTTACACAAGTGAGGGGGGCAGCCTGACCCAGTGCTGGGGGATTCCACTCCACATGCACTTTTCCCATGTAGACTAAGAGGAAATGTAAAGTACTGTGCTGACTTAAGGCTATGTAATTTTAATGACAACAGAACCAGTAACAGAACAGAAAAAAAGGAGAAACAGATACCGCCCAAGATGCTTTTAAGAGCTTGGTTGAGATGAGGCATTCAGGATGAACCAACACTGGACAAAAGAAATTCTAAAAATCCTTTAAAGCTGTCGGACTTTCCTATCAGTGTTTTTAATGTTGACATCCAGTGTCTCTACTTTCTTTGTGAGCCGATCCAACATATCATCCTGCTCTTCTATCTCAGTCTGCAGGCCAAGAGCAAGGCTTTTCAGGCGACTCAGCCCAGAAGACATCTCATCTGTCAGGGGAGAGAGGCACCATAAGGAATCAAAGTGCCGAAACACAGATTATCTACATGGACAATATCAGGATTCCTTCTTCTCCAAAAGCCTGGGTTAGAAAATGTTTATACAATTCCTCAAGTGTGAGTGTTCCTCTGAAATAGAGGAAGCACTGGTATGTTCATAGTTGTACTGTTACCACCAGAACTGGTCACTTCCTCCTTTTTAACATTTTACATTTGGTGTTAAGCAAATGCTTAACACCAAACTGGATCTTTGTCACATGACATACCCTCTAATGCAGTTTTGACCTTTTTTAAAAAATGTATCTCATAGAAAATTTGGTACATATATTCTCTGCTCAGCATACACAGTATGCTCACTATCTCAACTGTTTTTCTTTAAACTTCATGCAGAGATTGTACCAGTGCACTGAAGATTAAAGCAGTTATTTATCATGGATGAAAAACTCCCATTTCTAGATTTTCTAAGTGACCAAAAGGTGACAATTTCATTGCATGATTGATTGGTATAAATACTTATTGAAGTTAGTAAGTTTTCCACAGCTTGTGAACAGAAAAAAATGGGATTCCACTAGCTCTTATGACCAACTATTTTTCTTTGATTTATTCCTTTCTGATTTTTTCCCAACCTCTTCTTTCTAGATCAGCTACACAGTGACACACATAAGCAAACAGGTACTTTGTCTACATGCTACAGAACAAAGGAAGGCAAACTCAGCTGAATGGTTTTAAGAAGTAATAAAAGAAATGCAGCAAATCCACAAATTAAATATTCAGTGCCTTTCAATTCTTAGCAACTTTCAACAAAACATGTACTTCAAGAGCTGTGCATTGCTTTAAATTATTTAGGTCTAAACTGATGTAACATGTATATAGTTTTGAAATGCTAATACAAGCAAATTATTTTTTTAATTATCATCACATTTTGCACGTTAACTAAACAAAAAAGTCACTTAATATCACTTAATAATTCTATCTGGCTTAGGAATCAAAAATTCTGCATTGTATGACATCAAACAGCTTCAGTTTCCTCACTCACCTAAGTTGGTATCAATTTTCTGGTGGTAAGCTCGCAGGTGTTGGTTCTTTGGGTAGGCATCACTTTGCACTGAAGAAACTAAATCTGCTTTGTTGAAGTCATGGTCTGTTAAAAATATAGAGTACAGAATATTATATTAAAATGAAAAAAAAACATGTGAGAAGAGGTTTTGAAGTTTTAGCAAGGCTGTTAAAAATTAGATTGTACACAGCTGCCAGGTAATCACGTAACCAGAGTACCAGGAGTAGTCCAAGACCATGGTCTATAGGCCAGCTCTCAAGATGAACGCTTAAGCTACAATTATTCTCTTTTGGGCTGCCGCCTGTAGCTCTGGTAAGGAGTTGGGGGAGAAAAGCAAACCGAGCCCGCAGCGCCCACCCGGGCGGGACCAAGGGCTGGGGCGGCCGGAGCCGCTCTGCCCTCTGCTGGACAGAGCTTGGCACTGCACGGACTGGGATGGGACCCGAGCCCCCAAAGCCTTCATTCCCTTACTCACACATCATCATCATCATCGATATCCTGCTGCTTTCCCACTCTTACTGTGTGAAATAACCCAGGCTCACTCGATAAACAGTTATTTAGTAGGGAAAAGCCCTCACAGAAGTTAACAGATTGAGAGGAGGAGGAATGAGGCCAAACACCACCTTCTGAGAATCAAGAAATAGATTCTGTATGAAGGCTTAGATTCCATGTCTGAAATAACAAGGAAAAAGTATCTGAAAACTATGACAAACAATGGTTAAAAGGAGAACCTCTGAGCGTGCAACATTTTGGCAAACTCAGGGAAACCCTGTCTGCTCACTGTGTGCATTCTCTGCAAATATAAGCACTGGGTGCTTTTAGCCTCTAGCAGGTATAACATCTTCACTACGGAGATAAAGATTTGAATGGAAACAATTCCCTAGAATTCAAAGCATGAAGTCTGGGATACAATCTCCAGATGTTAGGCAGCAAGGTAAGTCAGCATCTGGGCAGGCTGAAGGGTCTCTGCCTTCATCACTCTGCAAGTTTGTCCCACAAAGATGACAGGCATTCAGTGTAAAATAAAGTTAACAAACCTGAATTGTCTAACTTCCTTAAATTTGGATGGCTTTCCTGGTATTTTGACTCTTGCTCTTTACTAGATATCATTGCTTCTTTTAACCTAGTAAAAAAAAAAAAAAAAAAAAAAAAAAAAGAAAGCATTACTATTGACCTTGGCATTAAAGAAAAAAGGCAGCTAGACCACCTCAGGAAACAATAGAACCAATTCCCTAGAATTCAAAGCATGAAGGTTGGGATACAAATCTCCAGGAGATTTGTCAGGAGTTTACAGGAGTTTGAAAGAACCACCAGATGTTTTATTTTCTGATTTTCTGGTGACATGTCAGAGATGCTGAGGGAGACAAGTCCCAAATAAAAAGTTTATGTCACTTACCTGCTGTTAGCATAATATTCAGGGGCTCCATTCTGCTCTGGCTTGCTCTCTGGTGGTTTGGCTTTGAAGTAGTTTACCAAGCCCCCCCAGACACTCTTGATGCTGTTGATGTGCCTTTGACTCGTTTTCAAGTCCTGGTCCATTTTATCCACCATCTGCTCCGTGCGCTTCAGAGCCTCTCCCTGCCGGACGAGCTCCTGAGGGCATTGACAGAGAGAACAGATCATAGAGCCAGGATAAACTGAGACACCAAACAATTAACACTGAAGAAGGTGACACTCTGAAGAAAAATAACAGCATTCCTTCATTTGTACAATTTATTTCTAAGGGCAAACAGCTTTTTCCCTCGCTCCCCTTCCTCCAGGGCATTTCCTTCAAGAGTTGCTTGTCAGCCGCTGCATTAAGCAGCTGTAAAATCCTCATCCCTGTGACATGCTGGGTTCTTGGCACCTACCACAAACAATCCAGCAGTTTTCTATACTAGTCTTTTGTCAAGCTGACATTTCATCTATGGCTGACCACTAGATGGGTGATATGGTGGAAACGCACAGGTTTATGGCAAGGGAATGAGCAAGCAGGAAAATTTCTAGTTATGAATGGCATCTTAACAGGGAAAGGATTCTATTTTCACCTTACTAGGATGTCTCTGATAATTTAGAAATAGAATAACCAAAGGAAATAAACACAAACAGAATTTCTTCAGACTTCAGGAGTATTTGAGTTAATTTTAGCAGTGCAAGATTTAGGAATTTTTCTATATAGAAGTACATTATTTTCTAATTCAGCAGCACAAGCACTATTCCAAAGTAATCCAAAGATTAATGCTGGCAGAAAAAATTGCCTGCAGCTACCACCAGCGCAAAACAAAGAACTTGTGTTCATATTCTTGCTAAAGTCTGGGAAATTTTAGTTGAATATTACCTTTTTCCCCCTCTCAATAAAGCACAAACACACAGACTTCAAGTTTTACCACAGGCCCTGTGTCAAGCCTGAATTCTTGATTCCTCACTTGTGATTTCCTGGGCAAACAAATCACGAGTCTGAAAGTTCACAGAAGTCCCACCAAGAACCCTCTGAGGATAAGGACTGGCTGCAGCTTGGGGATGCTCTGGGGTTAATTTAGGCAACCACATCACCCAAGGAACATCCCATTATAGCAGGTGACACAACGGACAGGAGCTGAGCCCGAGCACAAAGTGCTGAAACAGGGCCTGAGGAATGAAGGAAATGATTAATCAGGGTGAACTGAAGCACATCACAAACAACTAACAGGGAAGGCCCTGTTCATCTAACCAAGAGAACTGCTAGAGAAACTTTTTAGTCAGCTAAAATCAGTAAGAACTGCTGAAAGCGGCTGAAAACACGGCCGAGTCCCAGCCTCAGCACTGCTCAGACACACAGGTTGTAACCGGGATTTTTCCCTCAAAACCCAAACGCCACCACGCAGAAAACACAGAGACAGGTTGGCTGGAAAACCCCGACTAAAGAGGCATTGCAGGAAACTCTCCGGGGCACAGGGAGAACAAGACTCCCCGCCCGGAGGGGGGAGCGCAGGGGCAGCGCTCGGGCCCCGCGGCCGCTCCCGGCCCGACCCACCTCGGAGGCGGCCACGCCGATGCGCTCGGACTCGTAGAGCAGCGACAGGGAGCGGGTGGTGCTGTCGGCGGTGGCGGCGGTGCGGCGCAGCACCTCCTGCTGCAGGTACCGCTGCCGCTCCGCGCCGCCCGCCCCGCCGGGACCCGCCGGCGCCACATCCTCCTCCTCGTCCTCCGCGAACGGGTTGTAGCTCCTCGGGAGCGCCGACATGGCGCCGCCGACGCGACAGTGTCTGCGGGGAGTCCTGGCCCCTCACGGAATTCCCAAGCCCCCGCCTAGGGCCGCGGCCGCTCCGCTGCTTCCGCGCACGGCACCGAGTGCCGGGCGGAAGCGCTGGGTGCAGCCACCGAGCGCCTTCCCCCCCGCGGGGCGGGGTGAGCGCGCCGCAGCGCCGCTGGTGGACAGACGGCTGCTGGGCGGAACCACTGCGGCGCGGGGCGGGGGGGAAATATGTGGAGGGCTGGCTGCGCAGGGAGGGGCGAGGGCAGGGAGGGCGGGCCACCGGGCGGAAGTGAAGCCATACTGGGTGCTGCCATCTTTGTGGTGTGATTGGTGCGCCGTGCTCTCGCGGAAGGCGCTGATCTCGCGGGCGGGGCGGGGCGAGCGGGCCGGCGCCGTTCCCGCACAACATGGCGGCCGCGGCGGTGGCGGCGGCAGCGGCGGCTGCGGCCACGGCGGCCACGGCGGCGGCGGCCGGGACGGCGGCTGCCACGGCCGGGACCGCCGCGGCTCCCTCCGCGGGGCCTGCGGGGCGCGGGAGCAGCGCGGCCACCGCGCGCGGCTTCTACTTCAACACGGTGCTGTCGCTGGCGCGGTCGCTGGCGGTGCAGAACCCGGCGCCTCTGGAGAAGGTGAGGGGCGTTTGTGGGGAGCGGCCGTCACGCGTGGGGCGCTGCGTGTGTGCAGGCTGCGGGGCTGTCACGCGTGGGAGCCGCGTGTGGCGGGGGGCCGTGCCGCGGGAGGAGTGGCCCCTGTGTGCGCAGCAGTCCCGAGGAGCCTGCCCGGCGCAGTTCGTGGCCCCTTCTGGGCACTGTTCGTGCCGTGAGGGGCTGTCCGGCCGGCCCCTGGCACTGTCACCCGTGAGAAGCGGGCTGGGGGCAGCGAGCGTGCCCGCGGGCCGGGAGATGCCCGGGGGCTCTGCCCTGCCTGAGTGGGGCTGTCTGTGGGCTCGGAGGGATTCTGTCAGCCCCGCTTCGTCCGTCCGTGCCTTCGGGGCAGCCGGGCCTCAGGGATGCTCCTGTGGGCCAGCTTGACCCAAAAATTCGGGTCAGCAGCGAACCCTCGGGGCAAAGAACTAGATATTGCTGCGTGTCCCCCAAATCTGTGGAATATAATCTTGTGGGAACAATTAGTCTCAACCTAATTAGGGCTGGCTTTCCTCCATGTATCTGGTTAAATCCAGGCGACGCAATCAGTGCCGGGTGAAATGTGGGTGAGATGAAGCTCTGCTGAAGGGAGAACCGCGGGGATCCGTGTGAGGGCAGTGCCCTCCCCCCGAGGGGCTGCCCCGCTCCCGGGCAGGTGCTGCCCGCCCTAGGGATGGACAGCCTCCTGTGCTGGGTCTGGGCACCAAGTGACAGCATGTCCGAATTGCATCAGGCAGTAATCGTGACTAAATGGCTGAAAAAAATCACCGCTCTGTGCTGATGAAAACTATAGTGCTTGTTCTGGGCCAGCTGTTGCAGCTTTCTTTTCTTATTGCTTGTCTTGGAAATGTTTCACTGGTGTGGCAGCCAATGGTGAATAATTTTTCTGTGCCCTGCTGTTGGTTCACAAATATCCAGGGATTTTTTTTCCAATTTGCCAGAATACAGCAGTTCAATTATAGTAACAGCTCATATCTAGCCAGGGTTGCTCACCCATGCTATTGTAAATGTAACCTGATGTGGAACACATGTATCAGCAGTCATCTTCCAAAGTTCATATTTCCTCTACTGTATTTTAAAATGAGCAAGAGGATTATCTGTGTTGTACTACAGGTCTTGGAATTAGGAGGTCTGGCAGTTGAAGGACCAGAACCTTGGATTCCACTGAGCATCCAGTCAATTTTTCTAATCCTCTAGGGACGTTTCTTGCTTTAGAAGGTTTGACGTTGGATGTTCTGAGAGTTATCTAAATAGGAAGTGACTTGGCATTCAAACATAGGTGAGTCAATCATAGTTATTTATTATGAAGGGCCTTTCTAGATAGTATTTATTAACATCAAGGAAATTTGTAAAAAAACAACATGCTTGTTGCATTTTCCCATTTGTTAACAATTCCATAGAATAACAAAGTATTTGGGAGGTTTGATGTATTCTTTAAGTGTGTGTTTGTTAAGTGTGGAGTAAAGTAATAGATGAATAGTGTGAAAATATTAATTCTGAATACTTAATCTGTTATGCTGAAAGGATTTGAGCAGGAGTCATACACAGGTTGGTAACAGTTAATTGTTCAGTGCTGTATATGTAGGAGGCATTGTTACAGCTGTAATTAAAGCTCCATCCACCTATTTTTGGTTACAGGAGTTGAGTAAATATAATAAAAGTGCCTGCTGCACGTTTCCTGCACATCTGAAAGTGAAGTAGTGGCACAAAGACTTTATCATACTCAGCACTTTGATCAAGTGTTGAAGAAAATCTTTAAATTGACCCACGTTGTAGTAAAAATGTTTGACATCCACTTGAGATTTTTCTGCATTTTTCTGGTTTCTGTCATTCCTCACTCTTTCCTGGCTCTTGGATGTTCTCAGTGAGATTGATGACTGGCGGAGGGTAACGTTGCCAGATGTATTCCAGAAGGTGGAGAGACCACTGTGCACTTCAAACAAGCTTCATTTTGGTTTCCAATCTTGCTCCACTGTTCTTTCCCTCTGCTGTTTTTCAGGTACAAAAGCTGCTCTGTATGTGTCCAGTGGATTTCCACGGGATTTTCCAGTTGGATGAACGTCGCAGGGATGCTGTTATTGCTTTAGGGATCTTCCTAGTTGAATCTGACCTTCAGGTATTTTTCCCACTTTGGTAACCATTTACCTTCAAAGATCTTGGATTAATTCAAGTTTAATTGTTCAGTGAATGAAAAGTTGGTATTTGCTCTTCGTAAAAGTAGATAAAAAGATCAGAAATAAGAGATGGATGCTGTCAGTTGAGCAAGGCAATACTGATAAATGTGATAGGCACTAGCCATGGCACTGCCATAGCTGAACTGCTGCTGTGTTTTCTGGTCATCATGGCTTAAGCAGAGAAAGGAAAGAGTATTCAGGAGGATTTACTCAAACCAGGTGTGTCATTGCATGTTCTTCCCCACATACTCCTGACTGACAAGGATGCTCCGATGCGCTCCTGAAGGCCAGGTTTGCAATAGGCCCTTTCATGCCAGGATAAACAGACAGACAGACAGGGCACACAGGCTGCATTGTACACAAGCATCCCTTCTGTGTCTGCCAGCAGGGCCAGCACAAGCTGCTTCTCTTCCCTTTGACTGCTGGGCCTGGTATTGTTCTGTGTAGAGGAGGGGAAGCATGGACAGAGTCACAGGTCCAATGCTGTTAGACCTCACTTTAAATTCTTTTATATTGCTACGGTTTGCATCAAGCCTGAATTGACTTCTGTTTAGTACCCATGTGCTATGGTACAGCTTGCATGGATATTATTGACCTTGTTCTTTTTTCTTTTTGTGTTTGGTTGGGTTTTATATAAGGCAGCTGTGCTGTACTTTGATTTGCAGGTGAGGGAGCTGAAGTGTTACATGGATGTGTTCAGTGGCTTGTGTAAGGCCCTAGGATATGTCACATGTACTGAATTGGCACTGGCACACTGAATTTCTTGCTGTCTTAAATTTTTTTGGGAGCTTGCTGTCAATAATGTGTTTGCAGTTAGGTACTGTTCTGGAACTTTCTTCTCCAGCTTTTACAGAGAATGAACTGTTGCCTGGAGTGAAAGGCTTGGATTTAAGGCACTGAATTGGGTTACTTTCATTTGCTTGTTTTGAAATCAGTTTTGCAATAGTCAAGAAGCCTGTGGAGTAATTATTAGAAGCAAGTTCTGTGTGTGCTAACGTAATTTTACCATATCTCTGAAGTATCTTGAGATTATATGGTTCAGCTGTTTTTCTCCATTTTAAATAGAATATTTTCTTCTTTAGCACAAGGATCATGTGGTTCCTTACCTTCTGCGGCTCCTGAAGGGCCTTCCCAAAGTGCAGTGGATAGAAGAAAGCAATGCACGGAAAGGCAGAGGTGATGTTTGGAGTTTTTGATTTTTGTCATGGAATGCCAGCCAGGAGATAGACATAGCAAAGGTTGTTCGGGACATGACTCAAGGGGTGGGGAGAAGTCCTGCTATGTTCTTACTTAGCTCCTGGCTTGATGTCTTTTAATACTGATTTTCTTTAGAAGCCAAAGGAAGTTGAATAGATCCCTGTTTTCCTGCTTTGCTGCTTTTGATGAATTGCACTTTCCAAATAGTTCTGTGTTCGATTTATTTTGTTATTAAACTGGAGAAGATCGTGTAGTAGCCACAGTAGGAGAGTGGAACATGAGATCTGTTGTTCTACTTTTAGCTTTGATGCTTAGTTGCTGTTTAAACCACTTCATTCTTTGCTTCCTTAATGTAAGAATACTTTCATACAGTATTATATAATTAAGGTTTATTTCCAATAAGTTGAAAGTCTGGGAAGGTTTTTAATTCTGATTTTTCTTTTAACATTTATGCTGAAATTATGATGGTTAGAGTGCTTCTAAATTTTGTATGTAATACTGTTTTTGTCTACAGTCTGCCTCAGAACTTTATGACATGGGAGTCACTTGTGTCTTCTTGCTTTCTTATAGTTTGCTCTTTCTGTGCTGGTTCTCTCTAACAAGGCTTAAGTGGCTGATTTTCTCTCCATTACTTTGCAGGTTTGCTTCCAGTGGCAGAAAACTTCAGTTTCTGCTTAGTGACCTTGTTATCTGACGTGGCTTACAGGGATGCATCTTTCCGAGAGCAGGTGGAGTTTGAGTTTGTGCTGCTGTATTACGCAGTTTTCCAATGCTGCAATCCTGACAAATGTCTGGAAAGGAGCACAGCTGCTCCCTGTCAGCAAGGGGCTGATTGCCTTAGTGTGTGCACTGATGCTTTAATTTGCTTGTGTTAATAGTCAAGTACCTAGAGGATATTCATAGGTCTGCAGTTACTTTTAGGTGTCAGTTGCTGAGGCCAGAGTTTTAAAATTCCAGTTTTGATACTGAGGTTGGGAGTGCTGCAGTTTCATTGTGTAGTGCTTGCAGCTCACTGCAGACTTTACAGGAGAAGCTCTGTAGCCTGAGTGAGGGCAATGTAATCTTTTAGTCACACAACATCAAGAAATCTTCACAGAGGTGCTTATGTTAATGTTTACAAGTTTCATTTGTTATAATGATCTGGTGTAAGATAATGATATCTCCTTACCAAAAGATATTTTTGTATGTCTGTCTTGATGACTTTAGATCGTGGATACAGTCCTACAAGTAATGCAGTTCCTGTTGGGAATGTGCCAGACACCACAAATGCATGATAAAGGTAGTGATAAAATTGTTACTGTATTTGTAACTCCTGTCCTCTGAACTTCTCTTGTGTGTGTTTGCCGGTTATCAGGATCAGTCCTGAAAAGTGAGTTTTGTCTTTCCGCTTCCCTTAGCACTTCTCTGTTCTGTTTGTTGCTGACTGGAAAATACGGAAGCAAAATTGTAGTAATTTGTGATGCTTTCATGGTTTTTCCTCTGCTTGTACAAATCAGTTGTTGTAAAACAGTTTAGGCAAAAACAGTTTAGTGAAGTGGTAGCAAAGCCATGAAGAGGAAGTTCTACTGTTAATTGCTGTTATATGTGTTTTTCTTTTCCAGAGTATTTATGCAAGTATGCAGTGCCCTGCCTGATAGGAATTTCTCGAGCCTTTGGTCGCTACAGCAATTCAGAGGAGGCTCTCCTTTCAAAGCTTTTTCCTAAAATTCCCCCACATTCCCTGAGAGTTCCAGAAGAGCTCGAAGGAATTCGCCGTCGATCCTTTAATGATTTCAGATCAATTCTTCCCAGTTCTCTGCTCACTGTTTGCCAGGAAGGAACACTGAAGAGAAAGGCCAGCAGTGTATGCAGCATCACCCAGGTTTGTGTGACTTGCTCTGTGTTGGAGTTGGCACTGAGATGATTTCTTGGTCTCAGTGGAGTTAAGACTTAAGCCTGGATATCCAGAGAGTCTCTTAACACATTATTTGAGCAGATACAAATGTCTTTATTGTGGTTCTACAACTGAGCTTCAAAATAGTTTTGTAGTTTCCAGAGTTCAGAACAATCAGTGGCAGTTAAAGTAGCAACTGTACTAGTAAATGTTTACATGGAGCATTTGGCAAATGCCATTCCTTGTGTTATTATCATTAAAAGGCATTGTAATGTTCATCTGTAAAATCGAGAAGCTGGCACTTAATGGCTGATGCTTTCATGAGAGGATACAGGAGCTCTTCCTGGTTTCACCAGGAGCTGTAGATGTTCATTGTCTTGGGGGAAGACTGGATTCAGATGGTGGTTTGAAACTACAGTTTGTTACTGGCATAGTTTCATACAGTAGAGGAGTCATCACTGATCTCTTCCCTTTAGCCAAAACACTGAACTGGCATTTTTTAACTTCCCATTTTTGGCTGGAATTGAGCTGTTAGACCCAGCACTATGTAGTTCCTGTTAGTTTTGCTTGAAGCTGTGTTTCACTTTAAAGCGTACAATCTATTCCCTGACAGGTTTTTAAATGTTTTATAAATATTTTCTAAAATACAGCTTTTATGCAATGTTTCAGGTTAGTCCTGAACGTGGGCTTCCTGCTCCCAGCTCTCCTGGAGGACCTGCTGCAATTCATTACTTTGAAGGTAGATTACCTTAAGATTACCTTAAGGAACAGTCTGTGATTTGGGGTTTTTTTCTATTTATAGAAAATTTAAAACAAAAAACCTTTTGACTCCTTCCTCTGCCTTTTAGAATTCTTATGGGAATTCAGTGGCACATGCTGGCTAGGATTTTTTTTTTTAATTGTGGTTTAAAGACAGTAGGAAGTAATTATTAACAGCAGTAATTTCCAGGCTCAGTGGTTTTTTACTTGTTTCTTGATTCCCTTCCTGCTAGGCAGTGCCTAGTACTGAGGAGCTTAATTCAGCTAGGCCAGAAAGATTTCAGGAGATTAGGCTGAGTAACTTTGAGGAACAAGAGTTAATATTGTGCTTCAGTGGACAACTACATTGTTGATCTAGGGTCTGGAACTTTGAGGCTTGTGGCACATTGTATAAATCCAAAAAAAAGGGCTCCATTTGGAGTGAGTGTGATGTGGGCCATTGTGGAAGACCCAGTAATTTTCTGAAGCCAGAAATACTAAAGAAGACACTGAAGTGGAGTGTTCACTGATGTGCATCGGTTACTGTATCATAAAAGGCCAAAACCTGAGAAAGTTTCGTGAATTAATATGCAAACTCTTAAATCCTGAGCTGTGGTAGAGCTCCATCTGTGAGTTCTAAGTCAAAGGAGGGCTTAAAAATAAACTCTCCTTCATGAATCACGTGGAGGACTAGCTCTGCATCTGAGCTGGTTTGTTGTCTCTGGTTTTGTGTGGCCCTTTCAGGTTTTTAACAGTTTGGGCTTTCTCTGTTTCTGGGCAATTCTCCTCTCTCAAGCCCTGGCTTAAATTAATTTCTTCCACATTGCTTTTCTTTTCTCTTCACATTGCTATTTCTAGAGGCATCTCTTCCTCAGTCATACAGAGTAATTCTTAAATTGCCAAGTAGGAACAGACCTGTTTATCTTCTGTCTACTGTGTTGAACCAATGTTGTGCTCTTCATGGTTTGAATTAAAAAAAAATAAACAAAACCCAAAGGTTGTGGGTTAGAGAGTTACTATTGTAGTAGAACAGAAATAATCTTAAATCTTTAGGTGGACAACTTTGTAAAATCTTTTGGATTATTTTAGTTGTCTCTCTGGTAGAGTTATGATTATTCCAGTCAGGATTTTATTTTCAGTACTGACTTCTACCAAATATTTCAGCTACAGTCAGTTCTTGTATTACTTCTGTTGATATAGTTTGTGATAGTCTTGCCTTCTGAAGATGAGAAATGACCTTGGTTTTATTCTGGCCAAGGCTAACAGCTTAAAAAAAAAAAGAACTGAGGACCTTTTTTTTGTTGTCAATAAATAGACTTGCTTAAAAGCCTGTTAATCACAAGAACATTACTCTAGCACAGCCAGCTGAGCACTTCAGAAAGGCATGAGATGTAATTTCTCAAGAGGAAACAGAGCCAAGAGTAGTTTGCTGAGCAAGTTGTTTGCTTAATAGAGTACTTGAATCTGAAAAATAATTTGCTTCTCTTTGCTTTCAAATTGCTGTGGTGAATTGGTGCCTATTCTAAGATGAACACTGTGCCATGTGTTCATTTCATCTAATACAGGGGAAAACCTTGCAAGACAGTTTTGACTTAACCTGTTCTTTGCATCTCTGTGCTTCTGATTTAAGGGGCATTTACAAATGTTTTCAGGTAGTTGCACATCAGTAGTGTGGAAAGGCTTGTCAGAATTATCTCTGACAAGGACACAAGTTATTGTAATGAATTCTCTGTTGTGATAGTAAACTTCTAATGACAATTGTATCGTAGTTTTCTGTCTAATTTACCAGAAGATGAGCTGAAATGCACCTCTGGCAGGGTAAAGATTGTGTTAGAAAGAGCTCTTTTCTAGTGGCTAAATGCTTCCATTAAAAAAGTTAATATTCTTTCCTCAAATTTGTATTTCCATTTTTTTTTTTCTGATCAGGTTCATATCTTCCTGATGGGAGTGCACTGGATCCTGATTATTACTTCTCCACAATCAGCTCCAGCTTTTCAGTTTCTCCTCTCTTCAATGGTATTAACAATAAAGAGTTTAACATCCCACTGGAAATGCTCCGACAGCTGTTGAACATGGTGTGTGATGGCTCCTTATGAAGATTGCAGTGACACTGTGTTCTAGATATTTGCTAGAAATAGATGCAGTTTAAGTTTAAGCTTTTAGAATTGCAAGTAAAACAACAGCCTTTGTCTCTCAAGCTTTGTGTAATTTTATTTTTATGACATTTAATGTCATGCTTCAATAGCATTCTGGAAAGCTCTCATAATAACCATGCAGAATTTGTAAACTTAAATAAGTTTATGTCAACTGCTTCCTGCTTGACCACTTGTTCTGGTGTAACCTGCATACTGCTAGCAGCTGAAATAGAAGATTGGGTTTTGCTGTGAGACTTCCTGAAGGGTTTGCTGGGAATTCACACAAGTGACAGAAGCTGCAGGCCCTGTCTGCTTCTGGCATCAGCTATTCTGGGACAGCAGAGAGACTCAAATGTTCTTGTTGCAGCCTTAACTTCATCTGAGGCTTCATAGTGAAGTGACTTGTGTTTTCTCTGCATAAGCAAAATTTTATTAAATTATATTCTGCTCCTATCTAGAGTCACTAACAGGAAACATCCTGTTTTAGTTTGGGTTTTTTTCCCTCCATAGGTAAAGCAGATTGTTGAGGATTCTCTTCTGAAGACCTTAGATGCAGTTATAGCTGAAGTTGCAGAGGTATGGTTTTACCTTCTTTCTTTAATGACTTTAATGCTTCATTTTTTGCTTTATTACTTGCAAAATTAGTATTTTACCTATGTAAGGTATGCCTTCTCTGTACAAAATGATACTAATTTCCTTTTTGAACAGTTCATTCAGTGGTTTAAATCTAACCTTGGACTGTGTAAAAATGGTAAAGGAGGTGATATTTTTCACCAACGTAGGATAAAGTAGTTATTTTCCTACATTAGCTCTGTTGTCCTAATAAATTACAGCATTGGCTGCCCAAAACTGGTTTACTGTAGACAAAGGTCTTTCTTGCATATTGCAGTGGCATTTTCACATATCTGAAATGCATTTGTTGTTTTCAGTTTGTGGCTTGGAAATCACTGCTGCTCTGTTAGGTGCCATTTCTATGAGTTTGTCAGTGCTGCAGCTCATGGACTCTCAGAGGTGGCAGATTTGGTTCTTTAGGTCTGTGAGTCCTCGTTTCAGAACAAGGATTTATTTCTTCTTCTCCCCTCCCCTGGGTGCAGTTCTGTCACAGCCTCCACACATTTTATGGAGTTTGCCTCATTTCCTCAGGGCATAAAGCTGTGGTGAAAGGGGTGTGTGCTGAAATATGTGCAGAAATGACACAAATGCTTTGCTCTCAGCCTCCCATCAAGCACTGCCCTGTTCAGAATGTAGGCCTGAGTGGAGACAACTTCAGCCTCTCTTTTTGCCATCTCTGTAAAGTGAGAGCTTTGAGACCCCCCCTGGTTTTTTTTGGTTTTAGCCCCATTGTTAGAGAAACAGACACACTCTTCAAATCAAACAGTGACTGAATTTTGTTAAATGCATTGAATGGCTGTACTTTTATTAAAAGTAGAGGGGGGGAAAGCTGTGAGGTTATTTTTTGTACCTGTTTTATATGCTTGTTTACTTTGTGGAGGTGGAGTGAGATTTACTTATTTGTATAATGGAAAGCACTTCCTTTTGAATCTAGCAAATTGCTTCTTTTGTCTTTCAGACCTGTTGTAGTGCAGATCTCTATTACAAAACCTTCAGTGACCCTCTTTACCTTGCTCAGTTTAAAATGCTGAGAGACACACTATACTATATGAAAGGTATAGTATTTGTTTATTTTTATTTATTCTTCATTATATTTAGGATCACAAGCATCATCTGCTTTGTATTGAGTGCTTGAGCATTGGGTTTGCATTTGCTGGGAACTCTACTTAGGGTAATAAATTTGTATTTTGAAATATTTCCATTTTAAAAAGGTACTATGGAAGTAGAAAAAATATTTTGGCCACCATTAAAAGGATTAATAGGTGGCATTTGAATTGTCTGTTCAGTGGTGGACTTTGTTATGATATTTATCTTTTAGACAGGACATAAACTTGATTAAATAATATAATTTATAATGTAGCAATGACTGTTATATATGCTGTTATTCTGATACACTGACTTTCATCCTTCCAGTATAATATTGTTTCTTTTTCTTTCTTTAGACCTTCCCACCTCATTTGTGAAGGAAATCCATGATTTTGTGCTGGAGCAATTCAACAGCAGCCAGTCAGAACTCCAGAAAATCCTCCACGATGTGGATCGACTGCACAACGAGCTGAGCCCGTTAAAACTGCGCTGTCAGGCCAATGCTGCCTGTGTGGATCTCATGGTGTGGGCTGTGAAAGATGAACAAAGTAAAAAAATGCTTCTTGGTCTCTGCAGTGTCTGTTCATTGTGTTCTAAGTTGTAGAAATACTTATGGAGTAGATGGTGCTCAGAGAAATATTAAATTTCAGCGGAATACAAGGGTAAAACTTCCATCAAAAGGTTGTCAGATTAGTTGGCTGAGTAGTTAGACATCTCTGTATAGAAACGGAAACAGAAACTTCCTATTACTTATCTCTGGGGGATGCTATAAATGCTGGATTGCATGCAGCTATTTGTTTTCTAGTTTCTGTTTTATTTATTGCTCTTAATGTCATAAATATTTCTCAGTGGTTCTTTTAAAGGAAATGTTTTTTCTTCATTTCTAGCAGGACTGGGAAGCTCTTTCTTACTTTTCCTCTATTTTCCTTCTTGCTGTATAAATCTTACATCTGTTGAATATGTGGAGGATTTTTTTTCCTTTGGACATTGCAATATTTAATTTCTGTTCAGTATGAAGTATGCTCAAAATCAGCTTTAAATACTGTCATTCTTTCAGTCGCAGTGTTTGACAGAGCTGTTTGGTACAGGTGCTAAGTTTCTAAAACTGTTTTTGCAGAAGCAGCACTAAATCTTATACCACAAGATTGAAGCTTATAAATTGCCTCCATTATTTTAGAAATTCCAATAAGGATTGAGTTGTGTGTGGCCTAATAACAGATTAAAAATAATTTTTTTCTGTTGATTTCTTTTTTTAAGGTGCAGAAAACCTGTGCATCAAGTTATCAGAGAAGCTACAGTCAAAAACCTCAAGCAAAGTCATAATTGCTCACTTGCCACTGCTAATTTGCTGTTTGCAGGTCTGTCTTTACAGTATTTGTCATTAATTATTGCAGTTACTGTATCAGTGAATGAGAAGTTTTTGAGTTTTACAGGTTGCTAGAACACTTTATCTGCTCTCTTTATTACTTTCCATCACTGTGTTCTGTATTTGGATTTCAGAGATCTGGTGTGAAAACTAGGAACTGCTTTTAGAATTTTCTTAGCTCAGCTACTTCTTGAAGAATAATATTCATTAGGGGTTTTTAACCAGAATTTAATTTTTGAACTATTTAACTTCTTAGTCCATTACACAAATAATTAAAATGTTGGGACTGGCAGGTCACTGAGGTTTTAGATTAAGCCTTGGTTATTCTAATTTTCGTCTTCTTATTTGGGCACTTATCCAGTCTTACAAATGTGGTGTTTTTCACCACATAAGTTGTAAGCCATCAGATTCCTCTAAATGTTGGCACTTGTACAGCACCTTTATTTTTGGAGAATGCAGTTCATTTCCTCGAACTCCTGTGAAAACACCCAAGAAGAGAGCAGCAAGGCTTGAGTGGTATATGACACACTTTGGAATAACCCAAAACAGTTACAGGCTTAAAGTGTCTAAATCTTCTGCTAAAAACTGAACCTCTCAAAACTGTGTAGGATTTGTTTTGTTTTCTGTTTGTTTGTATTGAGCTGAAGTTGCAAGCTTGCAGCTGAAATAAAAATAGTGCTGTTTTATTCTAAAGCTATGGTTTTTTGGTTTTTTCCTTTTTAGGGTCTGGGTCGTTTGTGTGAGAGGTTCCCTGTTGTGGTTCATTCTGTCAATCCATCATTGAGAGACTTTCTTGTGATACCTTCCCCAGTGCTTGTGAAACTTTACAAATATCACAGCCAGTATCATACAGGTAAAGGAAAAAAGCCTATGCTCCAGAATGATTGTTTTCCAACTTTTGTGGCTTTTTCATACTTTTTGGTATTTTGTGGTGATGCAGCTGTAGGTGGAAATGGAGATGGAATTGTGTATTTTTTTTTTGGAGATCAGGAGGAGGGAAACAAATGAAATTCTGGTAGAAGTGTATCTAAGGGTAAGCAGCAGAACTGCTGTGTCTCTTCTGCTGACACTGAGCACTTCTGTCTTGAGTGGAACTCTGCAGCCAGAGCCAGTGCATAATTATCCTCATAGTGAGGGAAAAGAATCACATACCCAGCTGGAACCTCCCTTGTTTGGAGTTGAGGCTCTTGTGTCTAATTCTCCTACAAAGGCTGCTTGTCTGCCCTGTAGCCTACTTTGCAGCTTGGGAGGCAGCCACTGACTCTGTCCAAAGCTGCTTCTTCTCCAGAGTGAACGAGGTCACGTTCCTCACACTCCCCATACCCATCCTCTGCTCCAGCCATGTGACTGTCTTGGCATTTGGCAGGTTTTTGTTGTTGGTTTTAGATTTTAATATTGAGTGATGATTTCCAGAAGAAAAATGTTCAATTCAAATCACTTGCTGATGCAAAAACAGTATTGTAATGCTAGAGCAAAACAGTAAAGTAGTAAGTGGCTAAATTTAGGAATAATAATTTAGGAATAGTCAAATGCAATAATGGCTTGTATAGCTCATCAAGTGGTGTTGATTTCTGTACTCCTGTGTTCTCAGTAGGTGGGAATGACATTAAGATTAGTGTCACCAACGAGCATTCAGAGTCCACTCTAAATGTAATGTCTGGCAAGAAGGGTCAGCCATCCATGTATGAGCAGCTGCGTGACATTGCCATAGACAACATCTGCAGGTAAGAGGGGGCTGGCACCGTGCTGGACATGTGCTGGTTCCCTGGCACCACGCTGGACATATGCTGTTTCCATGGCACCATGCTGAACATGTGGTATTTCCCTGGCAGAAAAGCACAGTGCCCATTTAGAAGGTTCTGCTCTGTGCTGCCATGAAGTCTTTGTGCCTTGTTTGGTCAAAACTTTGTTTTCCTTCAGGCATCTCTTGGTTCTGTCTATATCCTAACTGTAAAATTATTATTCAGTCTTACTGTTTTGGTTCCCATGTCTGCTAGTCACCATTTTCAGTAGGTAGGTGCTTTTGTAGATATTCAGTAGGTTTTTTTTGTTTTTAGCTTAGGTTCTCGCATTGACTGAGCCTCATGTAACAGAGGGATTGTCACACACTCGCGTGGGCAGTGATTATTCTTCCCTTTTAGACAGCTGCAGAGACCTAGAGGGAAGACATAGTTGGTGACTAGAGACAAGGAATTAAAGTTTCCAACCAGTGGATTCTGAATTTTCCTTATTGTATATTCCCATCATTATTGTTTTTGGAGAAAGCAGAAGTAGAAACTCGGCTCATTTTTTAAAATGTATCCACTGTGTTCCTTGGCAATCACTTCTTATTCTTCAGTATAAACCTGCTTCCCTCATATATAGATAGCATGAATTTACAGTAGTTAAAAGTGATATGTTATATTGATCCATTGTGCTTTTTCTGTCCATTGTTACTCCAGGTGCTTGAAAGCTGGCTTGACCATAGATTCAGTGATTGTTGAGGCCTTTCTGGCCAGCTTATCCAACCGTCTGTACATCTCTCAGGAGAATGATAAGTAAGTTGTCAGTCAGTCATAAAACCAATTTTTCCTTCACTCAGTGAATCTGAGACTTATTCTAAGATACAAGTACTGGCAGCATTCATTATTTTAGAATTAAATGTCTCTGAGATTAGTGGGCTTGTGCATGGGGTCAAGATATTCCCATGCCAAGTCTTTGCAGAGCTGAGCCCGTTTTCATATAGGGAGGTATATTCAGTTTTAGCTGATTGAATCAGCAAATCTTTGGTGAATGTTAGTCAGTTTTGAGTGCTCATCTGAGTGATGCTTTCTCTTCAAGCTTCAGCTGTCTTTTTTTGGCTAGACACATCTTGTCACTTGTGGCATTTTGCTCTGCTTTTAAGAGCCTCACTAACCAAGAATTCTCATGGGGGAGGTTCTGTAGTAGCTGGTCTGACTGTCTTAGTATTTTGCCCATCATTTTTGCCTTTTTTAATGTTGATTTTAGAATAGTTTGTTCATGGGTTAGTGTGGACTTCCTCAATAATGAGTTTGGGAGAGGTTATCTTTTATTTTGAAAATCAGCTTGTGCAAGTATATCCTCTGATGTTTGGGATGTATAGAGTGGCAGTACTAAAGCTGCTGGTGATGTTTAAATTTAGTATAGGAACTGTTACTTATCTGAAATGTAATTGAGGTCTTGATAACTTGTTGAACAGTTACATTTATCGAGTTGGGATTTTTGTTTGTGTTCCTTAACAGGGAAGCTCATTTGATTCCTGACCACACAATTCGTGCTCTAGGGCACATTGCAGTGGCGCTGAGGGACACCCCAAAAATGATGGAACCCATCCTGCAGATCTTACAGCAGAAGTTTTGCCAACCACCTTCCCATCTTGATGTACTCATCATTGATCAACTTGGCTGTTTGGTCATCACTGGAAATGTAAGGAAAGAATTGCCAAGAGAATGCCAGTTCATGATTCCTTCCTTTAGTTAAATGGAAATATGTTTTAGAAAGTACATTTACAGAAGGCTTTTAAGGCTTCTCTTTTCTGCACTACAGGTAGACACTGTAGAGTCTTTGTGATATCAGACAACAAAAGCTGTGATAATGTGTAAAGTGCTGTCCCTGTAAAGAAGATGAATCCCCATAGAAAATAAGAGTATTTTTTAAAAAAAGACTATAAAGCCCACCAAACCCAATGTTTTCAACAGTTATTAGGTTTTTAAACTTGGCCTATCACAAATAAGTGGAGAGTATTTTCTTTTTGTATCAGTAATTAACTTTCAAAGTCGTGTAGGTTCATATATTTTGAAGTATGGAAGATTGTCTTCTTTAGTCATATAAAGATTAACTGACTTTTTCCGAATGTTTTTTGTGCATCTAAAAAAGCAATTAATTGCCAGAACTCAGAAGTCTGAAAAAATGGTTTCCATCAGGAAGGCAGAATTAAAGAACACAATAAATTTGCTAAAATTTGATCCATTAAAAACATTCACAAAAGCACTTGTACTGTTTGCTTCATGGAAGCTGAAACCATTGCTCAGGCTGTGGCTGCACATCTATCTGAAGAGCTTGGTAATACTTGGAGTATGTTAGAGGACTGATCTTTAGAGAAATTGTATTCAGTAAGCTTTACTTAGGGATTTGGTTTTGGTTTTTTTGCAGCAATACATTTATGGTGAGGTGTGGAATCTGTTTCAGCAAATCAGTGTTAAAGCAAGCTCAGTTGTTTACTCTGCCACAAAAGACTATAAGGACCATGGATACAGGTAACACTCAGCTGTGTCCCTTAAATATGTGAAAACTATATCAAATACTCTTTGTGCTGCTTTGGGGTTTTTCACTTTTTCCCACTATCAAGTTTTATTACAAGGTTGTAAATTGTACTGTTCTTTGATGTTAAAAAGAAATACATTAATTTAGAAATAATAGCGCTTAAAATGCAGAGATTCCTGAAAATGCTTTTCACTACAGGTAGCATTGATAACTTTTACCTCTGTAAGGAGTCAATGTTTGTGAAAGATAATTGGCATTGATGACTTATGTTATCTGTAATTACAGTAATTAATTACTAAATTACAGTAATTAATTACTAAATCTCTTAGCCCAGAAAAGCTGAGAGTGTGGTTTCTTTTCTTTTTAATGCGATCCTGGTACTTGTTAGGGATTAAATTCAGACCATTAACAATTTAATTCTTTGTATGTAAGTTATGCATTGTTGTCCCCACTAGAAGTAAAGATTATCACTGACTCTGTTGGTAGTTGGGGTGGGCTGGATACCTTTCAATGCAGAATGGGAGCAGCTGAGAGGACTGTTCCTGTCAGTGTGTTTTAACAATGCAGTCTCAGCTTCAGCAACTGATATGAGTTATGATTCTTCTGCTCAAAAGCTTTCCCAAAACAGAAATACTGCCCTTGGCTGCTTTTTGTCTGCTACAGGAAAGTACTTAAAGTACTTTCCTTGTGGCCATGACAGCGTCATAAATGGAACATCCTCCAAAGGCACAACTTAAAAATAGTTTTTCACTTAAATACCAATTGCATTTCAATTGTCAGTAAAGTGATATGCTGCTCATAAAAACTGCAAGAAAAAAAAATGGGTGGAAATATCTCAGTAGCCTTATTACAAGAGTTACTGTCAGTATTATGAAGAAAACACTGACAATATAAAACCCGAGGAATTGCTTGTTCATAACTGTTCTTTCTCCCCAGGCACTGCTCCTTAGCAGTCATTAACGCCCTGGCCAACATCGCTGCAAACATCCAGGTGGAGCACCTTGTGGATGAGCTGCTGATGAACTTGCTGGAGCTCTTTGTTCAGCTTGGGCTGGAAGGAAAGAGAGCTAGTGAGAGAGCAAGTGAAAAAGGACCAGCACTGAAGGTCAGAAATGCACTGGTTTTTAATTGTGTGCAGCTGTGCTTTATGTGGGTGGCACTGCTAACACACCCTTGCTGTGCTAAGCCTTAGAGTGTGTTCTGGTGGTGGAGTGTGAGTGCTGGTCTGGGATGCCTGACTGGCTGTGTGGGGTGTCCCAGATAAAACAGGGAATAGCTGCAGTTCAGCTGAGACTGCCTGCAGTGTCAGAGCTGCAGAGGGAAACATGGGATGCTCTGGAATCAGTATTGGAGACAAACTGCTGCACTGACTGAAAGCTGTGCAGCTCTGCACGTGGAGAAATGACAGAATTCAGATGGATTGAGCTAGGAGGCAGTGTCTCTTTAGTGTGAAGATCCTGAGAGCAATTCTCACTAGAACATTCTACTCAATGCAGAGTACAAGTTATGAAAGGTATTCTGAAGACTTCATTTTCAAGAAGAGATAAAGAGGGTAGAACAGTGCACATGCTGTGCTCTCCACACAAAAGCAAGTTTTTCTTTGTTAGTTTGCCTGTCTCTTCTTCTCAACACACTAAAATTTGCTTGATAACCATTAAAATGTTCAGTGATTTTTTTATTCTATTTTCAACCACTCAAAAGTGATTTCTGTGAGAAGAAGAAAAAAAGTCTTATTTTTCTTCTGCTATTGCTGATAGTTGACATGGATATTCTCTGAATATGCCCAAGAATGGAAGTCAGTCCATCTTTTTCACCCTCAGTGCCATGTATTATCATAAAGAGACTGATATGCTGATATTTCATTTTTTTAACAAAAAGTGCTACTAGAAAAGTGGGTTTTCTACAGAAACTGTGTATTTCTGCAGGGTTCTGGCTAATGCAGTTAGTTTGTGTCTTTGCTCTGACTCTGAAGCGGTGAGTCAGGTGCAGTGGACTGTCCTGAAGTTAAAAAAAAAACATTGTGGCTTTTCCCAGTTGTCCCTACCCCTTAGAGTATCTTCTGTGCTATTATTTTATTCCCTTCAAAAATATTTTAAGACCCATCTTTTGTTTGCTGTATCTTGACTCTCCAGGAAAGATAACCGAATTTTTTTTTTAGTTGGGTTGTACCATTATTTTTTCATCTGAAAACTAATTGGCTTTGTTTCTTTAATGCTCTCTTATTTTCTTCTTTATTTTTGCTTTTTTAAATTGCTTCCTTTTGGTTTATTCCACTTCATGCAAAGCTGTGCCCTGTTAGGACATCTTCCCTGCCTCATCCGTGTTGGGCCAACAGTCTCTCTCTTGTAAGAAGGGAACTGGAGCATTCCCTCTGTCCCAAATCTAGTGTGGAGGGATATGGGAAGTGGGAAAAGCTTCAGAGAAATGTCTCCATATGGTGTCTGTGCCATCACTGCTTGCCTGATCAGAAAATTTGAAAATTATGTGCTGCGCTCAGTGAATGTTTTAAATTCTTTAATACTGTACTTGGTCAAGAGCAAACACTCTTGTATAGCTGCAATTTAAAAAGTCCTAAAAAGCTAAAGGAAATAGGTGTTTTCCTTATGCGTCTTATATTTCAATGGAAAAGGCTGCTCCTCCTGCTTAAATAAATTCTTGGAAAATCTGTCTTTTTACAGGCTTGTTATTTTTGGCTTCATTTTGATAGTAAAATGAAACTTCTGGTAAACATTTGATACTTGTTTGTGGCCACCCATTTAATGTGATCATTTTTCTAGCAGTTATTGAATATCTGTAGAATATGTACTAACAGGGGAAAAAATCCCTTCAGTAGCCATGAGGAAAACCTGAAAATCTTTGTTAAAAGATTCCAGGATGTGTTCAGTCCTGTGGATTTCATGGATGCTCTCCTGACCACCTTGTGCACGTCTCTTTGCAAGATACAGAGTTGTAACTGCAATGTTTGATCCTTGAAATATGTATTTTAGCAAATTCTTTAGAAATATTTCTGGAAGATGTTTTGAGCATTTCCTTTTTCTTCTCAGGCCTCCAGTAGTGCAGGGAACCTGGGTGTGCTCATTCCTGTCATTGCTGTGGTGAGTATCCAATGGATCAGTTGTTGCAAACAATAATTTTTCTCTCATTTATCAAATACTGCTGCTATTTCAAGCAAAATGCTTTGATTGACTGGTAGTGCAGAAGTTACCATCCAGGAGAAATGTGGTGCTACTGTAAAATAATACACCTAGCTCTAAAGGAGGGGAACATTCATTTAATAATGACAAATCTCTTGAAAATAAAGAATCTTTTGTGATTCAGGGTTAGATTGTTTCAAGCCATGAATTCAGGAGATTCTTGAGCAAACTAATACTGCAGGGAATATTACTTTGATTAGTATTTGACCTGCAGTGTAACAAACAACGCATATCTATGGCCTGAGGAGAAATGAAAAACAAAAGCTAATAGAAACAAAGTAAAAAATAAATATTAGTTTGGCAGCAAAGTGAGTTCTGCTTCTTTAAAGGAAAAAAAAAATCATTGATATAGAAGGGGGTAAGTGTCCTGTGTCTTCTGAAATTGACTGTCAGGCTGAAAGCATTTTAGGATATGTGCAAGGACACTGAAGTCCATACCAGACTCATTTATTCTGAAACATATCTGTGTTCACTCTTGGATGTCATTTTTTTCTGGGGAAAAAACATTTCTTTTAACAAAGTACAAGTGCTAATTCAGGAAAAAAATTGTAGATCTAGATCTCCACTGGAAAATTTGATATGTCCAAGGCTTGTTACCAGGTCAGTTGGTCTGTTTGCCTAACTGCTCTGCTGTAGCTTTTACAAAAAAACAGCCACATCTGAAAGATCCATAGACAAACTTCCTGAAGGAAAAAAGGCATCATGCTGCTTGTTTCCCTCCTGAAGCTGAATTATTCTGTGGAACTTTTCCTGCACAGCTGCTGGGACAAAAGGGAAAAACGTATCCCATGCTTGCAGTAGGGATGTCTGCTTGTAGTTTGTTCATACTGTACATCCATTAACAGGCAGGAAAAAAACATTCATTTCATACTCTGCCCCTCAAACCCCTTCAGTGAAGTTTGTCAGTGAGATGAGTCTAAAATTAGCACCAGTTAAAGATCAGTTCCTTTCCTTCCCATACCTCTTCCACTGGTTTTGTACATCGGCCCTCCCCAAATTCAGCAGTGATCACAAGGACCAGTTCCTAACTTTAAAGAAATGTGTTTATAAATGTCTTGGGTCACTCTTATTCAATAGTTGCTCAGGTTTTGCATGAGCCAGCTAGTCCTGCATTGAGATGTTCTAGTGGGTGGCATTTTTCAGCTGTCAGTGATGCTGATTTGAATGCAAGCAGGACCATTCCTTGCATGTTGAGAGAAGATTAGTGCTTATTAGAGACTTAATGTATAAGTTATGGAATTACTTTTCTGTTTCAGTTTTTTATTGATGGTATATTTGTTCTGAATAGCTGGGGATAACTGCATTTTTCTTAACCAATGTGACCTTTAAATGCAGTCAGATAGTGCCAGAATCTGAAGCAAGAGTTAATGGTTACATTATGGTTGTTGAAGCAAATATTTGACTTTCTTGCACAATGTATGAAGATCATGAGTTTTGAGCAGTAGCTGATTTGCTTTTCTGCTTGAGCTCTTTGCCTTGAATAATTGTCTTTACTTAAGTCCCCCAAAACCCATATTGCAGATGCTCCAGCTCATTCAATCATAGAGACACTAATTAAACCTAGAGCATAAATATTTAAGCTTTTGCAGATGCTTTTCTTTTTTGTATATGCTTTCCTTTTTGAATACAGATAAAACAATAAAATGTGTATATGAATGTTAATTTCTGTTGTGCACTTCCAGTACTGAAAATTGTCAATCACCTGGTGGACTTAAAGGATAGGAATAGAGGAAAACATCTGAGTTTCCTGTTCAGTGTCAGCTCTTCATCATTCATCATCAGCCAATACCAGTATTTCACTGACTGGCAGCTTGAAAAGCTTTATGTATGGAGCATATAACTGGAGTAGATGCAAAATTACAAACAGCAGTATATAAAAGCAAAATTAAATCAAGTTAAACTTAATATTGGAAAAACACCTTTTTAAGAAAATTCATAATTCTTAAAATAATTATTGGTTTAAAGGTTACTTGTGTGTTTTTGCTAACATAAGACAAACTTATAATGTACATAGATTGATACAGTATTTGATACTGCAGAAAGTAATAAAAATACTCTCACTGGATTATGAGGCACATTTTTTTAAAAGCTATGGTGTAAAGTAAGGTATGCAGGGGTGAGTATGTTCATTGTCTCTAATAATTTGAATGTATGGTGCAGCTCTGTTCCTTGTACCAGGGAGACAGTGATATTCTACAGAGTATGGGTAAATCTTCTCATTTTCAAATGTGACACATTTGAACAGAATTTGTATTGTTACCAGAACGCTTCAGAAAGTTTGCAGTGACTTGAAAGGTTTCATCCATTAAATCAAGCATGGAGAGTGCACTGAAATATTAATAGAGTGATTGCTATAAATGGCATTTTTTCTAGAGAGGATTAGGTGATGCTGAGCCAGCCAAAAGGGCATTTTGCTGACTGATTTCCCTCTTAAGGGTATTCTGAGGATATTTATATAATTTACCAGGCTGGCATAATTCTGATACCTCTTGTACCAATGAAGATCAGAGGAAGTATTGAAGCAATACAAGTTAGATCAGGGCAATGTAGTGGGTCCCTTGGTATTTCATTCCTCCAAGACATTTCTGTCTCCTCGTACTTCATACAGTGATCCACGAGGCTCGTTGTGTGCATCAGTTTGAATGTTAATACACATTGTGTGTATTTACTGAACATTAAATGATGCAAGCAAAAGAAAGAATGGAGACATTTGATCTGTTTCAAGTTAGATTGTGTAAAATGCCCAGGAGAGACTTGGGTCTATGGCTTAGTGTCTATGGCTGGTCAGGTATTCAGGATTTCCTTACTCCTGTTTATAAACAGACATCCTAGCACAAATTTAGAGCTAGATTTCAAGACTCTAGATAGTCTAAATACTTTATTGATTGCATTTTATACACTGTTGCAAAACACAAAGTGTAAGGTACTTTGTGATTTATTTTTTTTTTGCTAGTAATATACTTGTATCAGTACATGGCACTAATTGCAGACAAATTATCTGCTGCTGTGAGTCCACTCATGAGAAACTACCTGTAGACAATAAGTTTTCTTTTTATACCAGTGACTTTTGTATTGGCTAATACGACAGTAAATTTTCCTTTATGATACTGGTATTTTAACATACAATTAATTACACATCCCATGTGTAACAGAATGTTGGAGGGTGTTCTCTGCTTTTAAGATGTGGCTGGATTGGCCACTCTGCCCATGAACAGGAGGCAGCTGGTGCGGTGCTCGTAGATCAGGAACAGGAATGGGCGATCCACCACGAAGCGGATCTGGGTGGAGAGAGGCATGAACCCCACCGTGGTTATTGCTGCAGCCTCTGTGCCCTCCTCATTCACTGTGATTGTGCCTTGGTGATTGAACTGTTCAGACAAACAAAACAGGAAAACAAATCAGAGAAATTGAGGCTCTCCTAAGTAAATGAATGATGTGCTCACAGCCTTGCCTGCTTCATATCCCACACCCCTGCTGGTCACCCTACACAGCACCAAAACCTTTGGGGTTTGTTCTGGGGAGAAGCCTGTTCCTGACTGACCACAACACTATTAGTGCCTTTGCATCTGATTAAACATGTGCTTCATTATGTGAATAGACAAGGGCAAACCCACAATCCGTTTAGCTTACTGTGTAATATTATTACTGAGCTGCCATGTTTTTGGGTGATAGAGTTTAATCAGAGAGGAAGTGAAGTGAGGAGTAAATACCCTGTCAATGGTGATCTTCTCATCTGATATGCCAGAGTAGTCTCCTTTTCCATTGAACAGTTCTTCTATTCCCATGGATCTCAGATAATCAATCAAGTTATAAGTCTTCTCCAGCTTAAATTTAGGCAGAACCACTTCTCTTGTTCTAGTAAAAATAAACACAAAAAGGAAAAATCACTTAGCAGATATTTATGTGCATGACTCCTTTGCTCTACAGACCTGGTATGGTTTGGATTTTTTGCCGTTTTCAGCAAGCAGGACACAGATATACAGGACTGTACTTCTGCTTTCAAAACTTGAGCATCATGACTTTTAAAACTGTGCTTTAACAAATTCATTCCCCTGTGAAAACTGTTTGTTTGCCAATTTGATACTTCATTTATAATGATTTGCATTATTTATGTGTATAAGGTATGTGACTTTGAGCAGTTCAGTGCATGCTTGTAACAAGTGTTGAGCTGTCAGGTTTTCTGAAGTACTAAACTGGAGATTTGTCACTTATTGTGTACAACAGAAATAGGTTGAATTCCTGGATAGCACATCAAATCATCTCCTTTTATCAAATCTGAAGACAGATACACCTGTCATCTTTCTCAAGGGAGGCTTTATTATTTTTCCTCTCCCATAATTGTGATGTCCTTTGATTATGGAATGTGTTCTTTTACACCCAGCTCTGTTGAAATGCTCAGTGCTGAACAGAACATAGGCTGATGTGACCGAGATTATTGGTGCAGAATAATGTTGTTTTCACAGTCTTGTTTTTCCTTCTTATTGTAGACTTTATCAGTAAGAACATTTTCTTTAAATCTGCATCGTGAGATACTCAATAGAAAGAATTTTGAAACTTTCATTACAATTTTCTACGTCAATCATCCTTGATTTCTTGACAGTATTTAAATTTTGAGAGATCACCTGTCCTGATTTTTAATTCAATAAATCCATAATAAATCCATTTTTGGAGGGTTTTTTTCCATATTTTTTATCAAAATTTATTATCCTCTGCATGCTTTACTTACTCTCATCAGTCTCATCAAGAAAATACATAAAGACTTTACCAAGATGTGCTTTTCAGCAGATACCTGTTTGTCATGCTCTTCTGCCACTTTTCTACCACTTGAGGTGTGATCTGCTTCTCGAGGGCTTTCATGCCAGCCAGTTTGTGTGGGAGTACCACCAGCATGCTGATGTTGCCCACAAAGGGCAGCTGGATGATGCTGCAGTCCAGCTCAGGGTCAGCAGCAGCCAGGAAGGTGCCCTTGGTCTGCATCATGGGCACCTTTCACCGTCTGCTTCTCGTTCAGCCGGAAACTTCGCTTCATGGTCATCTCCACTGGAAACTTGTTCTCCCAGGTTCCTGTTCATACAAGGCAGAAGACAGATAAACCCCTAGGTGGCTGTTTAATGAAATGTTCCCAGAATAGATCTACACCAAGCTTTAAGTCAGCTGGATTGGGATTTACTGTAGGAGATTGTTGATTTTAGTGAGGCCTGAATTAGAAGACAAGTTTTAAAGTGACTTTGAAATTCCTGGCTTTCTAACTTAACATTTGCCTGATTTGAGTGTTCTGAATTACAAAAGCAGGTGAACACAAACCAGAAATAAGAATTTGGTCAGTGTGTATTATTTTTCCCTGTGAGGAACCTTGAAATTTAAACAGATGGGTTTGCCTCTAGCAGAACAGCTGACCTAGCTGTTTGCTGAGAGTTGTGATGCTTGAATCCATTTCTGAAGGCACCTCTTTGGAGAATGTTAGTGGTATATAAAGCTAAGCAAGGGCTGTATTTGTTTTGCATAAAGATACTATGCTGAAGGCATTATTTTACCTTAGTCCATTCAGAATGGTTCATTTTCTGTCTTAACCTGAAGTATTGGGGTGTTGACTGCTTAATTCTATGGTCCAGTTTGATGGGATAACAGACTCCTGTAGATGTGCTGAAATCTGACAAGTTTATGCCCAAATAATGCAGTCCAACACATTTTGCAGCCCAGAAAGCTTTGTCATCAGGGTTTGAAGCTTTTTATGTGGAGATACTCTGGATACCAGAAGTATTTATTAACTGTTTGAAAGAAGATTTTTTAAATGTTCTATTGGTCTTTTTATAGAACTGTGGCTCTGGAATAAACATCATTTCTTAAAGGGCAGACAAAGCTGGAAGATTATAGTGGAAGTAGTGTTACTAGTATTTCCTGTAAAAACTCAAGAATTTATCATTGACAAGCAAGTATGTGAGCAAAGTGACTGTGACTGTGTGGAGTGCTTACAATATAACCTTAACTGGTTCCTTATTCTGACTTTGCCAGATTTACTGTGAATAAGAAAAGCCTCTATCAGTCTTTCATTCTAACAGTTCCTGCACAGGTCAGGCTGATGGGGAGCAGTTTGAGAAGTGAGCAGACTGCGGTTAGTAGTCTGAAAAGTATGGGGTATAAAATGGATTATGCTATTCCCAAACAAATAGTCTCACTTCCAAGGAAAACCCAATATCTGGCTGTTTTTCAGGGAGCAGAATTTACAGATGAAGAACTCCAGCTGTACAATGACATGGGGCGGCTGTGGGCCAGGGGAGCTTCAGCAGCTCTGCCTTCCACTGAGGGGTGAGAGGCAAAATCTGCTCTTCCTAGTGAAAGAGAGGAGCTGGGGGAATATTTTTCTTGGATTCAGTTTTGCAAATATGTTTGTCTTGGTGTAGAATACTGATCCCCAGCAGGAGCTGTGTGGCCAGCTGAAACCAGCTGGCACTTTGACTTTGGTGACTTTCTGTTTTGAATCTTCCCCCAAGATGTCTTTTCGGATCCATCTGTGATGGCAGATGTCTCCATTGAGATGTTGTGTCCATTGTTGTCTCCATTTGTCGGTTACCAGAACTGTCATGGCTAAAATAACCAGGTCCTACTTGATAGGAATCTCATAAATGTTTAGTCAGAGCTGTGCAGGATGGGGAGTAGGCTGGACATCTGTACAAGATAAAATGTGCTTTTGACCAACATAAATAGTTTTTGATGGTTTTTAATATAAAAGGAGATGAAACCTCGCAGTGTTTGTCGAGTATCCCACTACTCAGTCTCACTTGTACTGAGCATCTCTGTATATCTGGAAATGCTTACAGGTTTCTTAGTCCTGAGGGCTTAACAGAGCTTTTCTGCAGTGGTACAAACAGTGTAAATGGAAAGATGTGGCGTATTAGAAGGAGTACTGTGGAAACTAAGAAACCTAGGAGCAGAACTTGGTTTTAAAAAGTTCAGTTCCACTCTGAGTAGAATTCTCAGGAGACTGTCACTGTAAGACAAAAGAATGAGAGCAGTAGAGAATTGATCTTTGTTTTGAGGGTTACAAATTACAGCCTTCAGCAGATGGCACCAAGGTAATTTGGACTAAGAGGACAGAAGAAAAACCCAGAAGTCTTTTTGATCTTGATGACTCAAGAGTTCCAATAACATAACTGTCTATTTTTGTGGTGTTTTTGTTATTTTGAGACGACACAAGTATTTAATAATTTCAGAATTAAACAAAAGGATGTTTCAAATTTCACCAAATTATGAAAAAAAAAGTGTCTGTTTAACTTTGTATAGTACTTTTCTTACGATGGTTTAACAGGCAAAAAAAGCCCTGTATTTAGTTTGATATGATCATCAGGGATGTAGTCAAGGATTTAAGTGAGTGCCTGTTGGATGGTATAGGAGAATAGGAGATTATGCAATAGGATTTGGATGGTATAGGAGAATAGGATTTTATGCAAATGATTGCTTCAGATTCTTTTAGGGGTGAGTAATATTATTCAAGGAAGTAATTCCTTGCAAGTGAGTGGGAAAAAGTACATTTATAGGAATGTTGCTTCTATAACTTGCTGAGGTGGCAGCTGTAAGAGAGGCCTTTGTTTCCTGGAAGCAGGGACATAACTGGGGAAAAATAAACTCCTTTTTGAGTTATGGGAAGGAGTGTGTTGTACTTGCAAACACTGTTACCCTTTTGGCTAATTTGTCTTTCCTTACCCGTGTTTTAAGTCACCTGATTTTCATCTTAAACAGTCAGAAACAGATTTCCTTTTATCCTAAGTTCTTCTTTCATTGGCACCTCCCACCTCTGGCTCATTTAATGTAATTTTAAAAGTTGGTTGAAAAACTAACAGACTTTCAACCTGAGGCAGATAACTTGTCTTGAAAATCTCACCACAGGATCTTAGTTTAAATGTAAAGACATTGAAAATAAGGGTTTATAATAAGAATATATTGTAGAGTCTTTACTTCAAGCCTCTTTAACTGTTCAGCCTTTACTGATGCATGAAGGAGCCAATATCAGCAGACCATTCATGCTGAATTAACTGAGATATTCCATGTAGTGAATGTGTTTGGTTTTAGTTGTAGAAGAGCAGTGTTTTGGTTATTCTCTTAGGTCCCCTATATGGACTTGTTGACAAGGATCATGCTCTGATCATATTAAAAAATTGCTTCCTTCAAGCTGAAATTCTTTGTAGTCATTTGTATGACTCCTGAATACTTCAGAGATGTTAAGTGCTTTAACTGAAATCAACCTGTAGCATTTCAGTGACACCAAGACTGAATGTGACTAATGACTTGCATATGCATCTATACCTCCCCATCTGATACTTCTACAAAGATTATGCTTTCTGGGGCTATTCTGCATTCATATGTTGTTTTTCTGTCTCACTGTGAGTCATTAAGGTTTTGGAAGTAGTAAGCATTTGCTCTATGTATGCAATACCCACTAATTTCAGAGCATCGTTGTGCTACAGAAACAGGCAAAGTGGGCTAATAATACAGATTCCTGGTGAGGGAGTCAGTAGGTGTTTTGTAGTGTACATTAGACTAAAGTTCTGTCTGGGATTTCTAATGACATATGGCAGTGCATTGCAAACTGAGAAAATCCATCAGTAAGATTGAAATAATAGAGTCTTACCTTTAAAGTAAAGACAATTGAGAATCATCATCAATGTTGTAGGGTTTATATTCACAAGAGCTTCCTTTATTAATCCCTTGGTCAGCTTCAAGATGCGTTCGTTGGTTTTGGCTATGAAACTGGGATCTGAGAAATCAGCTGCTTGGGCATCAGCAAAGTAGTATGTTTTCATGTTGGTTTTGAAATCATTGAGGACAGAAAAGTCTTTATGGATGTAAAGGTCATTGACAGACCTCAGCGTGAAGCCGAAGTTGCGCCTGAAGAGCCGATGGGTGAGTTTGCGGAAGAGGTTGTGAACGGTCATGAGCTCGTATTTGCTGCTGGCATTAATGAAGTCTTGAAAGCCAAGAACTGATAACACTTCCTGCTGGGTTTGATCCTTCAGACCCAGGGAAATCATAGCCATTGCAGTGGAAATACCAACAGGAGCCATGATAATGTTGTCTGAGGAGCTGGCCTTGTCTGCCACGCTGCGGTAAAGGTTGAAGCCAAAGTTTGCATTGAGGATATTGAGGCGCTGGATTCTGGTTTTGCCTTGGAATAGTTCAAGAATATTTCCTTGTTGAACTTCAGAAACCATGTGTGGGGCAGCATCAATAACATCACTGTAGTCATCTTCACTCAGTATCTTGTCAATGTCTATATAGTCCTCTTCCTCCTCCTCTTCAGGAATCAAGTCATTAGTGATGGTGTTTTCTCTGTGGAACTCGAGTGGTAGGTTGGGCATGTAAGTCCCGTTTTCATGTGGCTGTGCACCTTTAAGGCTTTCAAAATGCTCAGTGACATCCTTGACTCCACAAAATATGGAGGTTATGATGACAGCAAAGGCAAGCAATTGAAATAGGAACTTCATTCTGACTGATGAAAGCCTGGAAAACAACATAACACAGTTGAGAGAGTCAAAGGTAATTGAATTTTAGTTATCTATTCCCTGATTTTAGGTTCATGCTGATTTCTGTGGCAGCAGCAGATCTATAGTTACCCTAGTCAACAGCACTGTATTTTAGTGGAACAGATGTCAATTAGATGGGTAAGTCTGTTTTACTGGTAATTGGATTTGCTTACACAATGCCTCCAGCCTGCCAAAGAATTGGTTGACCTCCTCCCATACAAATAGTCATTACTGGCATATTTCAACAGTTACAAACTCATTACCCAGAATATGTAGGACCCTTTATTTTAAACTGTTACACTTAAACTGTGCCCTAACTGTGTGATTAGTGTATGCTGAAAGTACAATGTGAAGTTCAATTTGAAGATTTGAGCTTGGTAGGAAGAGCAGGGACTCCTGATCCAATCCCCTGCAGAAACATACCAGAAGGCTGAGATGTACTGAAGAATTTGAAAAACAAACATCCTGTAGCTACAACAAAAATGGAAGTTTTGTGGGAGTATTTTGGAAAAGCAAGGCAGCAATTTGGTGAATAAGGGCGATCTGGGCATGTAGAAAAACATGTATTTGCACTGAGCACCATTAGTGGGACTGCAGTTGGGCATCAACGTCTCTCCTGGCCTGCCCATGGCCTTACTGGGGCATTACTCAATGTCTGTGCACTCTTTCTGCAGCTCTCTGTCCTCATCTGCCACTGTTGTAATGGATTGGCTTGATTCTGCTTTTGGCTTAGTTATGTTTTGTTTCACTTTTCTATAGCGCTGCAGAACTCGTAGTGCTCTCTGTTTTCTTCATGGTGTGAAGTCTGTGGGCTCCCTTCAGAGCTTTGTTTCTCTAGGGTTACTGTGATCCCAGTTCTAGATTTGTAACCTCACCTTTTTTGTTTGAGAATACATTTAAGTAGAACCTGCATTTTTCTAAGGGAAACTTAATCAATCTTTTCATCTACTGAGTACTGGACTATTGCATTTTAAAATTATTTTTTAAATCAAGAATTTTCATCAGTATATATTTTAAGAGAATCCATCAGACTTACTCAGCTGTAAAACCCTCCACCAAGAAGTAGGTCTGAGAGACTTTTCACCATAATATTGAGTGCAGTAAAGTGATCTTAGAAATATATGAAAAAGTGTAGTTGCCTTCTGCAACAGTCAGAGATCAAAATGTAGGTGTTCAGTAGATCTGTTACCTGAAACTGAATGGGTATCTGAATGCCAGGCCTGGGGTTTTGCTCAGACTTAACTGTAAAGTTATTTCATGAATTTATAAAGCTAATCTCAATTGATACACTTTCTTGAGTAAAAGACAGTTATTAACAATATAATACAGGACAAAATACTGAATACAGTTAAAACAAAAATCTTACTAAGGTGTTGATTAAAATGCTTTTTAAATTAGGAAAGAGCGTTGTTGTGCAAAGTATAAAGGTTCACATACCTGTACCTGTTCACTGACCTGTATATCAGTGAATAAAACCTTGAAGGAAAATACTTTCAAACATGTTGTAACAGGATTGAAATAACTGAGCTGACAGATTAGTTTTTGAAACTCTCTCCAGACTAATTTACGTTAAATCCTAAAACCATTTAAGGTGATCCTCCCATATAAAAGAATACATTGTTTTGCAGAAAGTATCCAAATAAGAATTTGTTTTATACTGTGACTGAGCATCTCGAGTCAGTGTTTTTCTTATTGTTTCTCCATAAATTCATTTGTTTTTCCCCGCCCCCAGAAGTCAGGCCCTTAGGGCTGAGATACTCTGTCCAGTAACCATTGATAAACATTTTCTCTCTTGGCACAGCAGAATTTGCTGTCTGTATTCCCAACTTTGCATTCTCATCTTCACCAAACTTCAGTTATTGCTCAGCTGCACTTACACAGGCAAAACATCCCCCTTCTCTGCAATATATATGTCTTTGGTGAGATCTACCCAAAATCACAGGAGAGGTAAATGAAGCTTACCTTTAAGCCACTGTAGGGGAAGGATGTGTTGAAAAGCTGAAGTTAAAGGGAACAGCAGGGTTTAAATCTGAACTTTGACGCTGCTTTTTTGTGTATCTCCCAAAGTAAACATTCTCTAAACCAAACACTGCTAAACTTACTTCGTCAGCCAAAATCCCTCCCTTGCCTAGTGATCTCTGCTGAATTCTCTGTTGTTTGTTGAATTACTTTTATAGCTTTGCAGGTACTTGTTCCCTTTTGAGGAAAGTCTTTTAGCAAAAATCACTGTGTATGCAAAGTTTCAAAGTCAAGCACGCACATAAACTTGGCTGTTAATGACAGGAAAAGCCATGTAGCTGCTGTTTGTGCTGAAATGGGGGACGGGGGGAGCATCTTAGTGCAAATATATCTGAGGCCTCTGTGGTTGTGGTGGGGTTTCTTCAGCTGGTGTTGTATTGGTGCAAAGATTTCCATTGCACAAACAGCTTTTTACCATAGTGTTGTTCACCAGCTTAAACTCAGACTGATTTTATTATAATAGAAATATTTTTTCATGCTTTTCCTTTTTAAATGACTAATCTCCCTCATGATTTGCAAGCATCCGAAGTTGGCTTTATGTAAGGTTTCACTGAAGTACTGCTGGCACTCATATCTTGAGAGAATTATTGTGGTTAGAGAAAACTTCTTCAAGCTAGGTTAGAATGTAACATTTTGTTAATAAAGTTTACAGTAGTAATATACAGCCATATTGAATAAAGCTTGCGGTTTAATGGACAATTTCTTTTACTTTTTATACACTGCCTGTGCTTTAACTCTTTTTAGGATAACACACTATGGTCTTTGTTATAAAAGTTTATCTAAAATTGTAAATCATGTTGGCTGAGAGGATATACTGCTCCTTCAAAAGGTAGCAGCTGTTTGTGCAAAAAGAACCAGAGAATTTTAATAAGTGTGTTGAAAATAATGCTCTTTTACTTGCTTGTTTAGATAGTAAATTCTTCAGAACTGATGTCATTCTGTGCGTGGGTGCAAACAATGAAAGATCCCCAGTTGGTGCCTCAATGTATTTCCACAAAGCTGATAAACAATAGCAACCAGAAGTGGTTTTTGACTAATATTTATTTGGTTTGGAGTTCCTTGACACTGAAGCAAAGCTGCATGGCATTGTCTTCAGGACAGTTTGAAGGACCATGTGGTCTCTTCCTCCCTGCAGTGGATAGTATACTAATATTATGTATTCTCCTCAGAGTTTACTGTATCAGCATGGTGTTATTCCTGTGTAAAACAAAGGAAATTCCTACTTCAGGCATCTCAAAGTTAGCCTTTCAGCTCTCCAAAAAGAACTTAATTTCTATAATATAACAATAGCAATATAATGCTACTTTTCATAGGTGACAAAGAATATTACCTTTGTAAATCATAGTAAAGAAGGTACATGAATTGATTCCTTAGTGTGGAATTAATTTATTCTAACTCCCACCATTTTCTGATGTTAATTTTTCTTTCTTTGGTAGCTCACTAGACGCTTGCCACCCATCAAGGAGGCCAAGCCCAGGCTGCAGAAGCTGTTCCGCGATTTCTGGTTGTATTCAGTGCTGATGGGGTTTGCTGTGGAAGGATCAGGTACTCTGCATTGCTGCTCACATTTCAACTTTTGATGAATCTAAATACAACTCCATGCAAACCATTCCCAGTAGCTGGAAGAAAAATTGCAGGCATATAGAGACTTCAAAGGAAACAGCTTACATGACAATTCTCTAGTGGGATTTCTTTAAATCTTTGCAGTTTGTTTGTCAGATTCAGCACGATACAACTTGTACTTAGTTTTATTCCTAATAGCTTTAGTTATGAGTTTTGATAGCCAGATTCCTGAAATGGGAGATAAGACACATGGGGTACAATGGTAATTAAGTAGAAAGTTTACCTAAGCATACTTACTAAGTTTGGAACATGGATTATGTGTGTTGAGTGTCTGTGCTTAAGAGCATGAAAAATCTGCCCTAGATGTAGTGCAAAGCTTGGTAATGCAGGTAACTTTGTGAAACTTGATTTTTTTTTTTAATGCCTCATTCCACCTTCCTCTTTCTACTTCTGTTCCAGGTCTTTGGCCAGAAGAATGGTATGAAGGTGTGTGTGAAATTGCCACCAAGTCTCCATTACTCACATTTCCCAGCAAAGAGCCACTCCGATCTGTTCTGCAGTACAATTCTGCCATGAAGAATGACACTGTGACTTCTGTAGGAATTGATTTCTTCTGTTACCTCCTTCCATAATGTCTGCCAGTGTTAAATGACATGGTACCTGTTGAAATAGCACACTCCTTCAACCTGCCTCCTATTAGTGAAAAGCAGCTATGTTAGACTATTCTTCTGACATCAGGGTGCATAAGTGACTTGGGGTCAGTTTTATGGAGTATTAATACAAGTGTTTAGGGGGTAGCAACACCACCTTGACTAGCTGTAGAAACCCAGTCTTTGTGGAGGTGGAAGCCGCTTAGTGCTTTTTTATCCATTTTGTGCCTGACAAAACTTGCGCTGATTAAAAAAAGAAAATCAACAAAGTTTGAAAGGAAAAAACACATTCAGGCTTTCAGAGAAGTGTGAAGTTTGCTCTGGCTTGATACTGGTATTCTTCTCTCTCCCTAGAATTTGTAGGATAGATTTTGCAGGACAGATTTTGCCCAAGGGCTTTTTTTGGCTTATGAAATCTCTTTGGCTCCCAAATAATACAGAAATCTGCATTGTGCCTAGATACCTAGTTCTGTGACACCAAAGACTGGCGCAAGTCCATGAGGTTTCAGGAGCTGGACAGTGTTGATGTTGGTCAAATTTGCATGCATTTTATGTGGGAATTGTATTTCTTCATTACAATAACTGCATGGGAAGTACCAATTATTTCTGCCAGAAGCTTGATTCCAGATTTAATTCTGTTCTGTATGTGAAGCATTGTGACTTGCTGAGTCAGGGGAGGTTGGTCTGAGTCTGTAGGCAGAAGCATCCTGACATATTGTTTGTGAAGGTTGAAATGTTAGTGAACAGGTGAATGAATGTTTGAGGACACAAACTAATACAGGACTCCCACTTCAGATAAGTTCATGTACTCATCTCTAGGCTGAATTAAATGAATTACGGAGCACCATCATCAATCTCTTGGATCCTCCTCCAGAGGTGTCGGCATTGATCAATAAGTTGGATTTTGCCATGTCCACCTATCTCCTTTCTGTTTACCGCCTGGAGTATATGAGGTTTGTGTTTATCTATATTTCATTTTTTCACCTATGAAACAGCAAAAAAACCCTAAAACAAAATAATCAGTAAGTTCCTGAAACAAATAAAATCAGAAATAAACAAGACATGAAACAAATAAACAAGACCCCAAACATGCCAACTTAAAAAAACTCTCCTTCCCTAGGGTGCTGCGTTCAACCGACCAAGATCGCTTCCAAGTCATGTTTTGCTATTTTGAAGATAAAGCAATTCAGAAAGACAAATCTGGTAAGATTTACCTGTCTAGGTTTCCTCTCAACTTGAGGTATGAGGCAATTATCTCCAGGCCTGCAAAGCAGAAACAAATCAAGCAGCTATGTAGCAAAATGAATCATGTTCACCAGATTGCTGCTGCTTTATTCTTGCCAAGAACACTGGTTTTGTTTTGAAACAAGTTCAATATTGGCTGAGTAAACATAAACACTTTTTAACTGTTAAGCCTGGTTTATAAAACAAATGTAATTTTGACAATGAAACCTGTCACTTCTCTCCATTCCTCAGGCATGATGCAGTGTGTGATAGCTGTTGCTGATAAGGTGTTTGAAGCTTTCCTGACAATGATGGCTGATAAAGTAGGTTATCTGGCAACTAAAATTTTGAATTTGTATAAATGTTCTCATTTCAGTTTATGAAAGTGATTTTGTCTGTTCCTTTAGGAGCTTCATACTTCTCTTTGGCCTGTTTTTTAGCCTAAAACTAAGGAGAATGAAGAAGAGCTGGAGAGACATGCTCAGTTCTTGCTGGTGAATTTCAACCACATTCACAAGAGGATCAGGAGAGTTGCAGACAAATACTTATCAGGGCTGGTAGACAAGTGAGTGTAGATTTCATGTTTCTCTTTTCACAGTGACTGTTTAGTGGTTGCTTAGGCACTTGGTGACACTGGTCAAGTGGATTTCTTGGCTGCTACTTCTGCTGAAACATCTCTGTGAAAAATTACATTCAGTGGTGTTTTTAGCCTGAGCTCAGAAAGCCCTGGTTAAAATGTGTGTCTGTTCAGTATTGCCATGGGTGGAGCAAAGCAAAGTGCCCATGATAGAAATGCAGTCTCAGCTCCTGTGCAATAGCTCTCCTCAGCTTTTGGCTCTGGATAAAGCCAGGCTGTTGTGAGGCTTTGTGGCTTCTGTTGAGTATGAGCTTACCTAGGGATGTATAAAGCTGGGTCTTTGAGCAGCTCCCTTGATAAAGTAATGGCCTTCTTCAGCTCTCCATGGTTATTTCTGAATTCTGTCTTGCTCTAGATTTCCTCACTTGCTGTGGAGTGGAACTGTGCTGAAGACTATGTTAGATATTCTGCAGACATTGTCTCTGTCTCTTAGTGCAGTAAGTGCTTTTCTTTCCTAGAACTTTTTTTTGCTTTGTTCTACATTTATTTGATAATTAATTGAGTTTGTAATTTGGTCTTCTTTTTACTAAGATTGATAAAATCTTAATTTTAAATTCTGTGAAGCAAGAATTATCTTTGCAACCCTATTTCATAAGTAGTAAAACTAGTGCTAAAAAGTTGTTGTCAGATGTGGATTACAATTGTTGAAATGTCTTATTTGAAATAAAATTTCAGTGGTGTTTTTCTGGTTTGTGGTTTGTTTGGTCTTCTATGAATTATGGTTTTCAGATTGTATTCTCTCCAGTCTGTGTATGTGTATCCATATCTCTTGAATCTGTTACATACTAGAATTTTTGAAGATGGAAATGCTTTATAGAATTTTATTTTAATACTAAATATTGAGGAAAGTGCTTTGGATTTTTGAAATTATATATTCTAAAAATCAAAGTGGAATGCAAACAGTTTCTTTTAGAGATGTTCTAATTGAGAGCAAATGTCAGCAAAAAAGGTTTGGTAATCAGGCTTCTTGTTTGCTACCTGTAGTGTTCATGTCAGGTGGTGATGAATTTTGTCTTACCAAGAGTTGGTAATTGTTTCTTTTTAGGACATTCACAAGGACCAACCATACTATGACATTCCTGATGCTCCCTACAGAATAACAGTCCCTGACACACATGAAGCCAGAGAGGTGAGTGGCCCTCCTTGATTTATCAAAGAATTAAATAATGCCTTGTTTCATAGCCTGGAGATAAATTAGTGAGCTACTCTGAATGGTCATTTTTTAAAAGTACTTCCCTAGGTAACATTTTTCTAATAGGATATGACACAGTATTTATGTTTTTCTAAATTTAAATTGTTGTACTTGACTTAAAGTGTGACAGTTCTTTTCTAATCAAGGACACATTACAGAAAATTTTAACTGTGTCATGTTGCTTCAGCTGTCTTGCTCCCTATGTTACTTATTACACCCTTAAGACCAGTTCCTCTTGTTAAATGTCCTGTATTTTACTGATTGTGGTGATACTTTTTATTCTAGAGTATAGTCAAGGACTTTGCTGCACGCTGTGGGATGATTCTGCAAGAGGCAATGAAATGGGCTCCCTCTGTTACAAAATCTCATCTACAGGTAATGGGCCTGCTTCTGTGAAAATTTGATTTTTGTACATCTTGGACACTGCACTGAGGTTTATATTTCCTTTCCTAAAATAAGAGCCTCAAGGGATTCTACCCTTGTGTGAAAGGACAATTAATTACTTTCCTTTCTTCCGTGTAGTCCAAAACACTTCATCTCATAAGGGTTTTTTTTGTCAGAAGTGATTCTTTTAAGAGAAGATTACAGCCTTCAAGCATTCATCTTGATAACTTTATTCATTTTGAATACAGAAGCAGTCTTACTCTGTGTATTTAGGACATTCAGAAAGTCTTATTGCCAGGGGAACAATGCCCAGAAGGGATGAGTAGAAACAGTCTTTTGTCACACTTGTGTGTAATTAAGTTTCCCATAGTTTGCAGTGATGCAGTACTTGCTTATGAGCTGCCTTGTTCTGAAGATAATGAAGTATTCTGGAGTTTGGTTTGGTTTTTTTTTTCAGGAGTACCTAAACAAACACCAGAACTGGGTGTCGGGGCTGTCCCAGCACACTGGACTGGCCATGGCTACAGAAAGTGTTTTGCACTTTGCAGGCTACAACAGGCAAAACACCACTCTGGGCGTGAGTATTGTTTGTTCCCTTGTGCACCTGCAGAGAGACCTTGACAAATTAGAGGGCCAAGGAGAAACCTCATTGCTGCCTAAAACTTCCTCACAAGGGGCAGCAGAAGGGCAGGCACTGATCTCCTGTCTGGTGACCAGTGACAGGAGGCAATGTCATGAAGCTGTGGCCGGGGAGGTTTAAAGCTGGGTATTAGGAAAAGGTTCTTTCATTCAGTGGGTGGCTGGGCACGGGCACAGGCTTCCCAGGGAAGTGGTCACAGCACCAAACCTGACAGAGTTCAAGAGGTGTTTGGACAATGCTCCCAATGGTGTGGTGTGATTGTTGGGTTTGTCCTGTGCAGGGCCAGGAGTTGGGCTCAATGATCCCTGTTGGTCCCTTCAAGCACAGGATATTCTGTGGCCCTGTATCCATGGAAGAAATACACATAGTCCATACTTGATTTTGATCAGTCTTGGTGCTGTTGTATGGATCAGTCCTGATACTACTATGATTACAAGCATAAGGAAATTTAAAACATATGTGAAGGAATAAAAAGATAAAGAGACAAATGGTTTGATATGAGCAGTATAAACACCTTGTTATGGTCTGGCCATAGGCAACCCAACTAACTGAAAGACCAACTTGTGTGAAGAAGGACTACTCCAACTTCATGGCTTCTCTTAACTTGCGCAACCGTTACGCAGGAGAAGTAAGTACAGAGTTTCTCATGACTGTCGGGTGTCCAGAAGCTCTGGCATCACTTCTCAGGGAATGGTGTCCTTCCAACCTATACTGGTGTATGGGTCTATGTTACATGAAACATAGTCTATAAATCCCTTCAGGATAAAAAGTATAATTTTCCTAGCTTATTAAACAGATCATGTTAGTGTTGGTCTTTCAGATAAAGCTGAAGATTAGATAAAGCTAAAGATTAGATTGCCGTTAAAGCTAAAGATTTGGTAAAGTAGTAACAAAAGATGCCTCTGTTTGTGGAGTTCCCTAATCAGCATGTGACCAGTACTTAACTGGATTCCTGAAAATACTGTTCTTTGTTGAAAACCCCCCTCAATTTTACAGGTTTCTGGAATGATTCAGTTCTCAAATGCCACAGGACGAACATCTGACCTGAATAAACTTATGGTCAAAGACCTGAATGCTGCTCTTGAATCAAGCAGTACTGAATCCTACACCCAGGCCATGTTTAAGTTGACTGCACTGCTAATAAGCAGCAAAGGTAATGAAAACCAAATGGAGTTCTGCTTTCTGATGGTGAATGCCAAGAATAATAAACTACAAAAACTATCCATATACCAACCCAGTATGCATCAACTTGCAGCAAAACTGTGTTTTGAATTTTTTCAATTAAACTTATATTGGGGAAAAGCCTCCTTAAACCAAAAGCTATTTATTATTAGGAAATGATTATTACCTATGGTACACACCAGTTTCATGCTGATGTGGAAAGCAGTTGTTCTGTTGGAGAAATCTGAGTGAATGTTTGTTTTCAGACTGTGATCCCCAGCTCCTTCATCATCTGTGTTGGGGACCCCTGCGAATGTTCAATGAGCATGGCATGGAAACAGCAATTGCTTGCTGGGAGTGGCTGCTGGCTGCCAAGAATGGAATAGAAGTGCCGGTAGGAAGTGATTTAATTACTTTCTGCCCCTGTCAGAGGGAAGAGAGAAGATTTTGGGAGATTCACAGATATTGTGAATCTGTGTCAAGGATGTTTAAATGCACTGTTAATCACTTTAGCCTGCCAGGAAGTCTCAGTTCCTGTATTGTTGGAAGTCTGAGCACCCCCATGAGGTGGACTGTGGTTAGCAGACCTTTCTCAACAGCATAAATGTTACAGCAAAAGAAACCTGTTAAAATCCCAGCTGTAGAATTTACTTTGCTGATGAGATACCTGACCTGTTAATGAATTGACTCTATACTATCACAAACTATAGAATGGTGTTTTGAAACAAAGAGAAATCAGTGTCCCTGCTCATTAATCACCCTCTGGTATGTGGTATTGCACCATTACATAAAAACATGTTTGCAAATGTCCTAATCCTGTAACAGGATAAACCAGTTGTATTTTGTGAGATGGGGATCAATGTAATGGTAATAAAGCAACTCAGCATGGTGCAGTGACAGTCCACACACCTGAGAAAGCTGCCTCTGGTAATTGCTTTGCTTAGGGAGCACCAAGTGTTTCACTTAGTGAAGATACTCATCCATCTGAATTTACTTAGTTGAGTTTGCTTGCAGGTTTCTGTGGTTAACTTCTTAAGCATCAGTTTCATTTCTTTCTATTGGGCATTTGGAGAAATGTCTTTGTATCTGGTTGAGGAGGAGAAGCACCCTTGGTTGCTCAGCCCTCTTACTACAGAGGATGCTGCTCCTGAGAGCAGGATCAGCAAAACTGAATTAGGTGCCATCTTTATGTTGTGCTTGATCAGGCAGAGTGTGTTCAGTGTGCTCAGGGGCCAAACCAGGTCCTGTAGGTCACGAGGACCTGGTGCATGCTTGTCCCTGCTGGGCTCATGTGGGAGGCAGCAACCTTTAGTGGAGCAGGAGGATGGATGGTGTGGGCTGATCTAACAGTCTCCTCAACAAAATGCAGTGCCTGGCTGCTGCTGCCTTTAGTCTCAGTTACTAGCTGAGATTCTGGCGGTGTCTCTCTTCCTTTTGTAATGTAGTATATGAAAGAAACATTTTCTTTCAGGTGGGATGTATAGACTTGTCTCTGCCTCTCTGTCAGCACTGCAGTGAATTTTAATTGATGTAGTAGGTTCTTGTGTGTGCTGTGGGGAAAGTTTGTGCTTTCCATGTAAGAAGATGCAATTGAAGCAAGAAGCACTGTCACCTTCCTTTTTGCAGTTCATGCGGGAAATGGCAGGAGCCTGGCAAATGACAGTGGAGCAGAAAGTTGGGCTGTTCTCTGCAGAGCAGAAAGAAGCAGATCCGTTAGCAGCCTCAGAGGAGAGCCAGCCAAGGCCCTGTCCACCAGAGGTGACCCCACATTACATCTGGATAGAGGTGTGTATTTTTTCTGAATGTCCCACCTGTGGCAGTCTGTATTTCCTGTTGCTGTGCTTGGGGAAGGACTGGAGTCATGTGCTCACAGCCTGAGAGCCACTCTGTTTAAATGAGCATAATCATTGAGGGGGAGAAAGGTGTTTGAAACAGAGAAGTCTAGGGGTGGGGTTTCAAATTCAGAAAGGTCAAAGGAGGCATGGTATGTCTGTCTCTTTTTCTCAGTTTTTGGTGCAGAGGTTTGAAATAGCCAAATACTGCAGCTCTGACCAGATCGAGATCTTCTCCAGCCTGCTGCAGCGCTCCCTGTCCCTGAACATCGGGGGCGCCAAAGGCAGCTTGAACCGGCACGTGGCAGCCATTGGGCCCCGATTCAAGTGAGTGCTCCTGGGTTTTCCCTCTGGAATCACAGAAATGAGAAATAAGGTTATAGGGAGATGGAAGAAAACAGCTAAACACTACATGTTTAACTTGGCTTCAGGTGCTGAGAATTGCTTTAAAAGCCTGCAGTGATGCAGTCTAAGCTCTGTTTTCAAAGCAGAAGTTGATCACTTCAGCCTGAAAGTACTTCTTTGGTGTTTCAGGAAATTTCAAGGGATGATTTCATGTAGTGAATAGCCCACATCATGGATCTAGTAATGAATCTAGTCTTTGCTTCATCAGTTATTTTCATGTTTAGACTTGAAGGCTTTCGCTTTCTGTGGTTCAGCAGTCAGAGCTTTAAAGCAGACTGGTGATAATGTGAACAGGTTGCTAAGAGCTCTGAAACAGACACTTCTCAGGCTACATTTTCAGCTGTAGTTGTGGTTTGCATGGTGGGGTATTGGTCACCATTTTAGGAGAGCCAACATTTCCATTCTCTATTTTGCTTATTAGGTTGCTGACCCTGGGTTTGTCTTTGCTGCATGCTGATGTGGTTCCAAATGCAACTATCCGGAATGTTTTGAGAGAAAAGATTTATTCAACTGCCTTTGATTATTTCAGGTACTCTTTATTTTGAAACAACTCACTGAAAATGTGTTTGTGTTTTTCCTGGACCTTCAGTGATACTTCAAAGCAGCAGCTGTTTTTATCTTCTAGTGATTTTTCTTCCTTTCCTTTTTTATCCACTTTAACAGAAACTTCTCTTGTGCTTAAGTATGGTTCAAAAATTATCTCAAAGAGGCTTAGATATTAGTTTCAGATTTTGTGTGATTTAAAAAGCAGCAATGTTTCAGTTCTTTTCCCTTTTTTTCTTATTTTGAAGTTTATTCAATGCTCAAAATTTTATCTAGATTTATAAGGTTTAAAGAACTGCTGTTACAGTATGTGTGGCTGAAATACAGACACACTGAAACTGATTATTTCAACATTTAACACAGGCACAAAAGAAAATTTAATTGATAGGAATGTCTCAATGTGAGGAGGTCACTCAATCCTAATGATAACTTTCAAATGAATCCAAGATGCTGACAGACTGCTGCCCTAATTTTCAGTTATAATTGGAAGTTTGTGCTCTTCAGTCAGACATAATAAAGCCATGAGGATAAAATGTAGTGATGTGTGGTCTCATCCTTGTAGATTTCAGTCAGGATAAAAAGTACAACTTGATTAGGTTGGTGAGGATTTTTGACTGCTGGGAGTTCCCCCCAATGCATTCAATATTACATTATTTGTGTGATTTCTTCAAGTTGTCCTTCGAAGTTCCCTACACAAGGAGAAAAGAGGCTCCGTGAGGATATCAGCATATTGATCAAGTTTTGGACGGCAATGTTCTCAGACAAGAAGTATCTGACTGCCAGCCAACTTGTGCCACCTGGTGAGTTCCTTTAAGTGCTGTTTTAAAAGTGTCTGGTTTCTTTGGATTCTACATCAGATCTGTGCTCTGTTCTTAGATAATCAAGACACCAGGAGCAACCTGGATATCAATGTTGGATCTCGGCAACAGGCTACACAAGGATGGATAAATACTTATCCTTTGTCCAGTGGCATGTCAACCATATCTAAAAAATCAGGTATTTTTTTTATTGTAACCAGCTGATTACACCTAATTTTACAGCATAGTTTATGTTCAGATATTTAAAGTCAATATTTATATTAAACATCAGGCTCATATTCTGGCAGGCTATTTAACTACCAGTGCCAAACTCTGAAAAACAAAGGCAGAAAAAGTCTCACTGGTGACAAGCAGGAAAGTTCTGATATCACCTGATTTTTTTTGATAGATTGTTCAGTTCTGTTGTGCAGGAGAAATAAGACTGGAAGAGATCAAGTTGTATTGAAATCTTATAAGGAAATTTTTTGCTTCATGGAAACATGCCCCTAGTGCTTTTTGGAGACAGCAGAGTGACATTAGATCATTGACTGTATTTTTGTACAGTTTTAAAGCTTGTGCTCCTTCTTTTTAGAAGACTGTCATGTTCCTAAAGTGAATGCACTGCTGGCTACAATAATATCTCTGTAGCCTGTTGTACTCCATATATTCAAAGAACACTTGCACGATGAGTGGCTGCAGTGCTGACTTCCTGCTGCCACTCTGATCTAAGTTACAGGTGTCCTGTGGTCATTCAGTTCTTCTGTGTCCATGTTTCCAGCTGTGGGCAGTTTGAAAGTACAGTTTCACCTGCTGAACAAAAGCCACTGAAAACTTTTTAATCCTTTTCTCCAGGAATGTCCAAGAAGACAAACAGAGGGACACAGCTGCACAAGTACTACATGAAGCGCAGGACATTGCTGCTCTCATTGCTGGTGAGTCATCAGAAGGATGGGCAAACTGCATGAATTTCTAATACCCTCCTATTGTTGCAGGATATATAAACTAAAGTATGAGATTGGGAGTGTTTTGCTTCTTCCAGAAAACCCTTCTTTTTTCCTGTTTCCTTCAGGCTACTGAAATCGAACGCTTGATCACATGGTACAATCCACTGTCTTCCCCTGAGCTAGAGTTGGATCAAACTGGAGAGAGCAGTGTAGCAAACTGGAGGTCTAAATACATCAGTCTTAGTGAGAAGCAGTGGAAGGATAATGTGAATCTGGCTTGGAGCATTTCTCCTTATCTTGCTGTGCAGCTGCCTACCAGGTGAGATATTTCAAAGGAAACAACTGATGCAATTACTGCTGCCTTAGAAGTTGAGTGAGTATTTACAGTAAATACTGATAGCACTTGCTGCTGGTTGCAGCCTCTTGCATACTGTCACAACTGTTTGAGACCCTTGAAAAGAACTAGGTTACTTAATAGACTCATTTGCCTCAGTCACTAATGAAGTCCACCTGCCTTTCCTACGATCTGCTCTTTGCCACTGCTTAGACAGTGTTTGATTCAGAAGAAATCAGGTTTGTTTTTTAATAGCATTCAGCCCATTAGCAAGCATAGCATTTAAGCGGTGCTAAAAGTATCTTGGAATGCAGTGGTTTTGCTAGATATTGGCTTGCACTTTACTATTATAGGAGAATTTGCATAGTTGGCTCCGGAAGGGAAAGGAAATTCTTTCCCCCTTACGACAATGATAGTTTTTGCCAAGTAGAGTTCTGTACACTGCTTGCTGTAGAATCCCAGACAGAATATTTCAGCCAAGAATCCACTAGTGGAAGTGGGCTGAAATACAAGTGGTTTATACAAAAGCACTGGATGAGGACCAGTTGTTTCAGAATCCCCTTTCCACAGCATATTGGGGTATGTTACTTCATAGTTGGACTATGTTTATTGAGCATATAGTTTTCTGCCTTCTGCTGTTCTCGTCTTCACATAAATAGAAAAAGCCATCAAAATTTTCTAATAAGGTTATTGTGTTCCTGGTTATGCTTAGGTTTAAGAACACTGAAGCTATTGGAACAGAAGTGACCCGTCTGGTCCGGTTGGACCCGGGAGCTGTTAGTGATGTTCCTGAGGCAATAAAGGTACCTGTGAATATTTTTACTGTTACAGGGCCCCAGGAGGCCCATCTCACTCAGATGTATTGGAAAATACAGTCTTGACTGACTCCAGTGTATGTTCTAGTGCTACCCATATCTCCGATAGGAGAGAATAACAGAATAGCTGTGGAAATAGGATGCTGAGAAGAGAATCACAGCAGTAAGAGAAGGTAGCCAGTTAGTTAATGGTACATTTTACTTCTGGGTATTCTCACTGTACACAAAATGGCTGAAAACTCATCACTTGCAGCACAACCACCATTTCTGTTCCTTTGGCAAAATAAGTGAAAAGATCAATGGACCAAGCCATGATGAGTGCTGCTGAAGTTATTTTAAGCATAACCTTTTCTGTGTATCCAGAGGCCAAAGTCTGGAAGTGAGGAAGGCTCATCATGCTGACCTGCTGTAGAGCACCTTAGTCCTGTGAGGGACAGTCTTGTCAGAACTGTGTTCTGTGTATCACCTGTAACATAGATGGCAAGAAAATGGAACCTTTTTTGACCCTTTCAAAATGACTCATCCTTTCTTCTTTCTCCATGTACAAGAACTGGGTTGTACTTTTAGTAACTTCATTTGGTGTTCTGGGAGGTGAGGTGATTCCAGCAGCTAGGTTTCCATGGAAAAAAAACGCTTGCTAAAACAGCTATAGTTTTGTAAAAAAGAATGTTCTATATTTCACTTGCCCTGCTGGAGGGAGCTAGATGACAGCATTACTGTCTGATGTGTGGTACCCACATATCAGGGAGTGCTACAAACCCCTAATGTGTCTGACCTGCTTTTTCAGTACCTGGTTACCTGGCACACCATCGATGCTGATGCACCTGAGCTCAGCCATGTCCTGTGCTGGGCACCCACAGATCCACCCACTGGCCTGTCCTACTTCTCCAGCATGTATCCACCCCATCCTCTGACAGCCCAGTATGGAGTTAAAGTCCTGAGATCTTTCCCTCCGGTAAGAAGAGCCCCTAGAAAGCCTCAACACTGCAGGGGAAGTTACAGCCCTGGTCACTGTGGCCACAAGTTTCATTTTAATGCCATGGAGAGGCATGTGCTAAATGGGCATAGCACACTGCAGAATGTGCACACAGTGGGATAGAAACTTGAAGTTGATTGTCCCATGTAAACCTGGCTCATGTATTTGCAGCTTTGTTGTAAATGACACTAAGCTGAATTCTTCAGACTGCCCTTCTAAAATCATCTCTTTTGCCTCTTCTTTCAATGACAAAGCTGCTCCTTCTAAGGCAGCAGAAAGCTGTTTTTTAGCACTTGTCAGACTTCTATTAGGACTATGAAGTACATGATTATTAATTATATTTTTGAAGGGAGTAACTAAACAGAATAATACTTAGATTTGAGAGAGTTGCATACAAAGTTTAAAATGAAGAGGCAGTGGGATTTTGTTTATCACCTAACTGAAAGGAGCTTTTCTCTGTGTATGTGACTCATCTTCCTTTCTGGCTACTAAAACAAAACAGTAAAACCCTGCCATCCTTTCTCTTTCAGGATGCCATTTTATTCTACATTCCACAGATTGTTCAGGCACTGCGGTATGACAAGGTGAGATTATGAATCAGCTGCATGTGAAGAAAACTGATTTTTAATGCAGCTTTTAGGTTTAAAACAGTAAATAAGCCAAAAATTAAGTGTAATCTAATGCTGCTTATTATTATCTTATCTTTAATACATAGAAGAAAAATTATTGTCTCTAGAGGCTGGCTGGTTTTGGATACCCCTCTTTTATGAACACATAAACTTGAGAAAGGCTATGTAGCTCATCTGTCAGGAAAGAGCTTTTGTTATGGGAAACCCCAGGTGAGGACTCTGTTTGAATAGAGCTTTTGGAGGTCTGCATGAGACAACCAGTAATGAAGTTAAATCATTACCCTTAATAATTTTGCTGTAGAGTTACCCAGAGAAGACATCCAGTGGTGTCTTGTGCTCTGTCACATGTATGAAATCAGATCTCAGCCTTATCTTGCAGAAGCCAAAGTAAAGCTTGACAGCCAAGTTCAGAGTTCATTAATGTGAGATCCTTCTACCTGCCAGCAAGGCAGTGAACTCTGGTCAGTGCTTTATTTTCAGGTGAACATCTTCCCATCCCACAGTGTAGGTGACTGACTGCAGTTATTCTTTGAGAACTCTGCAGTGCAGAGCACAAACATCAGACACCTGTCTGTTAATATCACTCAAACACCTCTAGGAACACCTATAGACTACAGAAGTAGTTGCAGGTAGAGGAAAGGGAATGTGGCTGCTGGAAGGAGTATGATTTTCTTGGACACTTCAATTTCATATGTCTTCTTACTTTCCAGAATTTCAGTGGAACTGTGCCAGCACATGCAGTTCTTGCCACCAAACTGTACAGTCCCTGTGACACTGTAGATTTCTGGTATTACAGGAGCATGTAGTGATGCCAGGCAACACCAGTGTCCCTGTTACACTGTGCTTTGTACACGTAATAGAAGATGCTCTGAGCTCAAAGAGATTTGAAATCCAGAAAGAACAGATGGAAAATGACCTAGAGGTGGGAAAAGGCCGATTAGAATAACAGATTAGGTCAGTAACAAAGCTGAAAACAATTTAAGATTGGTTTTCTACCTTTTAAAATACACTGTCATTCATGTCTTTTTAGCAAAATGAGAGGGTGCAGAGGTCTTCTTTCCATCCATTTAACGCTTTCTGGGTTTGTAGACTAGCTGTTAGAAGCAGTAATATTGAGTCTGAGAGTTGTAGAACTTTGATCCTTACTGGTCTGTCTGTGGTTGCAGATGGGTTATGTTAGGGAATACATCCTGTGGGCAGCTTCCAAATCTCAGCTCTTGGCTCACCAGTTCATCTGGAACATGAAAACCAATATCTACCTGGATGAGGAAGGACATCAAAAAGATCGTGAGTACTTTAAAATATAGTCTGACTTGACTCCTTTTTTGTTCCCAGTCCAGACTAAATCTTCTTCCTGCTTCTTGCTTGTCAGGAAGAATCCTTTTAGCTGGGAAATTCTCTTTTACTTACAGAGGTAGGGCCCATTGTGCATCAGTGCCTGATAGAGTCTATCAAGAGAGAAGGTGCTGGTTCCCTCAGTACCTTTTTCTGAATACTATCCAAAGGTGCTGATTTCCATCACCCATATCATTTTACTTTCTGAAATAAGCTGCTGACACAGATGCTTCCTTTTTTTCACATGCAGCTGACATTGGGGAACTTCTGGAGCAGTTAGTGGAGGAGATAACTGGCTCATTGTCTGGCCCAGCCAAGGAGTTCTACCAACGGGAGTTTGATTTCTTCAATAAAATCACCAATGTTTCAGCCATTATCAAGTAAGAATTGTACTTCAGAAATTGTGCTCAGTTTGTATAAGTTAGAAACAAACTTGAGGCTAGTGTGTAGAGTAATATATAATATGCAAATAATTAAAAGGTAATTCATCTTTCTAGGCCATTCCCTAAAGGAGATGAAAGAAAAAAAGCTTGTTTGAGTGCTCTGTCTGAGGTGAAAGTGCAGCCTGGTAAGATGGGATTTAGTTGTATGAAATTGTGGGCTTTTGCATTCAACATGATTATTTATTTTCTGCAAGCAAATCTTGAAATCCCTATGAGTGGTGGTTTGTAGAGATTTCAGTTTTGATGCTGGTGGCTGTTCTTGTTTGATTATTTCTTTCTTGAAAAAAATGCAAATATTTTTGTCCATCCAGTAATTTCTATATGGTGCATCAAAACTTATCCAAAAGCAATAGATAAATAGGTAATGCATATAGTGGATAAAAGTAGAAGTGTGTGTCTGAATAGGAAGGCTAAATAAACTGTTTTGCTTTCTACCACCTTCTTTTTTAAAAAGACGTGGTGTTTTTGAGAGGTTTTGATATCTCAAGAGTGAAGTATGTCCAGTTCCTTAATTTCTCCCCTTTCTCCCATCAGGCATTCCCTTGAAATGTCATTATCTGAGGGTCCTTTCAAATCTTGAACATACATTTTCCCAGCCTGAATCTTCTCTTTAAGATGGAGTTCGATGAAAGCTTTTCCTGACCTCTGACAGGTCTCAGACCTTGTACCATCTATTGGTGGCTGAGGGCACTGCCCACTGGGGCTGCTGCCACATCTAATTCAGGACTGTTGTAAGAGATGTCCTCTCTGGACCTTTCTGTGGTACAGGTTCTGCAGTATTAGCTCAAAACTGTATTTTATTAGTTTCTGGAAATCTCTCACTAATGCGAAGGATACCACATCCTTCATGGCACACAGACTGTAATCTCCAGTTTCCCTCTGGCATTAATTCAGAACTATGTACTGAACTTGTAGACACTGACATCAGTTATTGTCCAACTTGCATTGTCTCACAGTGGATTTGTTCTCAGCTGTCTGCTGTTTTGCAGGCTGTTACTTGCCCAGCAATCCTGAAGCAATTGTTCTGGATATTGATTACAAATCAGGAACGCCTATGCAGAGGTACCATGCTCTTGTTATATATATGTATATATGCTTTTTAAGTTAATGAATGACATTCAAGTATTTTTCTCTACATTTTTGTTTGGCTAATTGCACTCATCATCTTTGTTTCTTCTGTAATTTAGTGCAGCAAAAGCACCCTATCTGGCCAAATTCAAAGTGAAACGGTGCGGAGTCAGTGAGCTTGAAAAAGAAGGTGAGTAACTTCAACTTAATCATTGATGTTACTAATTAATACTGAGCAATGCCTTTAAAACTGCCTGCTTTTAGTGACCTGTACCGCTGCAGAAAAAGTATTTCTGTGTTGAACTTTGTTTGCCATGATTCAGCTGAGAAATTAAACTGAATGAAAGGAAAAGAGAAGAAAATTATGAAAACTTTTTTTTTTTTTTAAGTCCCAAGAAGCAAGCCACATAGGGCTCTTGAAGAAATTATAACAGTTACTTTAGACTAAAATAGAAATCATTGGCCTTTTCTGCGTTTTTAGACAGCAGCAAAATCCAGGTTTTGGCAGATTTTCTCTCTAGCATTGCAGGCGTTTATTAGATAAATCACAAACACTGGTTTGAGATGTTCTAAGGGAACAAGTTCCCTAGACAAAGGGAACTATCTTATGATAATTACCTTGTAAGGCAGAAATATCTGTGGTGCACATGCAGTGGAATGCTGTGGGTTTGAGTGCAGAGGGCTTGTCATGACAGAAAGTTTAAATTAAATTCATGGACTAGTTAAAGTGCGTGTCTGGGTTTTACTTGGTTCCCTTGTTGCAGGTCTGCGTTGTCGCTCTGACTCCATTGATGAGAGTGAAGAGGAGGATGAGGACAGTCAGAAGGTTTGCTGGCAGGCTGCAATCTTTAAAGTGGGCGATGACTGCAGACAGGTACAAAGTTCTTGGGCTTTGCACTTAGAGGAGGCAGATTTGTAGGTGATAATGCATAAGAAGGAAATAATTTTAATATAGAAATATTTTGCTTTGAAACTTTGGTAATCTCTGCTAGTTGTGGACTGAGAGGGAGAACTGTGTAGTTCTCTAGAGAAATTCTGGTTTGGAAGTAAAAGCCATCCTGTCAAGACAGGTTTACCAAGCCTTAAAAATTTTCATAGAATTTATTTTTCAATTGAGCTATTGGTAATATAGCTTGAGTTCCTAAGGTGGGATCTTGTACATTGAAGTTTGATCGATTAAGAGGGAATGCTGGTTATCATCCCTGAGTTATTAGTAGTCCTTTTATCAAAGGGTGATAGGCAGTTCATTGTTAGGTCAGCAGTTAAATCATCAGTGTTGCTTGCTGCCCACTCACACAGCATTTATCAGTTCCCTTTTTGATTTCCCCCCTCGTGCATACCCAAGCACACATCTGCACACCTGCTTAACTTATGTGCACTTCAGAGTTCTTCAGAGCATGTTTATAATTCAGTTTATAACCTGTAACCTCTGTAATGTTTGTGCAATTTTTTTCTTGTCTGACAGGACATGTTAGCTTTACAAATCATCGATCTCTTCAAGAACATATTTCAGCTGGTAGGCCTGGATCTTTTTGTGTTTCCATACAGAGTGGTGGCCACGGCTCCTGGGGTAAGTGGGCAATTAACTGTAGTGCTGTAGAAAATTAAAAAATACTTTCTTCCAGCACACATAAAGATTCCATTCTACAAGGAAGTGCTGCTCACATCACTTACGCCAAATATTTAGAGTAACAGCAATAGAAAAAGTCTTTCCTCTCCTGCTTCCTGCTTTTCTAAAGCTTTTGGCTCTGAAATTTTGCTGCTTGCAAATGTTTGTTGTTTGATTTCTGGGACTATGTTGTGCAAAGCAGTGGAAAGTCACAGTTTGTCTTCGTTGCATAGAAATCCTAAAAGAGAGGATATACTTTTTTTTAATTAATAAACTAGAAATTCTGTATTTGGTGATCTATTGGCTTCCCCACATTTCCTAGAGAACCTGTATGACTGCCAAGAGCCATGAACAAAATATATTTGGGAGCATGCTACACAAACCTGTTTCTCTTCTCCCCTGCAGTGTGGTGTTATTGAGTGCATTCCTGACTGCACGTCCCGTGACCAGCTGGGCAGGCAGACAGACTTTGGCATGTATGATTATTTTACAAGGCAATATGGAGATGAGTCTACCCTTGCATTCCAGAAGGTAAAATATCAGTGGGCAAGCACAGGAAAATATCAACTGAGAAACATTCTGCCTGTAAGAAATGACAAATAATTGCATAATGACTACTATAATGCTGTATCTAGTTCCTGATGCTGATAATCCATTTTTAGCTATTAGTGAGTTAGCTAAAGAATTGCAGCTATACATGTATGGAGAATGTCATTGGACATTGTTTCAAACTAATCATGAATGGAAGAAAAAAAGCTTTGTTTGTTTGTCTCATCTCCTGATGGAGAGTTATTAAATTCTGTCAGTTGTTCTGATTTGTTTTAACTTGTTGTTTGTACAGGCCCGCTATAATTTCATCCGCAGCATGGCTGCCTATAGTCTGCTCCTGTTCCTGCTCCAGATTAAAGACAGGCACAATGGCAACATCATGCTGGACAAACAGGGACACATCATTCATATTGGTCAGTCATATGCACCTCTGAATGTCAGTTGTTTTTTTTTTAAGTCCGAAGAAGCAAGCCACATAGGGCTCTTGAAGAAATTATAACAGTTACTTTAGACTAAAATAGAAATCATTGGCCTTTTCTGGGTTTTTAGACAGCAGCAAAATCCAGGCATTGCAGGCATTTATTAGATAAATCACAAACTCAGGTATATACAAAGGTATATACCTTTGCTTTCTGCTCTTAAGTATTGCTGATAAGAGACAATAAGCCATTTCCCCTTTGAGATCCGTCTGTATACTGGTTTCACTGTTTGTAAACATTCATGCAGGGTTTTCATGCCCTCGTGCCAAGTGTTTTGTTTGTGTTGGCTGCTTCTGTGTCAGTTTAGTTCTGTAAAGTTTTGTCAGGTTCAGGAAAGTATATACACACATATGTATGGGTGACACATGTTTATGTACTCGTGCATGGATACTTGTGTGTATGTGTTTAATGATAGAAATGTATCTTTGGATTCCTTTCATCACTGCAAGAGTATGAATTAAACTTGACAAGTAAATTTATATTGTTGTGTGAGGTTGTAACCTCTGCTTTAGCTTTGATTTTCTGGAACTGCACAAATATTTCAGCAGTTTATTTGATATCACCATTCTTACATCTATTCTCATATCATGGTGATGATGCTTTTGTTGGTATTCTTACACTTCACCAAAGCTTTTTTCCAATTGCAGTTAAAATGTTTACATTGATACATGCAATCCACATGTCTTACTTTTGTCAGTTTTAAGAGCACACAATTAACCAACAAAGATTATGAGGCAGTTTATCTTTTGTGCACAGATTTTGGATTCATGTTTGAAAGCTCACCTGGTGGAAACCTGGGCTGGGAGCCTGACATTAAACTGACTGATGAGATGGTGATGATAATGGGAGGGAAAATGGAGGCAACACCATTCAAATGGTTTATGGAGATGTGTGTCAGAGGCTATCTGGCAGTCAGGTAAGGTGTTCTTAGCTGCTCACAGTGGAAGTTCTTGCATGCTGAAAGCCAGATGAGAAGAAAATGATAACAAATGTTGATTTGTAGGGAATCTGTGCCCGGTAGTCTTGCAAACTTTGAAACAATGTAATAATCCTGCTATTTTACATCTTATCTTTGTTGTATTTTTTCTGTCCTTATGTTATATTTTAAAATTTTATATAGTCAATATATAAATGGGATGTTTCACACATTTCCTCACACAATTTAGTGCACTGTTAATACAATTAGAAACTACTGTCTTGGAATCAAGATCATTTTGGTTCCTTGAGGGGAAACAGTCTGGACAAAGTTCTTGTGGCAAAGGAAATGTGTCACTCAAGCAGCAGAATAATAGCCTGGTAGATAATAAATGTTCTGAGCAAGAGGACAGGAAAGAGAAGAGAAACTGGGCTGATGTAGCAAAGAATTACCCAGAATAATTAAGATTAAAAGATAGTATGTTTCTGTGTGGTGTTGCTGCTTTCAGCCTTTTGTACTGTTTTGGTGCACTGCTTCACCTTTCTGATGCGAAAGAAATGTTGTTTGCTAAAGCATTACTTTGCATAATCCTACTTGAGACTTCATCTTGCAGCATTCTGAGTATCTGACAGTCCATCATAAAGGAGTGACATTTAATTAAAGTGACAGATTGCAAGCAATGGTGTAGCTTCACCAGCAGATGTAAGAGCATTATCTGTGTTGATTTAATTACAGAAAAAGGTGGGATCCAGCTCATTGAACTCCTCAGCTTGTCTGCTTTACCCGCTAAGGCTGCAGGAGTCTGAATGCTCTGGTTTTGTCCTCTTTTTCTCTAGGCCTTACATGGATGCTGTGGTCTCACTGGTTACCCTGATGTTGGATACAGGGCTGCCCTGTTTCCGAGGGCAGACAATCAAGCTGTTGAAGTAAGTCAGCAATATGTGTGAACTGGAAAATGTTTTTTATTAAAATGTTATGTCATTTGTACCAAGTGGTTTCACAAGAAGTAGCTACTTGCAGGAAGTGAAATCACACCTGGCTGAGCTTGTGCAAAGACACATTTATACCATGTTCAAAGGAAACTTCACTCATTTTCTCTTATTTGATTGTGATTTTCTGCATATAGACACAGGTTCAGCCCCAACATGACTGAAAGGGAGGCTGCAACTTTCATCATCAAGATCATCCAGAATTGTTTCCTCAGCAACAGGTTTGGCTTCTATGCATGTCTTCTCCCTATGGCTAAAGGAAAGCCATCAGGCTTTGAACAGAGCTGAAAAGTAGAGTTTTATCAGTCAGATGCCAAAAATTTTTGAGTCATTGATAGTGCAGGGTAGCAGCTTTGTTTCTGAATGTGCTGCATCTCCTCCATTTTGTGCTGGGAAGGAAGACTTAAGTCCAGGATGGTCAAATAGCAAGGCTGATTAGACTAAAGAATAAATGTAATAGTTAAACATCTTAAGTGCATGTTTTATTATGCTAGATAATACAGACTTTGTGGGATATATTGGAGAGTCTAATACAAACTCTTGTGTCGTTCCCTATGGGGTCAGCTTGAGACCAGTGCCACTCACTGGCTCAGATACAGCCCCACTAGAATGGAGGTTCCAGTGCTCCCTAGTGCACCTGCTCAGAATCTCAGATTAATATAGGGGGGTGAAGGCAGTGACCCTGGTGTGTGAATGGCCAGAACCAGCTTAGTTCTGACAAGCTTGAGCTTTTCTACCTGTGGCATGATTAATCTGTGACCTGAATAAGCTCTACCCATGGATAATTGAATTATCTGTAACAAGCTGAGATCTGTTTGCTCAGTCACTCATCAGAGATGCTGCTGTTAAAGCTGTTATTTCCCCTGCACTTTTATTTTCATTATTAGCATTCTCCTTAATTAAGATGACTTTTATTTCCGTATAATCCTGTCTCCATGCAGCCCTGATGATCCTGATTCATTCATTATGCATTTCCTTCTCCTAAAACAAACTGCAAATGCCATGTGATGTGCTTGTGGCTTATCCAGACACAGGATCCAAGCTGCTGATGCTGTTGCCACACTGGGAAGTGTGGAAATACTTTTTTAAACTAGTTTAAACAAGAGCAGGATGTTTTGTGCTGTCCATAACAGTAACTGGGCCTTCACAATGCCTTCAAAGAATGGAGGGCTAGTTTTGATTAGCAGCTGATTTCCTTCACCCATGTTTTGTCTCTGTGAGATCCTGATGAATGTTTCTTGACAATAGGTGCACTGTTTTTTTAAACTTTTCCTTACCTCTGTTGCTTTTCTTCTCTAGGAGTAGAACATATGACATGATCCAGTACTACCAGAATGACATCCCCTACTAGACACTAGAGATCCACTGCCCAAGTGAAACGTGCAACCCCGTGCCCTCACTCCAAACTTGTGACAAACAGGAGATGCTCTGTCACACCTGGCTATCTACCCTCTGTGTATGTGTGTGTACATGTTGGGTACATCCTGACCATTGCAACAATCAGTTCGGATTCATTCCTTTCTCTATACCAGGTTATATATATATTACTGTTATTCCCTGGATTTTTGGAGTTGGGGTGCAATCACAATAAAAATTGTATTACAGTTGTGAATGTGTGAAAGTGGTAAAGCTTGAGGAGTTCGATAATTTTTCATGCAATGCAAGGATTTTATAATGTCTTTAAAAAGTAAATTAAACCCTTTCCTGCACAATCGCACAAAATGCCATGGAAGGGAAGGGTATGGATTTCTCTTTGGAAACAGAAATGTTAACTTGTTCCAATTTTACTGTAGAAAGAGCTTGATAATCATCCAGGGTGGTGATGTCTGTGTAGCTGTGTTCATATTTTGCACTGTACATGGTCCCTGCTACATGGTCAGTATTTCATATGTACATGAAGAATGTATTTTTTCCTTTTGTGTGTTTTAAAAAGAGACTCTACTGAAGATATATTTAATCTATAAAATATAATAAAATACCTTAGACTTCGTGTCTGTTGCAAATGTTTTACCCTGTGCTGTTTTTAGTGTATATACATCGCTCTGCACACTTGTGTACTGTTCATTATATTACGCCCTTTCTTTCTAATAGTGAAATCTAATTTATTCTTCAGCTGCTTGTCCATCTCAAGTGACATTTTTCATTCGTAAAATACATGTTTGGTGCAAGAGCTGGAATGTAGGACCAAGGTAAAGCTCCCCAGTGTTGCTGACTAAGGGCCTCTGTCCTGGGCTGGGACATAGGTATTTTGGTTTTTTTTTTTTCCATCTTACATACGTGTCCTATATGGGCTCTTCAACACAGGGCTGTCCCCTCTTTGGGGGATTTTGTCCCCCTCTTTAGGGGGATTTTTCCCTTTTGGGTGCTTTTCCCGAGTGTCCGGATCGTGCCCTCAGGGAAGGAAGGGGCCTGGGCAGCGCCCCGGGGCGCCCCCTGGCGGCCCCCGCCGCTGCGCGAGTGCGAGTACTGGCGCGGGGGGCCGGCCTCAGCCCTGAGGGACAGTCAGCCCTGAGGGGAACACAGCTCTGAGGGACAGCCAGCCCTGAGGGACAGTCAGCCCTGAGGGACAGCCCGCCCTAGGGGACACCCCGCCCTGAGGGACGGCCAACCCTGAGGGGAACACAGCTCTGAGGGACAGCCAGCTCTGAGCGGCACCCGGTCCTGAAGGCCACAGCCCTGAGGAGTACCTAGCCCTGAGGGACACCCCGCTCTGAGGGCTACCCGGCCCTGAGGGATACAGCCTTGAGGAGCACGCAGCCCGGAGGGACACAGCCCTGAGGGGGACACAGCCCTGAGGGACAGCCAGCCCTGAGGAGAACCCAGCCCTGAGGGGCGAGGACGACACGGGGTACGGCCCCGAGGGCTGAGGGGGACACAGCCTCCAGGGGTGAAGGATGGAGGCGTCGCGAGGGAGAAGGAGCCCTGAGGGCTGAAGGGGACGAGACACACGGTCCCGAAGCACAGAGGGTGAGCGGCTCACGGCTCAGCGCTGAGGGGCGGAGGTATCGTGAGGGAGACCCAGCCCTGAGGCGGGGCCTTGACGTGAGGTGGGCCCGGCCCTGAGGTGGGGCTTTGTCCTGGTGTGGGCGCAGCCCTGAGGTGGGGGTTCTGTGGTGTGAGGAACGCCCAGCTCCATTCATCAGATGCTGGGCTGTTGCGGTTGATCAGGGTGTCTATGTCTGAGGGGATGGTAGGTCGATGATATGGCTGTGTCCTCTGCTTCCCCTTGGGAGTGTGCATTTCTGAGCACCTCTAAGTCAGCTTTTAGTCTCCCGGTGTGTCCCTGGGGCCCAGGCAGAAGGAGCTGCTATGGGGAACTTCTCAGTCCGAAGCCAGGGTGACTGAGGAGGTCCCTGTAGAGAAGGGAGCGTCTCTGAGCTCATAGCTCAGCGAGCCTCAGAGGGGACAGCCAGGGTAGCGTGTTTTGACTCTGCCTTCAGGGTGCGTCCTGTGCGTGGTGCAGTGGAGGGCCTATCCCTCCTCCATTGTGGGCTGCATTCAGAATTTACACCTGCTTTTGCCATGGCTGTTAAAGTGGGTCTTGTCTCTTGCCTGTGCAGCGGGTGGCTCTGAGCCCCTTTTCTCATTATGGGGAGGTGCTGCTGGCTCTAAAAAGGTTTGGAGGCTCATCAGGGAGAAGTAGCATGCAAGAACTGCTTTAATTATTGATTTAATTCAGATTTATTATATAACCAACTGGGACATGGAGTAATTTTGGTGCTCTGTGCCTGCGGCTACTTGAACCTATTTATGCTCCATAGGAAAGGAGCTGATTGACACTACAAATGTGGTGAACTTCCTCACACCTTTCCTTTAATGAGGAGCAGGTGGAGTGAGGAGATGTGAAAGCTTCTTCTCAGGGGAGGTGGTGAGGAGTTCTAATATTTTGTTAATCCAAGTCAATGCTTATGTGCATGTACTTTCTGTACCTCAAAATTAATCTACCATGTTAAAAATATCTAGGGCTAGAAGTGAGTAATTAGCTGGTGAATAATAATATTAGAAATAATAATAAGCTTTGGTAATCAGAAAGTCACTCCTAGTTGCAAATCTCAAACCACATAGCAATTTGTGTGTATTCTAGCATAGAATGCCCAGAATTTGCCAGAATACAATTAAGGCCATCCAGGGTTTTGTATCAGGAAGTGAATGAGATTGAGTGTTCTTCACAGTGCTTGCTTGCTTCAGTCAGGCTGTCTGGGAGAGCTGATGTGGTCTTAGTTTCTTTCAAGTTTGTTCAGAGAAATGAAAGCTGCTGAAGACAATTGAGTATAGTTACTGTAAGAACAAACTTGTTTGCAGTATGGTCCTAAAAACCCAAATGGCTGCATTTGAGATCTGGATGCATCATTTTGTACTGCTGTCTTGCAGAATGTTGTGAATGTGTTAAATCTCCACTTTAGCAGAAATTGTAGGCTCCTGTGACTTCTGTTCTCCCTGCAGTGTCAGGTGCACACCTGACATCCACAGATTTCGTTTTCTCAAGTAGACTGCACCTTCTTCCCATCCCCTCTCCTCCCCTCAGGGTTCCTTCCTGCAGCACAGACATGGGAGACCTCCCCTGTAATTGTGTGTCCACTGAGATATGGAGGGGATTTGGCTGTTTACATTTAATCATGCAAGGCAGTGCCCTGAAGATTCCTCCTAAGCGGGTTGTGTACTGTATCTTCCTCCAGGGAGACTGAGGAGGCAAGAATACTGAGACACCCCACAATACTGCAAGTGCTTCTGAGATACTGAATCAATGCAGTTGGAGACACCACAGACTTACCTCACCTTCATCCTCCCACCAGGGAAGGATATGTCCTTGACACGTGGAGGCTGGCAGGACTTTCAGAAGTTACTCAGGTAATTATAAAGGATAGAATTAAGACCTACATGAAGGTACTGTGAAGGATTTTGTCTCTGAACTTTATGCCAGAATATGTCCTGGTGCCTGCACAGCCTTGGGAGAAAAGACATATCAAACAAAAGAGAGGGGGAAAAACTGCTCATTAAAAAAAAAAAATTAAAAAACTAGGGAAAGATGCTCCTGTGGTTTCTCCACTCTCAGAAATTCCCATTCATGGTGAGAGACAGACTTCCTGGGCCAATACCCGCTGCAGTTCTTTCTGCATTGGCCACGCATATAAAGAGCTTTTAAGAAAGGAGCAAAATTTATAGTGATTCATTTGCATCTGATGGACCCGGGGTTCAGAGCCACTGGTAACTTGATCAGCACTATTCAAATGCTAATCTCATTATGCGTGTTAGAGACTGAAGCAGCAATCCACCTCCGTTAGCACAACGTGCTTGTGCGATGTTCTGGCTGGTACGCGGGGTCGCGGTACCCCCTGCAGGCACCCAGTACATGCTGCAAAGCATCGGGGCTGATGTGGGCAGGGAATGGGAGCTCGGTGGAGGAGCCAATGGAATTAATCAACATAGGAAGAGGAGCTACAGTTCTTTTTGGAAAAATGCTGGAGAAAGGGGAAGGGATTGTGGCCATAGAATGGTTTGGATGAGACATTTCTTTTTTTCCTTTGTATCATAAATATGTCCATCTTTTCCCTTTGCTTCCACATGAATGCTATCCAAAACAAACAAAGAAACAAAAACCGAAAAAAACCAAACCCCAACAAAAAACAAACAAAAAAACCAACAAAAAACCAAACCAACCAAACAAAAAAACATGGCAGCAAACAAAACAATTTGTCCTGAATGTACATACAGCTTCAAGCATAACTAATTCTTTGACTTTTTGAAAAATATTTTGCCTGTGCTATTTGGTGTTAAGACCTGGCAGTTTTGCTTGTTTCATGTAACAAGGACTAAAATCTGCTGAAATGAGAAAATGAGAGCATGCACAGATATCCTTTCTAGATAAAGGCTCTCTGATAGAACCTTGTTACTGACATGTGCAAAGGATGCAAAGGATCTCTGCCTCACACTGTTACCTAGAGTTTGTGGGTTGGGTTGGTTTGTTTGAGTTTTTTGGTGCCTCATCTGTTTCTGTAAGGATTCTGCATTTGGGAGGCCACAGCAGTTATACTCCAAAGAGCAAGACTGGTAAGGTGACATGGTGTAATTATTAGATAAGCTCCTTAGCTGGCAGGAGCAGATGAGCTCTCGTAACTTGCAGCCCTGGCACCAGATGATTTAGTAACCAGCACAGCTTCCCCAGAAGAATTGGCTTTTTGCTGGGCCCTTGCCACTGCAGCAGCCCTGTGTCTAAAGCTTTGCAGTTATAGGTGATGCCTTTGTGTTTATTTCTGGTACAATATCAGTGGCCTAATAGCAGTGATAGTGTTGCTGGGAGTCATGTTACTCTAACACAGACCTCTCCAGGGTCAGCAGAGCCATGGGGAGCCTCAGTGCTCACTGTGTCAGTGAGAAATGTTCCACGTGGCTCTGCTGTCTGACAGGGGAGAGCAGAACCAGAGGGTGACACAGTGACACAGATAAGTAATCACAGCAATCACACAGGCAAACAACAAAGGCTGGCAGTTCACTGAAGGGAGAAGTTACCTGGCTGTATTCAGGTATCTCTTCCCAAGGAAAGCATGGCAGCCAAAAGGGGAAGGGAGTTGGAAGTTATAATAATAAGTGCCCACACAAAGACTGCTACATACCCTGATACTCCATATACACCTTTTGGAATTAAAAACCCTTCATGGGTAACAGGCAGAGCTAGGATTGTGTCTTAGTCTGTTCTTGAGCAAGTAGTCCCAGCTTTGCAGTGACAAGCCTGACAAAATAAATTGTGCTCTGCTATTAGAGAGGAGAAAATATCTGAATTGTAGCAAATCTAGGAGACAATTCTAGCTGTATGTATTGATTAGGAGTGAACACTTGGAGTGGTAACTTCTATCCAGATGTAAGAAGGGAAGACTAATGGAATTCTATCCTTGTAGAGGTATAGGAGCAGTATCTCACAGAAGAATCAGACTCTGGATGACAAAAATAAGAGGTAAAATCATATATTACTCTGATGTAGTTCTTCTCCCCAGTGCAAGTTACATTTTGACTGCAACATCTCAAAATTTTTAAGAACTTGCTGTTAGCACACAGGTGAAGGCTGTATGTGTGCATCCTGGCATGCACACCTGCAAACCATTCCCTTGCTGAGAACTTCACAGGACTCTGGAGTACAGACCAAACAGCTTTGCAGTACCTGACCTCACTGCATAGAGGATCCTGTACATGCTGCAAAGTTATTCCTTGAGCCTGTGTGGCAACTGATTGGACATGAGTGAGTGATCTAATAAAGATACTTATGGATGTTGTGCTTAAAAGAACTTTATTGAAAGAACTGTATTAACCTAGGTAAGTAGAAAATCACATTATGTTCTGGCACTGGGAGTCAGAAACTTCAGTCTTGGTGCCAGGTTTGGCTGCTTGCACCAGCTTGAACAGAAAGGGGTAAGGGTAGGATCAGGATTTTTGGAATTGTGAGGATGATGGAGTGACTAAAGAATTTTGCCTGGTACTATTGGTTATAAGTTAATAGAACCTTCTAGAATACCTAATATCTTACCACCTAAATAGAAACTCCTTCTGTGCAGTTTTCAGAGGCCTGCTGACCCCCAAATGGATTCCTGGCTCCCCAGATCTTGGACTAGTCAGCTTTCCTATTTTCCTTTGGAGACAGGAGTTACCCATCACTTAGATGAGATGGGCTGGGTGGAAGTGAAGAGTAAGCTGCCTCCCATGGCTACAAAGGAAGAATCCCAGCAGTGCCAATGCAAGGGGCATATGCTGCTTTTTCTGCCTCAGATCCCAGATTAGAACTGGGCAAGAGTTTTGTGAAATGTGGGAGATGAGCTGAGGTAAAGTTGACCTGAAAAATCAATTGTCTCTACAGCCCGGGTGGGTGGCAGTGCTTTGCAAACTGGTAGAGCTCAGGCAGTCAGACCCAGATGCTGAACTCAGGGCCCGGCTCTAGCGAGGGCCTCTGATGGGCGCGTGAAGCTGAATGGCTCTGACTGCTGTCCGTCCGTCCTTAGCCGAGATCCCGCTCACGGTCCCGGCCTCGTTCCCTGCAGGCTCGCAGGTCTGCGGGCTGGGCGGCAGAGGGCGCTCCAAAACAAGCCACCGTGCCTGGGACACAGGACCGAGCGACAGAGCAGGCACAAATCTGCCGTTCCTGTAAAGCGGGCGAGTCTGTCAGGAAAAACCTTGCCGTGACCTTTCCTTGTGACATATCTGTCGCGGCACGCGCTGAATGGTAGAGCTAGCGAGTACCTGAATATCAGATATGAAATTGCTCAAGAGCCTCGCTGTTTGTAATTCCAGCGTATTCGGCTGGGGAGGTTTTTGACCTTCCAAGGGACAAAAAGGAAATGTGTTTTGCTGGCTCTGCATTGTTGTCAGGTGAAGCCTTTAAATATATGGGTGTCCTCTGGTATAGCAAACGTGCAGAAATCTAGTGCATTTACCAAAACGCAGAGGTTTATTGTGGTAACTCTCCTTGTTGCTATCACAGTGTATTGGATGAGCAGCAGCTGTAATCAGCTCCAGAGGTGGCTACATTTCTGTGTTGTTGTGCATGCACATTTTTGGAAAGCTCTGGGGTGAAAGATACTCTATATGCAGGTTCTGGTGTAAGTTATCTGTTATTTCTAGGTTTGTGTACTTACTAAAAATTAAAACCTGCTCCACATAACAGTAGCTGAGCATTCTCTCTTACCTTTAAGAAACTTGCCTTGGGGCTTCACCTTCATGGCAGACCTAGTGGGTAGATGGCACAATGAAGTCTTCTAGCTTCATAGATTAAGTGGAACACAGGTAATAGGATGGGGAAAGAAAACAGATCCAAGAGAAGAAAGCACTTTGGTGCAGCTATGAAGAGTTCATTGGTTTTGGATAATTCCTGTGGTCATTTTGAGTCCAGACAAGTAGTAGTTAAAACTCTTCCCTATGCTGTGACCAAGGTGGAATGGGGTGTGTGGAATCCTCTGCCATGAAGATAGCCCTGGTCTGTGCTGTTACCAGGCTTAAAATTCAGTGTCTCAGGATAGATCCCAAAAGAAACCAGGGTTCTGAAATGTGCTTTCTCCCTCTTACCCCACATGTAAACTGTGATTTGAATGTCATTGTTTTTTGCATCAAGCCTGTCCTTTAGGCTGCAACTCTAGACAATAAAGGAAGAAGCAAATCCAGCTGTAGCTATGGTTGTGTCACAGATCAGAGCTCAGAGGGACACATAAATATACAGTAATTTCAAGCTCATTAGCTTGCAGACAGAAAGACTAGATCAGAGGGAAGGATTAAGCTCTAGGTAAGAAGACAAACATGCCAAGGAAGCACTTGAGCTGGATCCATGATGAAACCTCAGATAGACCTCAGGAACCTGAAAACCCACTTCATTTCCAGGACAGTGCTGAAATTGGCAATTTTTTCTTGCCTCTCTGCTGACACTGTGATCTTTCTTCCAATTTGAACAGAGCTTTCTTTCCTTTGAGATGCAGCTCTTATCAGCTTGTGGGACAAGTGACTCAGTGCAGTGCCTGAGGTTATGGGAACTTAGGGGCTGATGGTGTCTCTGTTCCTACTCATCAGCTGAGCCTGGAAAACCAATCATGTTTGTGTTCCTACTTTGTTTTAGCTGAAAGGTAAAACTCCTAAGCTTAAATTTTATTGAATTCAAACGAGACTAGGTTTAAGAGCAGGTACATCAGTTCCAAGCTTCACCAAGGAGAAGGAACTCATGTTGCCAGAACTCTCACACAGAATATGTGGTAGGTCAAATCCCTCTAGAAACACTTGAAGTGAGACCTAAGGCACTTGACCTCTTGCAAAAGATGTTCTGTGACTTTGGGAGCTGCTTCAGCTGCACTGTTCTTGAGCTTGCCCCCAGTACGACATAAATTTGGAGCCCAAAAATCAGCTGCCCTTTCTTGAGACTTGGGCATGTGTGCCTGTGCAAGAGAGCTCTCAAAGTACAAATTGAAACTGGAGCCCTTTTTCCTCTTGTATCTATTACTATGATTTTTGAGCTTTATTACAATGTAGGTAAAAGGGACATTTCAAGAGATGCAAGTTCTATACTGAAAATGACTTTTGAATATAAAACATATTCACAACTGAGTTTGCTGCTGACTGTTTCCCTCAAAGTTCCTGTGGCTTGACCTTTCCCCAGGAGGTTGTCTTGTAGTTGTGTAGAAGTGATGCAAAGTTTGCCCTTCACTTTATTTGGGAGCCTTTGCAAAAAAGCTCTCCTCGAGGTGCAAATGGCTTTTACTGAAATGATGGAGCTGTTCTGCCTTTGAAAAAGGTGGTGTACTTTGGAAGACATTTACCGGACCTGCAATTGCACTACTGTCTGTGGGGATGTTTGTGGAGATGGGTACCATATGTGTACCCATACAAGCTGTCACCACTAGATGACACCATGACTCTGGCAACAAGGTTCAGATAAACCCTAAAGCCAAGGCCATTTTGCCTGTTTATTTGGTTTGTTACAAACCCAGAGCACGGGCTGGATTTGTGAACCTTTATTTATGATTTGGGGTGGAAACCGTCTGAACATTTGACTTGCAACTAGGCTGACAATGGTTATGCTTGGTGGACCTGTGTGTATTTGAAACAAAATCTCAGGGCAAGATTTGGGCAATAGGAGCATCCTTGAGCCAAAACCAGAAGGGGTTTGCCTGACCCTGTGCAGAACTGCTATAAGAAGGTTTCACATTACTTCACTGCTTACCCCAAGTGGATCTGGGCATGTACTACAGAACAGTATTCAGACCTGGTCAGCAGCAGCCCCACTTCTCTTTTAACCCATTTTCTCTGTGGCTGGTAGATAACAAAAGAGCTGCCAAGGAGTTGCCATGCTGCTGTCATACCTGGCTTAACAGTCACCACAGTGTAATGGTGGCACAGCCACTATTTGGACAGCCTTCTTTCCAGGATCATGTGGCTTTCTGACCATCTGACTGACTACTCTTACCCACCAGCAGAAGGGACCTGTTTCTCCCTGGGTCATCTTTCTGGGCTCTCACCCTAAATTGCGCAGGGTCTAGCAGGTAAATCTCTGCAGCTGGTCATTGAGCTGTGGCTCTTGCTTGCTACCTCATTCTCTATTTTGGCAGAGGAAATGCTTTTTTATTCCACAGCCTGAAAAACTTCCATTCTGCTGTAATTACTTTCTGTGTACACCTACTGAGGTTATCCTTCTGTTGCTCTTTTTTGTCCCTTTCCATGAGACTCAGAGTATGTTCACATGAAGCATGTTAATAAACCAACCTGCTTGTCTTATGCTCTTGCAAAGGGCATTTCTGCATACTGAAATATGGCAACTATCATGTAATTATGTGGCTCCAAGGATAGATTGAGGGAATTGATAATCTAAGAGATGTTTGTACAATGCTTTGTCTCCTTTGAAATTCGTGTCTTTCCACTACCACTTCAGGACAATCCTCACATGCAAACTTGTTAAATACCTTATAGCAAGGAGTCAGCAAGACTCAGGGCATTTACCTAATGAGCACATTGTGTGCAAGCTACCCCTAAATCCTGGTTGTCATTGTGTCTCTCTCACTAGTCCTGGCCTAGAGGTGTCCCAGCAGTTTGAGAGATGGGTGGTCTTGTTATAACTGTGGCTCCCAATAGTGCTTACTGATTTGGATTCTGTTTTAGTGAACTTGTGGTGCATAGACGTTTCCTTATTCTCTTCATAAAATGATTTTCTCACAGAATGCTCACATAGCTAGCTCAAACAAACTAGCTGTGTTAATAAGGTTGTCTTATGCTAATTTATTATGTGTGTAGAAAACATTTTCAAAATACCATTTGTTAAAGCTTCCTTATTATTGTAAGGTTAAGCATCACAGAAAATTCTACTCCAAATGTTTTGGTTCAGTTTGTTTTTTATAGACAGATAGTGGAGTGTTTACCTTGAATCATCCCAAACCTTTGCTGTGATTGGGATATATTTTTTATGGTTATCAGTTTTCATGGAAGGCTGGAATTAATATTTCTGGTGCTTGATAATACTGTCTTTTGATATATTCACTGATGCAGTCAGAGAATTCTAAAGGTTTTGCCAAGCCTTGGCATTTCATCTGAAGGACTCTCAGGCCCCTAGCATTGCTTCTGTTCGTTAGGCCTGCTGGGATGGCAGTAGGGAAGGATTTTCATCTTCTTCTCTACAGCTGGGAAAACGGAGGCCTAAAAAGACTTGAGTCAGTGATGCAGACTCCTACATGCCCAGCTGTAGCCCAAGAGCTGCTGGTCCCCTTCTTGAAGGGTTTCAAAGCTGAAGAGCATAAGCAAGGTACTGAAGCTTTTCCTAAACTTTAATCAAAAGGTTGTGTGGTCATTCAGCGGGGCCCCAACCAGTGAGTAGCCAGCAGGTAATGGCAGTGTCAGTTGGACAAACTTTCCTGATTCTTTATGGGATGCGAGTGTAAGCACAGAGAATGAAGAAATAGGCACAGCTTGAAGTACTGCCTGTAGAAAAGGAGCTCCAGCAAAAGCTGTCACTCTCCCATTTGGTTTTTCTTTCTGTCTCTCATTCTTTCATCTCCCTGTCTGGCCATTTGTGCTGCCTGCCTGTTTGTTTGTTGGCTGAGTGCTTGCTGAATTATTTACCAACCTGACTGAATTAAGCAGCAGCAAAAGCAGGCAAGTGAATCCCACCTGAGACTCTTCCAGCAAGCGGGGGGGTTGAGAAGTGGGGCGTGCATATGTGGGTGTTGATACGTAGTGCTTAATTAAATGTACCAGGAAAAACCTTGTGGGAGGAGAAACTCCTCTATTGCCCTGGGACAGGGCTGAAGGGAGCAGAGCACACGGCTGACGCACCAGCTCAGGTGGCAGCGTGCCCCATCTCCAAGCTGGGTGGGGGTCCTGCCTCTGGGAGTTGCCTTCAGCCCTTGCCAGTGTCATCTCATCCTGCTGGGATGTGGCAGGGCTGTCAAGCATCCATTCCCCTTCACTGCGTCAGTTGTGTTGTTTGTGATGGTTGCTGTACTGTGTGGGGTTAATTGGGTTAATGAGCGCATTGTACATTATTAGAGGCTAAATTGACAATTATGCTAATTATTGTGTCTTCGTTACTGAGGATGTTTAAAAGTACAGGGATTCTTATACTATACACACTAAATCAGACCTGAGTACCTGGACTCACTTTACCAAAAGGAGGTGTTCCATATATTTGATGTCAGGAAACACCTCCTGGTTGGCATATCCCTTCCAGCAAGAATGTGCAAGCTTAACACACAATCCTTAGCTCATGCAATTCCTTGCTTGACTATGTGTCTCGGCTGTTTAGTCTTACAGATGGGAAAAATGAGACTTAGATCTTTCTGTGACATATCAGATCTGGGTACTCTCTCACTAAAGCATGCATGCTCCAGTGTGGTTGCTTGCTCCAAGCCAGTGCTCCATACCCCATAGTGAACACAGCCTTTTGATTCTGAAATGTGCTCTCATGACAGTTCTTCAGACCACAGCAGTTGGTTCAGATGCCAGAGATCTTTCCATGACTTTGTTCTTCCTATCAAGTTCTGTTTCTGCTGAAAAGCACAATCTTCCCAGAGGTCACTGTTTGCTGAGGTGAGGAAGCAGACTGCGATTTGTAGATATGCTGGTTTGGGCTGCTCTCTACATTGCATTGCTTTGTCATGCAACTGTTACTGTCATGCCACTGTAGTAATGCCATCCTGACTATTCCTACTGTGCAGTTGTCCCAGTAAAAATAACCCAAGGATGCGTTTGTGCCCTAAAACCAGCTATGGAACAATATTTCTGGATACTGAGCAATTGCAAACTATAAAGCAGTATTGGGCTTGAATAGAGTTACCTTCCCTGCTTCCATGGGGCTCACATGTAATGTTCACCAGAATTGCTGCTGGCTTCAGTGGGAGCAGATCTAAGGCTGAGAATGCAGAATGCTCCAGTGTGCTCCAAGTCATCTTTAATGCTGATCCAAAGGTGTAAAGAGAAAACTTCTCTTTAATCTCTCCCAGTTTAGCAGGAAAGATCATCCGTCCATGAAGTGCCTTGTGAAGCTGGGAGTACTTTTGTGCATGTAGAGTACAGAGCACCTTTGACTGAAGCCAGCTGATTGAAAACTCATCCTCATCAGCTCTTTTTTCCTTATATGAATGCACATGCTTGAGCATGTTAGGAGAGATTTAGCCCCTCCAAGCAGCCTGCTTGCACTTACATCTCCTGGACTTCTGACTTCTTAAAGTACCTCTTCCCTTCCAGAATGTGACATTTTGGCAGAGGCAACCAATGCAAACTAGTCCTTATTGTCTATAGCACTAGTTCTCCACATGAGGTAGAATAATGTCTCCAGAAGGTGAATATAGAGGGAGCTGAAAACGGCAATGAGAAGAGCACGGCATAATCAAAAGCACATGCCTCATGAATTTATCATGAACTAATTCTGTTGCACTTGCTATATAAATCAACTGGTAACTCACCATGTAAAAGATCATATACAACTATTCAGCACTTCCCTCCCATTTCTGCTATAACCCTCTTTCTGAAATTCGCTGTACAATTGGTGCAAGCGTGCTCACACATTCTGCTCTGTTGCAGAGATGTGTATGTGGCACATCAAGGTAATGGATTTTTCTTGAATACCCTAGCAAGTACTGTCATGTTTTGCATCAACAAAAAGTGATTTCATATAGCATAAAGCAAGGAGTTCAAAAGAGCTGATGACCCTTTTTGGCCTAGTTCCAGATGGGAGTCGTGTCTGGGTTACTGCCCAACCTTTTCCAGTAAGTTAATTCCCACTCTTCAAATTGTAATGGCTACATTGAGTTGTGCTCCTCTCCATAATGATTACTTATAGAAAAGAAAAAGTGCTTTTTCACTGAACTCCAGCATTCTTCCTCATGCCTTGCCAGAATTTTGTGTAGGTGCCTACACTTTGTACTTGCTGTGAAAACTGAGGCACCATATCCAAAACTGCTGCTGGCATGAGCATACATGTTGTGTTCTAAGATCCTACAGCAACATTTGAGTCTACCAGTTCTATACTGTTCACATGTCTACAATTGATTTCATGTATTTCTTTAATAAGAAAGCTTAACTGTCTTGATTTATCAGCAGACATCATCTAGCTAGATTTTAGCAAAGCACTTAGTAAGGTATCACATAGGAATACTGTACTCAGAAAAAACAGGGATTAGCACATGGCTTGTGCAGTAGAAGAGAGGCTAATGACAGGAGGCTGCACAGGAAAGAAAGTCCTAAGAGTGGAGCTTTTCCAGTAAAAAGTTGATGTATTTGCAAATGTTAGTTCTGCTACTTAAGTACAGATTCACTGGACAATATTAGGATTCTGCAGAAGCATCTGTACATACAAGTGTACCAGAGGAGCCGGGGGGCCCCTTTGCCTTTATCCGCACTGAACAGCACTTGCCTGCTCTAGTCTCTGCAAGAGGAAATGACCCTTTCTGGTGCTGCCATCCCCTGCTGTGTTTCAGAGAGATTTACTGCTCTCTGCTCACTGACTGTACTCAGGATCTGGTATAAGAGCAAATACCTAAGGGATGCATACGTCAGCAAAACTTGTTCTTCCTGATTACTCCAGTCAGGCCAAGGGTGGCCCTTCTGTTAAAGCAAGGTTTGTAAGTCTGGATCTGCTTATTCAGATGAGGTCAGAATTGTTCCCTAAATCTACTCCTGTCCACATGTCTGAGTGTGGAAGGAGAAGGGGATATCCTACCCAGCATGTCAAAGGAGGGACAAAGTTCTTGACTGATGCCAAAGTGGAATGGAAAGCTTCTTTCTGTGACATGTGTGATTGCTGTATGAGAGCGTCAGAGTCAGCCTGCCTCAGACTCACAATAATCAGTGCAGCTGCCACTGCTGTACAATGGTGAAGTGAGCCATTTCCCTGTTTGCCAGGCTTGGCAGGGAGGTGATGGAAGAGACGCACCTGGGGAAGCAGGTACTTGGGCTGGATGACTGATGGAGTCCTAGATAATACAAGAGGGAGAGATTCAGAGATTACAAGGAAGAAAATACTATGTGGAACTGGAAGAGAGGAGGGAATGTATCCAGAATAAAATGAAAACAAGGGGTGGAATATTGTTGGAAGATAGAGAAAGGGACTTACCTCTCCAGAAATCTGGAGGGCATAGGGTTTTTTTCTCTTTGTCTGTCTCAACCTCTACCCCTTCTCATCCTTCCCATACAGATATCTTAACCATCTTTCACTGTGGCAATTCGGTCCAGCATACACTCTATGCTGCTCTGCTCACAGTGACTGGTCAATCTGTGCTGGCTGTTTTTGTTCAGATGCTCTTCTCCCTTTTCCCATTTTCCTGTGTGGGGATTTGAAACCAAGAATGAACCTTTCACATCTGTCTCAGTGACAGGAGGTGATGTGTTAACCAGGGAGAAGTGAAGGGAGCCATCCATGCCAAGCATTTTCGGAGCCTTTCCTGTCCCACTTACAGATGTTTGCTAAAGAGGTGTTTTGGTTTAACTGTAGCTTATTGGATTATGTGATTATAGCATTTGAATTCTTTATTAGATCTTTTCTGTCTTGGTCCCTGGGGTTGAGAGGGGCTTGTTTTCTGGCCTTTGATGTATTTGAAAAAGTCAGGCTATTTGTATCACTGCTTCTTTGCTTTGATTCTTTGACTCCTTCTCTGGGGAGCGTTCTGATGTGCAGAGCTCAGCTTTGTGTGTCTGCTGCATGGGATGTCTTTGTGGTTTATTTTTGTACTGGGCACAAATCACCCCTCCTGCTCCCTTCTTTGCATATTGTCATGAAAGCAGGTTATTGCTGACCAGTTCATTTGGGAAACTTGTGCTTGCTGACAGCTGTACAGAAAATTCAGTATTTTAATGAGAGACATACTACCTTTGCTTGGAGAGATGGATGGCATTGCAGCAATTGTCCATTTTCCCCTCAGGCCCTTTCTCCTGGAAAAAAAAATCTTATCATTATAATTCATTTATCAAAAGAATATTCTTCACATTCTGCTGTATCTGTTTTCTTGATGATTTTAACTGAGGTGCTCGAAGAGGACTCCTCTGAACCCCATAGTGGGAAGTGAGTAGCTTATACTCTGGTTCTCTGCCACAAAGCAGCACCCTGTGAGCAGAATTTCAGAGAAGGGAAATTTGCTTAGCTGGCAAGAAAAGGTCAGGCCCAGCTGGGTAAACCCTGCCAAGAAGGGTCAGTGTGGTGAACCAACTTAGGCTTCATTTGTCACCTGTCAGTGCTGAGCACGATACACTTAATAGCATGGCAGTGGAAAGGACAAAGGGGATTTCTGAGGGGAGAAGTGAGGTAAGCCATAATTAACTTGAATACTGAAGGAGAAACTCCATCTTGGAGCTGCTGAGTTTCTCTTGTGAGCTTAGATGTTTTCATACACACTTCTAACACACAGCGCATCCCCTCCTGTATGCTCTAACCCCTGTCCATGGCCGTGTTCTCCACAGTGTGTCATGTCAGGAAATGGGACCAAATGAAAGGAAGACTGAGTCTTTGTGACTGGTCTTTTGCCCATTGCCTGGGCACAGGCACTGAATGCAGTACTAAGATCAGTGCAGTGCAGAGCTCAGGCTCAGTCTGACTTGTTGACCAAGGAAGCAGAGAGGACTCTCCCACGCTTGTGTTAATTCTGGGATTAAAGTCCCCACCCAGCATGGGCAAAACCATAACTTATTGATCCCAAGGGGAACAGTTTTGTTAATTGTCCCTCCAGCAACAAGAGACAAGGGGTTCCCCCACACACTTTCTTTCCCTATAGGATGAGCTATTGCCTATACCTGTAGTACCTAGTTTATCTATCACCTCTCCTGCATTAAATGTTACTACCATATTCTTGCTTTTCCCAACAGAAAACAGGCATGTTTTGTTCTTTTGTTCCTGAGTAGTGTCCAGCCAGTGTTATAGCCCTGTAGATGTATCCTCATGTACCCCACAGCACAGGCTGCTTCAGTGGTGAAGCATAAGCTGATTGGAAACTAAAAGCTATTTGGTGGCCTCTTTTTCTCGCCAGGCATAGCTTGGAAATATCTTTGCAAGGGCTGCCAGTGCCCAAGCAGTGATTTGGTTCCCACATCCTGCTCGTCCTATGTGAGGGCTGCTTTTGTTTTGCATGGCAACAACTGGCAGAGCAGGTTTGGAACAGTGAGCCTGATTCTGCTTCACCCCCAGAGCTGGAGTGTAAGTAGGCCTGAACTATTTTTAAAGGAAACCATTCAAGTGTCGTTAACAACAAAGTCATAATGGTAGCTTCTGACACAGCTGGAAAACATCTGCAAACACTGGGAACAGGTAACAGTTTGATGAGGGCAAAGTTGTATCAGACTGCACACGGCTTGTGAGGATTAAAAGCCTTAGCTAGTGGGGTCAGCATGACCTCTGGTTTGGCTTGGAAGCTCCTTTTGTTCAGGAAATATTGGTAAAACATGGCAGCTCCTTGCTTCTGGAGAGTGTCAGGATGTAGAATACCAAACAAAAAGATAATTTACCTGACAAATGTAACTCTACTCCATGTAAATTTCTTGAATTAGCTCATTTTTCAAAAGCTGAATTTCTATACCATTTTGAAGGTCAGGGAATGAGATTTTTGTTTTGTTGTAGGTTGTCTTTTAAACAGCTGCCTGCACTTGGTAAACTGCAATCAGTGTGGTTAAATGACTAATGTTGTACATTCCCTAACCCTGAAAATAGTTGTGGTGCAGATTTTGCTGGGATTAGTTTTGTTGTTCTGTTTCTGTAAAAATCTTAGGCAAGTGGCTTTTTGCTAATGTAGACAAGCATGGAAAGCATGAGGCTTCATTATTCACAGAAATTATGGCAAGAGCACAGCAATGACAAAAAGAGCCAAATAAATATTCCTGATGTTTCTTTTGCTGCATTTGCTTGGAGCAGTGTGTGCATGGCCAGGATGTCATGATTTTTGTGTTTCTGCTATTTTGCCTTGAGGTCTGTACAGTGATAAACTGTAAGTGAGGACCACACTGTGTTATGAATTGAGCAAAAAAACAGGATTGTGTTTTGTATCCTCTCCAACTGCCTCCTTAAGATTACCTTTGTCTCAACAGCTTCTATTTTAAAACAATTTTATTTGAGATGCCAGGTGAACAAGATTTGGAAATCTAGGTATTTTTCTGATTGCTATGCAGCCAGTAAACAGAACTGCAATTGCCCCATACCTGATGCTACTATTTTTGATGTCAGGAATGGCACAGATAATGCCACAGATGTCTTTTTTTTGTCTTCTCAGTTTTCTCTCTGGCTTTTCATCTGAAGCAGGCACACTCTGAACATGGAGCACCTCCTAAATACAAAAAACCCCAAATTTAGCTGTTCTAGTAAAAGATAATACCTCACCACTGATGTTACTCCCTACACTGGTCACTGGAAGAGCCCCACCCTAAGCTGAGTGTCTGTTTAAACAGTTTCAGTTGTTGGTCACAGCAAAATTGTTGGCTTTGGAGAAAATTGGGGAATGCTCACAAGAAGTGTTCCTTTTGCAAACTGGTGGAAACACAGCCCCAGTAAAGACAGAAGAGATGGGAGGAGTAAGTAGGAGGTGTGGGAGGTGAGTGCTGCCTCTGGGTGATGATGGCCACTGTGTGCTCTGCAGTACCACTGCAGTGGTAGCAGAAAACTGACTGCAGGTAGACACATCTTTTGTTATTGCTAATAAAGGAAAGTTTCAGCAGAACTTAGATTACTTCTTTACCTCTCATAGAGGAGCAAGGTTGGGTAGATACCACTTTTATAGAACTTTTTAAGGTACCTGCCCAGGGTTATGGGAAATCAGTGACAGTGACAGACCTAGAAACAGAGCATAGGAGTCCTGTCTCTTTAGCTGTCTTCACTAGCCATTAGATGATACTTCCTCCAGATGTTTCAATAAGGGGTGCTATAAAAAGTTCTTTGCATTGCTGTTGCAATTCCTTATTTCCAAAGGGCTGCCTGCCTTTATGTTTTTAATATCATTGCTTTGAAGCACCATAGCTGGAAGTGACAGTGCCAGAAATAATAATAACAATAATAATCTGCATAGCACAATGGGCATTTTACCAGCATGCAGGAAGACAAAGGTCTCTGTGTGTTTTATATTAGCACAGTGAAAAACTCTTATTGAGTCTATCTGGAATGCATAGGTGGGAACCTTAACCCCTCATATGCTGAGAAGAAAATTATATGCAGACCTGAGAGCTGAAGTAAATTAAAAGGGCAGAGCTTCATTCCTTTGGCAGTGGGAGGTCTTTCTGGACCATATGCCTTGACAGCTTTGTTCAACCTTATGTATTTAATATCCATGTGACACCAGTGTAGTTAATTTACAAGTATTTTTTCCCATTTTCTTCAGTTGTATATAATTGCTCTTTAATATAGACCAGAAAAGACAGAAAAAAGGCAAAAACCCAAATCTTTTTTTTCTCTGCCAATTCAATTCTTATTTCTGCCATGGCCCATGTTCAAAACCCAAACAATAAAACATACAGCTGTGACATAGGGGAATTGTCCAAAAAGGACGATATCTGAAGGTTTATGATTAGGTTTAATATTCCCTCTGTCTACAGAGCAGCACTTCCTGAATGTTTCTGTGGTGGGAAAAGCATCCCAGCCATTTCCCCTTGTGGATGATGGTGTAATTAGAGCTGTAAAGAAAGAACCCATGACACTAAAAGGCTATAAGTGCTGCAGATTTAGGACAACAGGTTTCTATGGAAACTGAAGTGAAAATAGGACCTTAAATGGGTGAATAACAATAATACAGAGTTCTCAGTTTGGATCAATCTGTAAGTTGCAGGAAAATACAGCCTGCCTTTCTGGCAGTTATTTGCATAATCTTTTCCATGGTGCTTTCAATGAAACATTGCCCCTCCAACTCTTAATTTCTATAGAAAAACATCCTTTCCTTAAAAAAGAAAGATGAGGATTTCCCAATGTATGGTATGCATCCATTTATAGATATTATCAAAAAAAATTCAAGCTCAATATGGGCAAATAAGCAACATAAGTGATGGCATCTATTCTCATCACTGGTAGTACTCACTGGAGTCCTTGGTAGTAGCTGAAATTTTTCCTGCACCAGATGGAATATGAAGTCTTCTTGTATTCTTGTTGATGCACTGGAAAGATGAGGCAGCACCAGTGGTACCTTTGCACATGATACATCTGTCATTCACTGCGTGCTGTAGTTGCCAGTTCTTGATAACCAATTGTCTCTGAAATTCTGCTGAGTGTTTTTCAGTCTAAGACTGGGTTCCATGTTTGCAGTGGGAGAGCCTTTCCCTCAGCTCTTCCGTTTCTGAGGAAATTTGGAACAGTCTCTTACTGGCAGGAAGTTTTTCCTGGATTTTTGGTAGAATATACTGTCTTGCATTTGCTGTGCCGTGCTTTAAGCAACATCTGAAAATGCCACAGTTAGAAATGCTCCAGGAAAGAACAAAAGAGGACTTGGCATTCTTTGCAGTGTTACTTTTTCTTGTTGAGCATTTAACCACACTGGAAGAAATGAAACTGCAGTGAGGGAAAGATTGAACTGCCAGTGACAGAAATACCCATATGGTCCTGTTTGTTTCTGTAGAAACAGCCATGCAAACTTTGTATAATAAATATACAAACTTGGGAATATTTGGGTCATAGATTACAGCTTTCTCTGCAATGAATCTGTGTAGGCTAAATATATAGAAATATATATGTGGCATTATTACTAAAATGAGAGGCAGCCAAACTGGGGCACATCTGCGCAGTAATTGACCTAAGAGCTTATCATCCCCATGGCACTCTGAGTGGTTCATGGTGCTCTGCAGCCCTGAAACATGAATTAATTTTGCAAGCTGTGTCTAAAAGTCACATAAGCTGCAGTTTAACTCTTTGCAAACTGTCCCAGAAGAAAAGTCAACCTCATAATGTGCTGGGTCTCTTCTCCTGCCCTCATTGGTACCAAAACACTATTCCAAGTGGGAACCACTTTGAGCAGTGTATTGCCAGTCATTGAGCCTGAGCCAAGATCCTGGTTTGTGGGAGTGTCATCTACAGCAATACCAATGATTTCTGGTCTGAAACTTGTGTTCTACCGTTTGAGTTTTAATTAAATAATACAGACTTCCCTGGCTCTCCAGCTTTGTGTTGCCATAAATGAGGGAGAAGCTGTTTCTCTGTGTATGTGTCCAGAATCTCTCTCTGCATGTCAAGCCAGGCAGATCCATGATTCTGGCTGCTCTGCTTGTGCAGGCTCAGGGCATCATCCAGATGCTGACACACTGGCTCCAGACAGGCTCCCCACAGAATAAATCGTGTTAAATTCTTGATCTGATTGGCAGCCCTGGGAATTCAATTCAAGTCCCTGGGGAGTGGCAAGAGAGCATTTCTTTTCTCTATGGCTATTGTCATGAAAATGAATAAATCCTTCTCCCTCCCCCCCATCCTCAGGTTGTCACTGGCCTGGATTAATTTTGTGTAGGTTTTTCATATTCTTTCCCTAGCTGTTTCTTGAGGAGGGGATGGCCTAATTCTCTGCTCAAGTTTAAGGCAAAACTGAGTTTAACTAGGTGTTAAACCAGGAAGGGAAGATGAGCGACCTGACTGAAGCCTCTGCAGCCTGCTGGCTCTGTGGCTGCCTCGTGCCCCAGCTGTGGTGCCCCAATAAAGACAGAGGCTCATTGGGGCCGATGAGAGCGAGGCTGGTCACGCTCTCCACTGCCTTTAGCACATCCAGCTCATCATTATTCTCTTCTTGTTAAGATATTACTTGGTGATTTGTCCATGGATTTACTCATCCTTTTAGGCAAATACAAGTTATCTGCAGCTGGGCTGGGCCTGGTGTGCCCTCCGTGTCTGCCCCGTTATCCGTGTGATACCAAGCACAGGCATTGGCCCCGGCACAGCCCGCTGAAGGGAGCGAGCCCCGCGCCCAGCGCGGGTTAGGTCAGGCACGAATGAATCGGAAGGGAACAGCTGGGACCCCGCGCAGGGGCTGCGCTGCAGCTCTCGGCAATTCCCGAGTGCCCTGGGGATGCTGGGCTGCAGACCGCGAGCCAGCCCGCAGTGTCAGAGCAGAGAGCGCGGGGAGCTGCCCGAACACGCCGATCTGAGGAAACCCATCCAGCCTTTGTTTCAGCAGAGCATTTAAGCACGGTTAAGGTTCACGTTTACTGCAGTGCTTGCAGGGGGAAAATGGAAAAAGTAGAATTTTGTATTGTATTTTTATTAGCTGAAACTTTTTGATCTGTCTCTTCCCTTTTGAAGGCAAAAAATGAAAAAAAAATTCCTTTTGGGGGAAAGAAATTTGATAGTTTTGGAAATTCTTTGTTTAAATATCTGATTTATCCTTAGTGAAATAAAGTTTTTTTATTGGAAATTAAAAACTTCCCCAAAATTTTCCTTAGAAAAGGAACCAGTATCTCTCAGTTTTATTTATATGTTTAAAATTACTTACATGTTAAAGTGTCTCGCTGAATCAGAACTTTAGATAAATCTTTTCTTATCTTAGCTACAATACCCATTTGAACTTATGTAGGACGTGTAAGTATAACAGTTAAATGCTCTCTCTTTTAATTCATAATTATAGGTCTTTAAAAACCTCTTTTAAAAGTGTATGTAATTATTATATAGAGCAGAGTTTTTTACCTTTAAATGTCATGTATTTGCATAAAATTTTACATATATTAATGCTAATCAGGGACATAGGAAGAGAAACAGAATTTCGCTAAACTTTTTGCTTTGAATTAGGACACCAGTGTCAGAGGTTGAGCTGAAAAATAGAGATGTTGATACCAGCTGTGTTCCTCAAATCCTTGCACAATGGCAAAATTATCTAATGTCTCTGTTGGTCATCATTCTGTCAGGCAGTTTGGGAGTGCTGACACCTGGGTTGCTGTTGCTGCACCGTGCTGTTAACACCTTGTTGAGCTGAATGAGAAATTTGCACCTCTTTTTAAGACAATTGATTTAATGATTTATAATCTGCGGTCTGGAGGCTCCCAGAAGTTTTCTGAAAGGGCCAAAAGGAAAGTGAGCCTGTTGACAGTGTGCTTAGATTTGCTATAAAAAGCCTAGGACAGCCAATGGGAATTTTTTTGCATCTGCAACCTGGAAAAGGTTGATAACTGTTGATTTAGAGTGTCAGCAGTCTCAGCAGCCAGAGCTGCTCCTGGTTAAGATCTGGACATTTCCTCTCCAGCCTTCATGTGGGGTTCTGGGTCTGTTCTCAGTAATTCTGTGTTCACAAAAGCATTATAAAAATAAAAATGTCGAGGGAGAAGTGATTATTCTTAGAAACATGAGGCAGCTTACAAAAAAACGATTATTTAAGTTGGAGGGGGGGGCAATAATGGAGAATTATTTCAATTCCAGAGAATTTTTTTAAAAATCCAGAAGCATGTGAAATGAGGACTAGCATGATGATGGTAAAGAACCCCCCTCTCTGCATTTTACAGCAGAAGAGGAAGGAGATAATGGATTATAAATGTTAATTATAAACATGTGTTTGATAGGTAACACCTTTAAAACAGCTAAAGAAAATATTCCAGAGTCACATGTTGCAGAACATCTTGACAAAATGTAGCACTTGGCAAGGAATTCAGCAGGATCCAAAGTAAAGGGAAGTTTCTAAGGCAGGAAAACCAAGGTGGGCATTAAATTCCCTGTGTAAGTCAATTGAATGTTGAAGCTGCAGTTCTTGATACCTGCTCATTGTCTTTAAATGCTGGGAACATCAAGAGCTGGATAAAAAAGGATGAAGTGAAATATAATGATAAAGCTACAAGAACCATGTATGTCAAGGCATAAACCTCTGCCTTGTGCCTGCAAGAAGGAGCTTCCCTCTGAGTAGACTGGTCTGTAATTTGCCCACTGTGAAGCTCCACATATCTACATATTTGCAAGGGATTGTTTAGCAAAAAGGAAAACAAACAAACAAAAGTCCGGTTTATGAGGCACTGAAATCCCGGAATGAATGAAATCCTGAGCTGCTGAACAGAATTTCACTCGTTCAGAAGTGTGGCAAAGGCACCACTGTGCACGCAGGTGGACTGTGCTGCACTGTCTGTGGCACTCCCACCTGGCACTCTGACTTGGATTTGGAATGGGAAGGAAAGCTGAGAGTACTTGAAGAAGAAATTCTTTTTCTGAACTTGTTAGAATGTTGATGTTAATTTTTTATGTTTTGTGATAAATACTTGAATATCTGGAAGATTTTCTTCTCCAATAGTTAGTGAAACAGATCTGCACTGAGCCAGAGCAGCCTTTTCCAGTACCTAAATATCTTAGAGAAGAATTTCTTTCAAAGCACAAGCCTCTTGCATACAAGCTAAATAAACATATTCTCATTTAGGAAGCAATTTATGATGAGTAAGGGCTGAAAAGGTAACTGTTACAATGGAGGCACTGCAGCCAAGTAGTGACAGCATTTAGGTACAGCCCTGGTATCTGTAGATAAATGACAAGAGCGTTGTTCAGTCCATCTGTGTAACATAAGAATGGCATATACACAGCTGACTGTAGGAAAGGAAACAGTGCTATTTTCTTTGAGATCTGCCTTTGTGCTATTTTAAGATGGCATCAGTTTTGAATAGTGATAGTGGCAAGCTTGCTGTGGCTTATAAACCTTTAACTCAGCAGAGGTCCAGGATGAAAAAGGAGCCCACCTACCTGCATAAAAGTCATCCCCCTGCATCTTGCCTGCAGTTTGAATACTAGAAAAGCAGGGCTTTTTTAGCCAAATTAATATGTAATAGCTGAGCTATATCCAGTTGTGAGACATCTGAGGCAATTTTAGCATCAGTCTTTGGGATTATGATTTACACCATGTATTCCTTTTTACTGTGGCACAGAATGGCTTTAAAGTATGCTCTGGTTGAACACTTGTTGCTGCCATCTTTGTACTGGTATGGGGACAATCAGAAGCCATAGGCATCTAAAGTAGAACTTAGTGTCTTTATTAGAATGTACTTTTTTTCTTTATGGCTTTGATTTACAATTTTTTTCTCTCTTGAGTCACAGTGAAAAGACTGGAGTTTTTGAGAATTTGTTTTTAGAAAAAGGCAAGTGTTATGTTTCAAAATCTATAGTCATTGTGAAAAAAAGAAGTTTTGGTACAGATGAAGCCTATGTACATTTAAGGAACATTTCAGAAAGCTTGGTAAATGACATTACTAGAAAGGGATACAAAAGGTGGATGAATGCATTTCACAATTTCCATTTGTGTGCATGATTCCACAGCCGTGGGTAGCAGTGTGTTCCAGGACAAGTCTGATTGTCCAGCTGGAGAGAAGCGAGCGTGTCATCATGCCCATACCTTAGATGAGACAGGCAGAATCAGGCCCAGCAAATGCTGGGAGGCAGAATAAAGCCGGTGGTATTGCAGGGACAGGATCTTGCTTTTGATGCTCCTATTGATATATACAGCTGGTTTGTGCAATGTACTGCAGAGGATCTGTGCATGTTGTACTGCTATAGAGAACAGTGCATGCCTTGGCTTAATTGTTGTTAGTGCTCAGTGTTAGATCATTATACTAATTTGCTAGATGCAGAGCAGTTGCTACAGATTACATTGAGGGCATCTGAACAGATTACTAGGACCCGCAGTTTGCTGCAGGGCAGCAAGCCATGTGAGAGAGATTAAGTGTCAAATTCTGCTCCCCAGTATAGCGTTGTAAACATCAATAGTCCAATTGATTTTATCAAAGTAACTTTGGATTTAAACTGGTGTAATTAAGGGCATCTGACCTCGTTGTTTTGTTATGTTTGTTAATACACATGATACTTTACAGCAGAAGTCTTTGTAGTAGATAGGACAGGAATCTATAAAAGAGATTCCAGTACATTGCTAAGATTTTTGAAGGAGTCCAAATAACTAATGTGAGCCTTTTCTTCACTTTACTTATCCCATGTTTAAGTGTCTGAACATCTCAGCCATACAGTGTAAAGTAAAAATGATGTTATAATTCAGTTTTATCCAACAATTGAAAGATAATGCCCCCATTTCTGACTGAGCTGTGAGCATGATGCAGGATTGCAGAGACAGAATGATGCACAAGATATATAACACTGATTATTCAAGATGAATAGGCTGTAGTGAATACAAGTAACATTAGTGGTTACTCATGGATTTAGTACTTGATCTTACTACCACCAAAGCCTGTAACAAATCTTCCCCCAGCTCTAGAGGAGGAGAGCTGTTTACTGGGAGAGCACAGCCAGACTGTGTGCGCTGCAGAGAGAACAGTGCATCGTAATGCACATTACATTGCTGTGCTGCAGCGTCAGGGAATCTCCCGGTGGTGTGTGCTCTGCGATAGAAATGTCGCTCAGCCTGCCTGCTTTAATAAATAAGTGAGGTTATTTTAATACTGCTCTTGTCAAATTTGCAGCTGCTAAAGCAGCTCTGAGTGGCAGGGGTATGCCAGCTTCACCTGCAGCCACTCTGGATGGCTGCAGGAATTTCATGCTTGTTCATTCAAGGAGGAATGCCAATTTTCTTCTCACACCTTCCACCTGACCTTGCAGTTCTCTTGCATAGCAAATGTTGCAGGGAGGCTCCTGGTAAGGATGTGGAACAGACAGATGTCTCATTGCAAGGGGGAGCAACCTTTGCCCTGTTGCTCTCCAGCTCTGCTAAGTGCTTTGCCTCCCTGAGTGGAAGGAGCCAGGAGCAAGTGCCTCTCTTGGCACCCCCTGGCAGCGTGGGTGGCAGTGTGGGAAGCTGGGGCTCACAGAGGAACAAGTAAAGGCCCTGCTGAACCTGTGACCAGGGTCTAAACCTGTGTCCAGGGTCTAAACCTGTGTCCAGGGTCTTGTCACCTCCCCAGAAGCAATTTTGCACATGGGTTTTAGACTTCTGGCTGCATCCTGCCTTGGGCTTTTTGCACTGTGGTAGGCCAGGTTGGCCACAGCCACTGACTAATGATTCCATAATGAATGTACCAGAATTTAATTGGATGGCTACCGGGCCCTGTATCTGACCCCTTCAGAGACAGTCTTTCTTTGAGCCTTGTGATCTTTTGGTCTTTGAATTTCAGGATTGTATAAATTGCTGATTCGTCCTGAGAACTTGGTCCTCCCATAGGTGACCAGCTATCGAAGCAACAGTCACAGACCTGATAATTAATGCTCAATGTTCCCTGGTGCTTCATAAAGGAGAAGACTTGCCTCCTTTTCCATATGCTAGAGGCACTCAATGCCAAAACACTGCACTGATTGGAGAAAACAGTGCAGGCAAACACAGTATGATCTTACCCTTGTGTGGTATCTTAGCAAAACCCTGAGCTAGAACACAGGAGGCTCAAGCTCTTTCCCAGACATATTTCATCTGCTCTATTGCCTTAACTCCTCAATTGAATGCCTTGTTCCCTACTTGTCTGGTGAAATTTTAAGATTTGAGAGCCAAAGACAGTAACAGGACAGTGTGACATCTAATGGGGTAGGTAGGGCTTTAGTCTTTGGAGTTTTTAGGTCAGGTGCAAATGGGACCAGTGTTTGGTGCCCTCTCTGGTTTGTTTTAAAATACCATATCCTGTGAGTCCATATCTCTTGCAGTGCCAAATGTTGCAGCAAGCAGTTGTCTACCATGTCTGCAGGTGTTGTCATACAAATGATGAGCAGGTCTCAGAGGAGCACTGCAGAAAGGATTCCTTAACTCTTGAGATGTAGAGAAATGTGGTAACTGCTTAGAATGCAAAATGTTCTTATTTTATTAATTGTTTGTCTCCTTCTGTTCCACCCACCTGTTGTGCCTGTCATTAACTGAGAGTACATCACTTCAGAGCAGTTGTTATTTAAAAAGCAGACATAAATGTTCATAGAATTTCTGGCATAACAGACAGCATATTACTACTTTTAGTGACAATACTAGCTAAAAGAAGCAACAGAAGTTTTTACTCTCTCTTCTCATCTCTGCATTATCTAGGAATCTGGGCTGTGCTCTGCTTAAAAATTATGAACAGAGAGATTATAGAGTCTCTCCTCTCTGGCCTGAGTCCCACTGAGAGTGATGGGGTCACACGCTTGTGGTACCTTAGGCTGAAGGATCTTTTATTAATGCAGTTAAAGCACCAGTCAGAGTCAGAGATAACCGTGTGTCTGAGTTTGCCTCACTGACTTGGTCTGAAAACTAATTGTGTTTACACTCTGGTTCTGGAAAACAGCAATGTGGAGCCCAATGCTATTGATTTTAACTTAAAAGAAGGAGCCCCCCAAGGAAGTGTTAAGGCTTTAACATCATAGAGAGGAAAGCTGTTGTGCAATGGCAGTGATGAGGGTACCAAGGCTGACTTTGCTCACAGGTTTGAGGAGTTTTTGTTACCAGATCCTCCATTTATGAAAAGAAAATCCCATTCCTCTTTCTCATTCTCATTTCTACACTCTGTAGGCTACAGGAATTTAACCCACAGCATTCAGAGTAGGGATTTGGAAGAAGACTTGTTTGCTTCCTTGACTGACCCATTGTTTTACCCTGACTAGCAGCTGTGCACTAGGACTGCTAACCTTTCAGTGCATTCGTTTCTCTCCCGATTTTCTGCTCTCAAGAGCTAGGCTCTGTAGCAGGCCAGGGAGGTTAGAATATCTGTGTGAGCATTAAATGGATTTATGCAGCTTTGACACAGCCAGAATGACTGCTGCTCAGCTCTGTCATTGTTACTATAATAACTTAATTATTAGATTTCCGGTTGCTACTGGGTTGTTGTAGGCACTGTATAAACATACAAAAAGTGATGATGGCCTCTGCCCTGAAGCTCTTGCATACATGAGACAGCAGACTGTTTCAATGAATGAATATTGTTGGACAATTAAAAGTATAAAGCAAGAGTTGGGTTTTAGCCTCAGGTCCTCATAACTCTCAGGTCTCGTGGTTGTGTTCAGGGCTGCCTTCTCCAGGATGCACAAGGCAGAGCTGCTTGTATATCACTTATACAAGTGTATAAATGTTGGTTTGTGTTTAAACAATGTAAAACATAGATTTAGTACAGAGCTTGAATCAGACAAGGAGCCTAAGATAACTGGTGGGACACTGCCCTGTACCAGATAGAGCTTAAATGGCTGCTGACAGTAGCCACTGATGGATAATTGATGGTTTTCATTGCCCTGACCCTGTTTCATTACATAATCTGGTATGAATTATCACAATATCATCCCCGTGATATTGCTGGCTTCCTCTGCTGGCTTTCTCTGGTTATTCTGACCAACATAGTTTAGTTCATGGAGATACTGGGAAAAGGAGACTCTTGCAGATGCTTCCAGGAGTTATAGACATACAGAACTATTCACACTGAACTGGTTAACAGCTACTATGAAGACTGATTTTGGTTCTGGGAGGTTACTAGTCAAGCAGGAACTCCAGAAACATGGCGTACAGATTAGTCACACTGGGCAGATAATAAATTCAACAAAAACCACTCAAAGTTGTGGCAAGTTGTTGGCAAGTATTCCAGATAAGTAAGGTATTCCAGGAAGTATTGCAAGTATTCTGGTGTGAATTGTGTTTGCATAAATCATCAGATAAGGCTATGTTACACTGTTAAAACTATGATTGGAAGTATCTGTTTCTGGTTATTTTTGGGGATTTTTTAAAATTGTTTTGACTTGAAGTGCTTGCAATTTTAATGATTTAACTAATTGTGGTTAGGCAATATGACTTTTAGTTGGTGCAACTGCAGTGCTAAGAAGTATAGCACAAAGGCAGGTACAGTGATAATGGTTATTAATAGGATGTATTCCAAGCCAGGCAGAAGGAGGTGAGGATCCTGCCCGAGCTCAAGAAGAGCCAGGAAGAATTGCCCTGCAGGGGGGCAGGATTTTGCCATCAGCTGCTTCCAATGAGCAGCTGCTCAGCTCCTGCCTCTGGGCTCTGACTTCCTGCAGCTGATGGGTGGTGCTTTGCTTCTGTGTGAAACTGCAGCCCCTGTGAGGTCCTTCCAGGCATTTCACATGCAGCTGTCTGACTAAAAAGAGGGTAGGGATGGCATAGCAGTGTTGCAGAGGGGAGAAAAGGAAGGGGAACCTGCCTCTGCATATCACCGTGCTTTAGGCAATGCTGCAAGAGGTGACTGTCTCATATTCCCTAAAGGAATAGGGAAATTTGCATAGAATGCCTTTAAGCCAAGGTCTGCTTGGCTGAGGAGGTTTGTAGGTATCTTGGTATAACAAAGAAGTGCAGCTCTCCAGCACAGACTGAGCCCCAGGCACAGCTCCAGACAGGAGCTGTCGTGTTCCTGTTTGACGTGGTGTGGCTTGCTTTTAGAGATATGGGAACCACAAGCTGCTGGGGCATTTGCGTCCTTCATGATACCTGATGTGCTCTGCATGACACCAATGAACAGGGTTAATCATTTCCATGTATATCAGTACCTCAAGGCACTAAAATCTGGTGAGAAGTGTTAGTACCAGTACCAAGCTCTGATGCTTGTGTTAGTACCGGTGCTGGAGTCCAATATGTCATGGTTTTATAAACTGGCCTCTCTTATTTTCATGACTTCTTAAAAAATCAGTTTTTCTTCCCTTTCTTGCTTTGTCTCATTGCTGATGAAAGCATGGTCTCTTCAAATGCATCATCCTACACTGCATCCAGTGGTTTTGGCTGTTCTTGATTTCAACAGATTTAGCAGAAGATGTTCTTTATATCGCTGAAGTTTGCAGGATCTGACTTGTCTTCATCCATATGTAACTGGTTACTCTTTGATAAATAAAGTTCTACCCAAGTAAGTATATAGAATCCCATCACATCTGGAGTATGTGTTCCTGCTCCCTGGTTTTGAGATATCTGCAAGAAACAGGGTTTTATTGGTACTTTATTTAACAGACAAAGGAAACAAGCCATAGCACCAATGTCTGATTTAACTTAGCCATAAAAGCCAGTGTTTGTGAGTTTTGTGTTTGTTGTGTGGAGTTGGAAACAATCACAAAAGTAGTTTTCTCCAGTATTAGAGATCTTTTCTGACACACCAGCCTTTTTTATTAAGACTTTTTTGTGGTCTTGCTGCTTTCATGTTATTTTCATAAGCCCTCTTTGCTGACCCTAAACTTTTTAATATATTCAGCTCTTGAAGTACTAACTATTATTTCCCATTTTGTTTTGGCTTCTCTGCTGTTGTTTTCTTATTGATGGTCTCACAGACTTCTATCCACTGGCTTTTTATGAACCTTCTCTCTTTCTGAAGCTCCTTCAGAAATGATGCATTATATATTGTGAGATTGTATGTAATGAGGAAACTTTGCCTGCTTAGAGGTTTCTATCTCCATGGGACAAATTTGTGGCTGGGGTTTGCAGGAATGTTATGGATAAGGAGATAGTCAAGAATCCTGGATGTTTGTGCTGCAGTTTCAGGCTTTTGTGGGGAAAACATGAAAGGTGAGTACCATGGCAAAGGAGTGTGTGTGTGAAAGCAGGCAGTAAGATTTTTCTTGTGTTGAGCTGCATGTAACAGTATTTTTAGTTGAAATCAGTGCAGTAGAAGTGAATTTATACATGGCATGGGAAAGATGGCAGAACTGGCACCATAATTTTGACAGTAATGGGCTCAAAAAAACCAGCACTGAGCCAAACAAGCCCTAATGGCCACGTCAGGTGAGCCTGTGCAGGAGAGACCATGCTTCTCAGAAAAGCTAATTGGTCCAGGCAGAATGCCATCCTAACACAGCTGTATTGCTCCTAGCTCCTTGCTAGTGCTGAGCAAGCTTAGCCAGAATTATCTGCCTGGCTCTGTGGGGCAGAGATTCATCCTCCTCACTTCCCACTGCTTTGGTTATTTCTCCTTTCAGGAAGAGATGAAATGAGTGTGGCTTTGTGCCAGCACAGGTTGCTGGGACATCCATACTGCTCTGCATTGCTGAGCCACTCCTGTTTGTGAGCCTGGTGACAATGACAGTCCTTAGCAAACCTTGGGGCTGCAGCATGTCTTAGGGAACACTGCTGCTAATACTGAGCACATACCTCATCAGCTTGTTAGGAAGGTGAGATTTGGGCTCTGAAAACTTGGGTGGGGTCTCAAGAAACACCCTAGCAAATAAATGGTTAACCAATAAGGCAAAGCATAGAAATAGGATGGAGGAGTGTAATTATCATGGGATAAGCAAATGATTAGAGTGTTATGATGCTCTAAGTATAGCCCTAGAGTCAGGTGCTTAATTATTAATATTATTATTCATGGATGGGTCTTTATGATGTGGGAAATGAATATTTCTGGCACTGGAAGGAGATGTAAGACACCAGTTTAATATGCCAAGCAGAGCTTATGAGAGAGTGGTGTGCTTCATATAAATTAAATCTGCCCGTTAGCCACGTGTTTTCCACTGGGGATGGATTCTTCATCTCCTTGCCTCCTAAAGCTGCTCGTAAAATGTGAAATTAAAAAAAAAAATCTCCTTTTAATATTTTTGTAAGTAAATCAAAATGTTCAAAATGAAGCAGAAATGTGAGAGAAGACATGGGTGGCAGCTTTGGGCTCAGGGGAGGCAGGGCTGGGATGAGTCCAGGTCTTGGTGATGAGTCCAGGACTGTTTTTCAGGTAGCACTGGCTGTATTCTCCTTTCACTTAGGTACCTATAACCTCACAAATCCATGGCACACATGTGGTTAGGAGCAAATGTTGGAACAGACACTAAACAACACTGATACAGCTTTTATGCTGACATGAGCATCAGCTGCAGCATCCCCAAGGCCAGGCACACTAATATTTGTTTTGGGACTATTGTCAAATTGGATGTTTTGGTGTCTTTATGTTGCATTCCTGTGCTGAACTCCTTCATAGCACAGGCTTGTTTGTCTGGGACTCAGCTGTTCATGACGGTGATTTGGCTGCTGTGTCTGTGGACCACTTTGGAGGCCACTGTGTAAAGGTCTGGATTAGTACAGATGGTTATTTGTACAATAGAATAGACTGGATTCAAATGGGCATCTCAAACACATCCAGAAAAAACAGCACATGAGATTACTGTAGTCAAATAAAGGGAAAATGTTGCTTAGCTTGGCCTCCAGTCACTGAGGAGCAGTGTCAGCCTTTGCAAACTCTAGGTTCAGGCATTAGCTGTTATTAGAGCAAGGAGTTGTGTCACTAGGCAAATAGTGCAGAATTTAGCAGAGAGAGAAAAAGTGGTATACAAAGTGCTGTAGGGGATGGAGGCTGTGTGCATGCTGAGCATTCTGTCAACCTTCTAAATGGCTTCTTCCCTGTCAGTATCTGGCTTTTTGGCAGTGTGGCTGTTGAAACTGTATTCGTCTTTCACTCCAGTCCTAAAAGGATGGACTCTTGCAAAGTACCCCTGTGTGTGGTAGAGCAGAAGAGTGGGAAAGATACCGTTGTCTTCTTTCCCTCTCTCTCTTTTTTTTTTCTTTTCTTTTTTTTTTTCTATATTACAATCCTGCCTTTTTGATCTTGCCTCCTGCAATATTATGAGGACTGCAATAGATTGCTATGGCAACTGGCCAACCAGGCCTGCATACTAAAGGAAAACACCTCCATGAGGGCTCACAGGGGAAGGAGATAAAAGTGTGAATGATGCAAACAAACAGAAGAAACTCCAAACAACAGCAGTAGTACCATGTGGATGTGTTATACTGTGAAATGGGATGGAAGCACATAAGGAATAAAGCACAGTATTGCTGGCCAGCCTCAGAGCCAGAGCATTTTGTCATGCACCAGCAGGATAGAAAACTCTCATTCTTCTGCTCCCCCATCTCTGCAGCCCTCAGCACAAGCAGATATCCAACAGACATGTGTGTCTGTAAATATGGGTGGACTAATTTGCAGGGGCATGGGGAGATTGCTGTGTGAAATTGGGGATGCAAATGTTCAATTATTGCAGCTTGACAGTGATAAATGGAGAAGGGAAGAGGGGCTGCATGGCTGGGTTCATCCTCTGGGTACTTCTGTTCTGGTTGGTCTGAGCTGCATCCCTGTGCCGATGGCTCTGGGGAGTGCTGGGCAGAAGAGGGGAATATAACAGAAGAAAATGCCTGTCTGGCATGGGACAGGGCCAGCTGGCAATAGGGATAGGTCTTTTCTGTTCAGTAAAACAGAGCAGAAATGTTGGTTCCTAAATATCTGGCAGAGGAGGCAAGGAGGTGGGGAGAATATATAAATTTTCCCCAGCATACTTGGCTTTATCTCCACCTTCATCTCTGCTATATTGAATGTCCCTCCAGTCTCCCAGCCACAAGCCCATATGGCATTTCCCCCTCCCCACAACTGGAAGGAGCAGGCCTTTTTGCCAGAGGAGGAGGAGGGGTGTGTATGGGGGGAGGTTGGTGCTGCTGTTAGGGCCAGATGGCCCTCACTACCCTCTGCCACAGACCCTTTCAGCTCCTTTATCTCTGTTTTTCTGCTCCCAGCAAATGGGCAATATCTGGTTTATCAAGGACCACTTGAACCTGGACCTGCCATTAAAAACTCATGGGTACTTTTGTCTTGCTGGTCTGTGGAATGTACTGAGTGAGCCCAGATGTGCCATGTACAGAGGAGTCCCATGGGGGTGTGAATCTAGCTGTAGTTCCAGGCTGAGGCCTGTTGGAGCTTGGCACAGAGAGTAGGACAGCCAGTGCCCTCTGAAGGGCTCCAGGAGCCTTTCCCAATTTGCCTGTCTGCTGTCTGTGCTTCAGTGAGCACAGGCTCCCACAGGATTGCATTGGTGCACAAGCAATGAGAATTTTGCCCTTCACCCAGAAGAGACCACTGTGTTAAGCCAACACATTTTTATAGGCAGGACAAAGTGCTCAATCACCAGGCAGCATCTTAAAATCAGGTGCAGAGACACAAAGGAGCAAGTTTCCATGGAGTGGAACAGGTGACAGTGGATGCTGGAGAAGGAGGCAGACCTGCTCTGCAATGAAACACAGCGATCTGTATAAATTAATGAACCCTGCTGCTTCTCCCACCATCATGTAACCAGGTACTCTTTCACATGGGTATGAGAAGAACGAATATTTGCAGAAATGCATCAGAGTGGCATGTAGGGGCTAAAGCAGGTGATGGGGTCAGCCTCCTGTCTGTTTCAGAGGTGGTATTGGTAACACTGTGATAGCAGGAAACATCTCAAATACACAGATTAGTAACAACTACATAAATTTATAACTAGAGTTTCTAACAGTTTCTAACATGTACTGAGGAGGGCAGACCTGTAACAAGTGTTCTGAATTAACCTTAGTGCTGCACACATGCCCCTTTCAGTGTGGTAGCTATGTAAAATACTAGATTAGTCTCTAAACCTCTGCAGAGGCTGGAGAATGCTGATCCCAAGGCTTGAGTCTGAGGAACTCTGCAGGAGTCAGTCTTTGATTGCCAACATCATGTTCCCATGAAATTCTGCATCCTCCACAAGTAGGCTTCAACTCTGTGGCCCTTCTACAAAGTATTTTCCGTTGACTTTTCTTTGCTAGTTTCAATGTGTTATTCCATTTGTGAGGCTGTACCAGGCTCCCTGTGGTTGGTAATTAAACATGCTGGAAATTCTTGTGCTTTCATTTTTGACCAAAGACCCTAGGCAGGCTGGCACAAAGGGATAAGGTTTGCTGACTTTGGTGTAGGAGGCCCTGAGTTCAGCTTCTCATCCCTTTCTCAGCACTTTTCTCTTTTTAAAGAAAACAATAAAAAGAAGAGAGATGTGATCAGAAAGCACTTTCCAAGTACAAAAATACTGGAAATGGGATGTTTGCTGCAAAAAATCGGATGAAGTTAGAACAGGCTGAGCCTTGAAATGGGCCAAGTTAAATAAACAGCAAGTCCTGATAACTTGGCCCTTTTTTTCCAAGGTTCATACACCCACATATGGGATCTCAAAAGGGTGAGCCAATGTAACCCTAATTGTATCTTATTTATCTTGGCTGTTTAAACAGCTCACCATGCTGTAACTTGGCCCCTTCCACAGTGATTGCATCTTTATGCAGTTGACCTTTTCTTCCCCCTCCAGTTTGCTGTATGTGCTACAAGTTTTCATGTCAGATATAATTATCTGAACCCCCGTAGGCTGTGGGGATAAGGTTTCAGCCATTTTTGGCAATGGGGTTCTTTCCCAGGGCTGCAGATGGGTTAGGTGAACCAGATGTACTCAGATAAGTTTGTTGCAATTTCTTTCTGGTTTTGAGTTGTGCTTCAAAGGATGGCCTCTGCGCTTAGGGGTTAGTTGCCTTATAAATTGTAACTTATATTTTTGCCTTCGTGATGAAGGTACTTTTCATTTCATTGAAACCTGGCTTAAACTATCATGTTCTTGTAGATTCCTTTCTAGAACTTGGGATGTAATAGTTGCATGTGTTTGCTGGTATGTACTTGGACTGAGGATGAAAAAGAAAATATTAAAATATTTTGGAAATCAGAGGCAGCTCTGCTGCTGCTGTACTGTATTACCTGCTGCAAACTCTGTGTAAGGATCTGCCCTATAACAGGACCTAGTTTACTTGAGAGATAAAGACACTCCCTGGGTGTCAGAGCTGTGTGTATACCACTGCACAGCCAGGCTTCTGCCTTCCCCTGGGCCCCCACTGCCACCCAGCCACTCCTGCAGCTGCATCATGGTCAGATTCTTACAGATTACTGGTGGGCTGGGAAGGCAGATTGGTGAGCTGGTTAATGAATTCTATTTAATATTATTATTTATACTGAGAGACTACAAAGAGCTGTCAAAGGTCATGCTGCCCCATTCACTAGGCTCTAGAAAAGCACATGGGCAGGACTTTGATTTGGTTTCTATCTCACTAGACCAGGGTAGGGAAGAAGGGCATATTGTGACCCTGATTTTGCAGAGAGGGAATGAGGCAGATGGAAAGTAAGCAATTTGGCCAAGGCTGTGCAGTGACTCTGGCTGAGCCAGGAGGTAATACCAGCTTTTCCCTACCCCTGTGCAGGCCATCCTTGGCTCTCATTGAAGCTTTTGATTTTAAAATTTCTCTGTCTTAGTGTTTCCATGCTGAGTTACAACCTCTTTTCTCCACCCATGTCCCCACCTTTCCCACTCTCTCACTCTCTCACCCCCATCTCCTTAGACTCAGAGTCGCAATTCTGGTATTTGCGAGGAACAGCATCATTTTGGAAACAGCACAAAATACATTTTGGTGCAGCTGAACAGAATGATAGCTCTGTTCAGCTGCACCATTTATAAGGGGTGGAAGGGGATTGGAAAGAACTCAGTGGCCTCTTTGTTTGAGTTGGTGGGGTTGTTTCTCCTCTCTGTAGATGCCACACAGGAGCACCTCCTGACTTCTGTTAGAGCTCCATTCCCTGACAGGGCCACGGGCCATGTGCTGAACCCAGCTGAGCCCCAGCTGCTCTGACTAAAGGCCGTCAGAGCCCCATAGTGCTCATACCCCTCAGGAATTGGCTGCATTTTTTTTTTTAATTTCATGTTTTTGTCTGTTTGGGAGGTGACCAGCGGCACTTAATGTGGGTCAAGCCTGGCAAACTGATCTCCATGGCAACCCTTAATGAATGCCATTGGCTCAGTGGTTCCATCCCTGCATCTCATTAAATTTCAATGACTTTCATGGGGCTCGGACATGTAATTAATATCAAACACATGGTATTCAGCAGGATAAGGTTTAACAGCAGGCAACTTGTGCAGGAGCAGGAGAGTGACGTGGGGGGAGAATGTTTGGGCTCTGTCCCCAAACATGACAGGAATAGACAGCCCATGAAAAAGAAGTGAAAGGCAGAGCCTGGCAGTTGCTGCTCATGGCCCAGCAGAGGCACTGATGGCTCTTTAGCCTGTCTGCTGTGGTGGGACTGGGAGGCAGTTCTGTGATCAGAGCTCAGGCCAGCTCTCACATTCCAGAGTGGCTCTCAGCTGCTTTGTGACCAGTGGCCATCTTGCTGAAGGCAACATAGAATCACTGTAGAAAATGGGGTCTTTTGGGCTGGCTAAAGGAAACTCCTCAAAGGCCAGGGAGATCAGAGGAAGCAGTGCAAGGCAAGAAGAAAACTGCAGTTGCATTTCTTGGTTTTCTCTTCACTGTGTACTGGTACAACCTCTGTGGCACATCACAAACTCTCCCCAGCACAGCAGCATTACAGAATAGCTTCCAAAGCCATCACAAGGAGCCACCATGGACTGGGAAGAATCTTGTGCTTATCATTAGGGTACGGTGAATCACATGACTCTCTTCAAAAACAAATGAGAAATTTGAACGGGAGATGCAGCAGTAGGAGCAGCAGCCACAGTGTTTGCCCAGAGACCACCTGAACTTTGCTCCATCCAACTGCACAGCAGGGCCAGGGAGGCTTGTTCTCAAGTGGAAGGGACAGATGCTGAAATACAGTGGGGAGTGGTGAACAGTGTTTTGTTGTTTGCCAAAATGAATTTGAATTTCTTTGGGTTTGCCTGCCTCTAGTGAAGATCTCAGTCATTTCAGTTGTATTAAAATCTTCCAGCATCTTATCTCACATGGATTAATGTTACCAGACATGAAATGAAACAAAAAGGCAGGGGAAATGGAGGAAATAACTTCTGCTAATTATTAATATGCAAAGTGAGTAACAAGATGAAGAAATAATGTGCTATCAGATACAATCTTGGGGTTTTAAAAACAAATTATTTCATCTTCAACTGCATTGCTGCTATTCCCCAAGGAATAATATACAATTCCCACAAGGATATGAGGGTATAATTCAATGGCAGCTCTGGTGAAGTTATATTCAGTTTAATGAATGTCGGTGGGAAGCTAAGATTGAATTATTGCCCGAGTGCTCTGTCAGATTGCCTTGTGCTGTTATGCAAGATATAAAGAAAATTATTATTGACAATACTAAGGAGATTCATTTTGTCTGAGTGAAGCAGGCAAAGGAGGTGTATTGAATCTGTGACGTAGTGGGAGAAGGTTAATCATGACTGTAATGTGGGATGGGGAGATCGATCATGCGTGGATCACAGGGATGGATATTTAATGTGTATGTGACGTGGCAGTGGAAGTTTTACTGGCCAGGATGCATGGAAGGGACAGAGTTGGAGGCAGTAACTTACTGTGGGACAAATAAGTAACAGTGTTGGAAGGATGGTATTCAAAGATCCTTGTGCTCACTAGAAGGCGCAGCAGTGGGGTAAAAGTGCGTGGCATTTCCAGCAGTGTTTGTGTAAATTCAAGGCATCTTCCTTCGTGTGCGAAGAGAAGCCAGGAGAGCCTTTGCCAGCCTGCAAATGGCAGTCGGCGATTTAGGCGGGCGCCACTCGTCCTCTCTGGCCGTGGGGTGGCAGCATCTTGATGTGCAAAACGAGCATCTGCAGCGCCCTCGCTCCCGGAGCCTCGAAGGTACCCGCGGAGGGCTGAGTTCGGACTCACCGCCCATCGCAGCAAGAAACACAGTGCCCACTGTGTTCCCGGTTACAGCGTGGTTCTGGCCTCAAGTTGTGCCAGGGAGGTTTCGATTGGATATCAGGGTAAATTTCTTTGTTGTAAGAGTTGTCATACACTGGAACAGGCTTCCCAGGGCAGTGGTGGAATCCCCGTCCCCAGAGGTACTTAAAGATTTGAAGATGTGGGACTTGGGGATGTATTTTAGTGGTGGACTTGGCAGTGCTCTGCTGATGGTTGGACTTAAAGATCTTTTCCAGCCTAAATGATTCTGTGCATCTGTGGTGCTGCAAGTGAAATGTAGCAGAAATGAAAATTAAACTGGATGCTCCAGTCACACCCTCTGGGGGGGTTTACTCATAGCTCACTGGGAAAACAGCTTGGAGACAGACCCATCCCTTGGTATTTTCATGGACAATCTGGTCTTGAATCAGAAAAGAGAGATGTATGAACAATGCTAAGTAATTATGCAGAATTGGCAAAACTATGCAGAATTGGCAAAACAGTTTTTGCTAAAACCAAATGTAAGTATCTTTGAGATCTCCATTTCTGTCGAATTTAGTTGACATTGGCTGATGACTTATAACTACTCAACAAATGTCAGGTATGATATTGTAATAAATATTAATAAATCACAGAATTATTAATGGGGAGACGTGGACAAACACATACTTAAACATACAGCAAGATTGTGTAAGATTTGTTTTCTCAGGAAACCAACTGATAAGTAATGGATAGTTTGGAAAGAAGGAACTGAACATTCTCAAACTTCCAAGAAATGTTTGCTTAAAGCTAGACATTAGAAATGCTTTAAAAAAAATAAAAGTCAAGTATCTTTCTTATCTTGCCCTTCCTACACAGGAAATTCAAGATTTATTCTTCAGGATTCTAGGTCACACAATTCTAATCAAGATTTCATTATACTCACTCAGAAGGCAGCAGTCATTGATTTGAAGAATTATTTGATTCATCAAACTTTCCATATTGAAAAATGTAACTTCTAATTTTGAATACCGTTAGGGTAAAAGGGTTGTTTGCATCTGGAGCACTGGACAAGGTCCATCTTCAGTATGGATTCGTGTCAGCACCTATTAGAAGGAAATTAATATTTCTAGTGCAAACTATTATAAGCAAAGCAGCTGGTGGTCTTGTTTCAGCAAATTCCATTAGCCTGCAAAATGGAAGGAGATCCATCTAAAAATCCCTGTCACATTTTTTTATTATCCACAAAAAAACTTCAAAAGCAGATTAAATTCAGTCTCCTTGGACCTGTCCACGACATTTCCCTTTCATATTTTCTTAGAAAAAAATCCTACAACAAAATATGGAGATGATTGTTCCATTTGCTCAACCTGTCACTCACTGTGTTTGATGTGCACGCTCACAGTGCAGCAGTTGCAGTCAGCATGTTTCCATTACAGACAGGACAAGTGCCCAGGCCACACCATCTACAGCTTCTCCAGTGCTGCCATTCTGAGCAACATGGGACATTTGATTAGTTTCCATCTGCTGAGGTAACAGGACTGATAGGCAGAGAAATACATAAATAAACAAAACCAAATTCTTTAATGGCCAAAACAAAAGATATTTTCATAAATCATGGAATACTTTGAGTTAGAGGAAACCACTGAAGGTGGTTTGTCCAGTTTTGTCCTCAAATTCCTCATCAGATATATTTGAATTTTGATATCCTAGACCTCCCTGTCACATTTCTATACTTCTTTTTTTCATCATCATTTACCAAAATTCCCATGGGTAGCTTTCTTCTTTTCTTCTTTCTAAGTGCAGTTCTGCTTAGAGAGTCTCACATTCTTGACAGTTCTCTTTATTGCATATAGTAAGATATAGTGTTCAAATGCAAAATATGAATCTACATTCAGAATCATTATCACAGGACAGGTCAGTGCTAAGATGGAGCAAAGTTCACAATGTTTGTCAGTAATTTAAAACACTGCAATATATATCATCCCAGAAGTGTGCATTAAGATACCAAGGGAATTCAGAATTGAGGCAAAACTTTAAAGGAACACAGATAAAGAAAGGAACAGAAAACCATCCAAAAAACCTATATCTGCCTTATAGAGATACAGATTTGTTCCTATCACAGAGATCTGACCCAAGCTTCCAGCAGACAGTTGGTGTAGAGCCCTGAGTTGACTGTCTCTATTGCCTTGGTTATGGCATTCCCATTCAGGGGCCCAAAGGCTTGGCAAGGGGAGGGGGAGCTGTGGTCATTGAAACAACTCAGGAGGTCTGGTTCCCACTTTTCTGCTTGCAGCTCCCTGCCAGGGACTCCAGCTGAGCTGCTGGTAGTGTGGAATGAAAAGCTGGAAGCTCGAGGTTTCCCAAGGCTTCTGCCCAGTAACTGTTCTGGCAAATGAAGTCTTGTCACAGAAATACAGTTCCAGCCTGGTGTCTGGAAAGATGGTAAGACCTTTTTGCTGCATGTGGATCTCTCTCTCTCTCATATTATCCAGTCGGTGTGTTTGGAGGCTCTATATATTAAATAGATTTATGTGTTTAATAATTACTAATTTCAAAGATTTACAGTGCCCTGCTGCTGTTTCTCTGACTCTGCCTCCCCAGGAGATTAAGAAAGTGAAAATCCTTCATCGAGGAAAAGGAAAAAATTAGAAACTTTAAATTTTCCATCATTTGGAAAATAGGTTGTGGAGAAAATAAAAACACATTCTCTGGATGTTGTGGATTAGGTGAGAGCATGCATATGTCTCAGGGTTGCACATTACACACCTGTTTAGGGAAGATATAAAGATGTGGATATGTTTATCTCCTCCCCCTTTACTTCAAAAAACCTTCAGACAAGTCAGGAGGCATAACCTGAGGAAGCTTCAGAGCTGCTCTGCCACTGTTTGGTTGTGCAATGACAATTTGATAGAAAGAAGCAGCTTCATTTATCAAGAAAAAAGGAGTGGGATTTACCACTAAGAAGATACAGCCACTTCTAATACAGCCTCACTTTTTTGTTATCTTCACAGCTGACTCTTGCTCTATGCTCATATAATTTCCAAAGCTGTCTCATGCCAGAGCAAGTCCCACTGTGTGAACTGGGCATTTTCATCTTCTTTTCATGTAGAGTGAATTATAGTCACTATAAAAGCTAAAAGGAACACAAAGGGCAATTTAAGAACTGAAATTCTTGTATGTGAAATTTATTAACATATTCCTATCTGGGTTTGGTGCAAAACCAATGCAGTTTTATTAGATAACAATACTAGAGGCATGAGGAACTTGGAATGCAGCTTACAGAAATTGGATTTGAATGACTCATTTTCAAATGAGAGATTTGGAAAGGAAAAGAGAACAATTCTGTATTACATATTTATTATAGTGAAAGTCTTAATGAATTTCATGTTAATCCTAATTACCTACAAAAATTGGAGGTTCACAATAGAACTTGAGGAGAAGTAGCATGAAAGTGGAAAGTTTGTGAAAGTTGAGAATCATACAGCAAGGAATTATGTTTCCAGAGTTTTCTTAGTTCCTGGGCATTTCCAGGGTCCCAGAAGGATGAACAGATGTGTAGAGAACACCTAAGTTCCTGCCATAAAACAAGCACTAAATCACAGGTGTAATGGTGTTGTATGGAAAACCTGAGTAAACTAGAAGGGCATATCCCCCTTCTGATAAAGGGAGCTCTTCATTGTGCTGAACACAACAAAGTGCTCTTTAATTGGAAACCAACACTAGTGAGTGTAGAGGACAAGAACTGCCTGGTGACATAGCAGAGCTCTGAGAGGCAAGCAAGCTTCCTGACATCTGAATGTTGAACTCTGGACATCTATGTACCCCAGCCCTACAGCCTCTATGGAATCACCAGAAGTCTCTGTCTTCTTCTGAGCCCTGGTCTGGGCGGTTCCAGTGGCCTTCATAGGAGAACCTGAGCTATCTGACCTGGTTTGCACACTGCAGATTTACTACCAAGCTTGTACTGACATTAAGGAGCCCATGGAAAAGAAGATTATCTTCCAATTTGGCAGCACAGAGAGGTAGATAATATTTGAATGAAGTTGCCAAAATGCCCCCAGGGCCCTAGCAAATTGCAGCTTTTGAAGCACTGAGCTGCATTTTTTTCTTGTGATCTAATTTTAAGAATCCTTGTGGAAAAAATCCCTTTGTATGTGGCCTTGCAACCTTAGGTTGCTAATTCAGATCTGATCAGCACGGTAAGGCAGGCTCCCAAATTTTGGCTCATGAACAGCTGTCTGAAGCACAGGGTAACAAACAGCCTCCAAAGCAGGCCCTTTATGTGGAGGGCTGTTCCTAAACTTGGAGTAAAATGTACTCTCAAAGTTTGCTTTCCTACTGCAGTAGTAGCAGCCGAGTCTTTCACTCAGATAACCAACTCAAAGCAAGCTGTTGTGAGTGCTGTCCTGTACTTTTAGAACAGAAGCAGGAGTCATGTTTCCTCAGATGTGGCTAGAAGATGACCAGGATTGTCTGTGTCTTTGTCTCAGCCGTGTATGATGTGTACAGGACCCAATCTCAATAAGACCTGGATCAAAATTTGGCTCTGTTGAAGTCAGTGGGAGTGCTTTATTTGAGTTCATTTCTTAAACTCATCTCTGCCAAATGCTGAAGATTTATAGTAGTCTTTCAGAATATTCTTAATGCATTTGCAACACACTTCTAATATGACTACTGTTTCATTATTGACTGTCTATGGTCAGTGCAATTATTCTACTTTTAAGATAACACAATGTTATGATTTAATACTTTTAAATTTTGAATACTTTTTAATTGATTCAATTAAAATGGGAGAGTAACAATATTGGCATTATGTCTAATGCTAGGTATGCTTAAAAGCATGTGGTTGCATTTAAACATTTCTACAGATGAAATGGAACTTTATTCTTTCAAATAGGGATGTGTAAGGAATATAATGAACAATAACATCCCCTTGTAAGAATGGAGCTCTGTACG